>NC_080723.1:5235000-5547500 GCF_019097595.1 Hemibagrus wyckioides | reverse complement strand
TATTAAGACTAAGTCTAACTCTGACTTAAATCAGTTCAGTACAAACACTTTACCGGTTTATGCTTCCAATGTAATGGTGAAGCGGGCCAAATTCCCCCTGCCTGGTACAGGGAGAGGACAAACTGAAGATAATCTAGATTCTGGACAATCATCTTCAGAAAGTGTACCTTGCCGCCAATCACACATCATCTGCAGGCTGTCTGTACCTTACTCTGGTGAAGACAATGGATATTCCTCAAGTAGGGTGAGTAGAGGTAGACATAGAAACCAGGTGGATCCCCAAGAGAGAAAGCGATCACAAAGTGCAGGAGCATCTAGTTCTGGTCACTCTTCCAGGACAAGCCCAGCACCTGCAGGAGGGCAAGGGACTGGAGAAGGCCTGGGTCCACCAGCCTCATTTATTGGCTGTGTGTCTAGAAATGACAGTCTTCTAAAGCTGAGGACAGGAGAGAATATTTATGAAGCAGATATAAGAACTCTGACTGCAGGCGAGTTCGAAGGGCAGAGGAGTGAAAGGATGTCACCAAGATTAGGAAGAGTTAATTCTAGAATTGATAGAGGAAACCCGTCCAGATGCCTTCAGCAAAATGGTGGCCATTCAAGCCCAGAAAGGGAGGCCCAGGTAAAGACTTTTTTTGTTATTTATATCATGACTTGTATCATGAATTAGTTACTTGTGCAAATTAGTAAGCTTATTAAACATAAATTGGCCTAGACATACTATTTTGTTAGATATGTAGATATTCTCCACACTGAATGTAAAAACAGTCCATATGAACATGTCTATATATTTAAGGTTACCCCTGATATTTTGAAAGGACAGCAGGAGCTTGTCGGACAGCCATATGAAGAGGTGACTAAACAGGCACTGTTCAACTACCTGAAAGAAGGGTATGAACTTAAACTTTACAAATCACATTACTCTGTATTAGGGAGATGATTTTCAAAACAGCATGATATTTGGATATTTTGTGAAAATTGACCTATTTCTAAACTTGAAAACTCTGTATGAATGATATGATGATAAATTCAAGGAGAGAGACGTGCTTTAGATAATGTGATGTTGTTTCAGCTGGTTGGACTGAAACGTCTCCAGCCTTGCATAATAGGAATTTCAAGCCAGTCTAAAATGTCTACTCCCTTTGATGCAGTAAATTTAACAAGGTTATCTTTCTAATACAAAAAGTGAGCTATAGAATGTAATTGAGGTTCTCAGACCAGATGTTGATTTACAGACACTGCACTAAATTCCCTTGAAGTAGTAACAGTACTATTAATACAGTTCTATATTATGCAGTTCTAACATTTGAATTCTAATCCATGTTGTTGCACATTGATCCACAGGAGTGGGGAGAGAGATGAGATCATCAGGCAGAAGGTAACTCTACTGTTTGAGAAGATCCAGATGTTGAGGTCATGTGCTGTCCAGAATGTGGAGGAGGTAAGGGATTTTGCTGTCGCTGGCAGATCTTTAATACAAACCGTAATATTTGTGTGGTTTCTTTGGCTTGGTTTTATTAGAAATTAGAAACACTTGGTGTTTCTTGCTTCTGATGCAAAATAAGTATTGTACACAAATACAATCTTAGCGATTCCTCCTTTGGTGATTGAATTGCTTTGCATTTAGCTGTCGGATTCAGTGGCTGAAGTGAAAGAGCTCCAAGAGAGAAAAGACGCACTGGAGAGCCAGGCCGCTCAGCTAAAGCAACAGCTAGAGGAAGAAATTAAGGTAATTTTACACATAGAAATGATACACATACTTACACACATGGCATTTTGACATATATTTAAATCTTATATAAATCCTGGCAGAACTGATAACTGATATGATATATATATTTAATACTTGCTTTCACAGAACAGAGAGAGTCTGTCAGAGGCCAGTGGGAAGAGTTCAGATGAGCTGAAAAGACTGCAGGAGAAGTTAAGTAGAAGTGAGCAGGAGCAGGTCTCACTCCGCCAGCGACTCACTGACATGGAGAAGGAGTTGCAAGTCTCAATAGAAACGTAAGCTGCTTTTATCCCACAGACATACTACATCAAGAGCTAGAACCAAAAGTATTTTGGATTGAAAAGTTAATAAAAGACAAAACTCTATTGTACAGTTAGTTAATTCTTTGATACAGTAGATGCCATGCCTCTTCAGTAGACAATATTATCTTCCTAGTGAACACACAGATGTGGAATTGTGTGTGTGTGTTTGTGCGGTGTGTGTGTGTTTGTATGGTGTAGAGTCCTGCAGATCAAAAGGGAGCGAGAACGGAGTCGGACAGAGGCAAAGAATCTGCAGCAGCAGCTCTCAGACATGCATGATGTACTGGACAACACTAAGAGCACAGATCTCAAGGAGAGAGACACCCTATTACAGGTCAGAAACACTGCTGAAGCAAACAAGTGCAGAGAACTCTTTTGCTATTAGTTTCATTACATACACAGTATTGTATAAGGAATCTAAAAGGGAGATTAATAAAGAATAGGAACACATAACAATAAAACAATATTCTGTCTCTCTTTCACTCTCTTTCTCATATATAGGAGCTGGCTAATTTGCGCATGGAGTTCCAGGAGCTGCAGAATGTGCACGAGGAACAGGAGGACATACTGTGCTGGAAGGAGAGGGAGCTCATCGCCATAAAGGGTGCGCTTCAGGACGAGGTTTCTGCCCACGCTAAAGAAGTGGAAACATTGAAGGAGGAACACAAGGAGGAGTTCCAGAAGCTACTTAAGGCCAAAGAAGAAGTTGAAAAGGCAAGTGGGAATCATCTGGATCATCAACTCAGATTTTGATTCCATCCAGCTGGATTTGTATCGCTGGATAAGTATTCGTTGGTTTAATATACCACCAAG
This sequence comes from Hemibagrus wyckioides, assembly GCF_019097595.1. Classification (NCBI taxonomy): domain Eukaryota; kingdom Metazoa; phylum Chordata; class Actinopteri; order Siluriformes; family Bagridae; genus Hemibagrus; species Hemibagrus wyckioides. The sequence continues at coordinate 5,544,653 of NC_080723.1, read as the reverse complement.
ATACAACATTCTCACTGTCTCTGTGTTCAAAGTCACTCTGCGCTGCCCTTTACACTCTATGATACTATGTTACCTCTTTGTAACAAACCATTTGTTCGTTTACTCTCACACTAAAGGCCTTGAAAATAATGTAATACATTAAAAGAGACAGATGACCCTTATAAAATCAATATATGTGTTCCAGTTAAATGACTTTCTTCACATTGGAAACAATCTTCAGCTCAACTGTTTCCTTAACATTGCAAATAATAGATAAGTAAATTTAGATTTTAATATCTCCAGCAGATCCTTGTGACCCTGATTAGGAATAAAGCGGGTATAGACAATGGATAGATGGATGTTGCCTTGGTGCTACATCATACCATTATGTGCTCCAGTAATACTTAATGTGGTGTACTGAACTACAAAGTGTGTGACCAGTTATCAGTGACTGTGGCTTCTTTGGGATCTATTTCTGTTAGTACAGCAGAAGGGCGCAGGGCACAGCTGTGATACAGCTACAGTACTAAGCATATAGCCTTGTACCTATAGCCAAATCACAACCATGGTGATATTCAGTATACTTAATTGCTTAAGTTTAAGATAACAGTATATTAATATTAAACTTTGAGAAACGACACAAGATTTTTCTTTCTATAGATTGTATTTTTCCAATCAGGCATAGCATTATGCCCACCTGCCTAATATTGTGTTGGTCCCCCTTTTGCTGCCAAATAGCCCTGACCCATCGAAGTATGGACTCCACTAGATCCCTGAAGTTGTGTTGTGGTATCTGGCACCAAGATGTTAGCAGCAGATCCTTTAAGTCTCCCTGGGCCCTACCTCACATCTTACAGGACTTAAAGGATACTTTTGATAAATACTGACCACTGCAGACCGGGAACACCCCACAAGAGCTGCAGTTTTGGAGATGATCTGATCCAGTCATCTAGCGATCACATTTTGGCCCTTCATCAAACTCGCTGAGATCCTTACACTTGCCCATTTTTCCTGCTTCTAACACATCAACTTTGAGGACAAAATGTTCACTTGCTGCCTAATATATCCCACCCACTAACAGGTGCCATGATGAGGAGATCATCAGTGTTACTCACTTCACCTTTCAGTGCTCATAATGTTATGCCTGATTGGTGTAGAATGTTTTATAGATAGTTGCTAGTTTCAATGCCATCATAACCTCCTCATATTCCTCTCTTAGTCTTAATATGTCTAAGACCTTATTAGCTGCTATCTTGATCTGTATACTTGTGTTTTATACTGCACAGCTGTGGAGAATGCACTTAAGGTTTTCAGCATCTGTACAGTTTTGGTTATAGTAAATTGACAAAAACTTATCTGATTTGATTTGAATAGGTTTGCACTCTTTAACAGGTTTTAGACTGGAAATTTTTTAGGTTCCACAAAAATATCAAACCAAATACTCTTCTGAAAACAGTTTGAACGCTGATGACTGCAAGTGCCAGAAAGAAAGAAAAATGCTGAGATTTTTAGTTTGTACTCTTTGGCTTTGATTTTGCATGCTATCAGTAATCCATTTTTCTCCCGCTCAGAATGTGTCAGCTTTGGCTCAGAAGAAAAGGGATGTGGAGACAGAACAGAAGAACAGTCATGCCCAGGTTCAGGAACTTAGTCTGGCTAAAGAGCAGCTCCTTGGCCAGGTCCGTAGCCTGGAAGCCCAAATCACCACCCTCAAAAACATCATCCAGCAGTCCAAGAGCCAGGAGAAACAGCTCAGAGAACGGCTGGACAAGCTGCTGGTAAGGGCCTTAAGTTAGAAAAACATTAGTGAGGAGAATGCCAAGCAGTGGATAATGTTACTAATTCATTTCTTTAGGCATACAAATATTTATCCAAACTAATTTTGTTATGAACAATTATTGTCACCTTTTACTTTACTAAGATTTGTTTTGTTTGGTCCTTAATTTCAATATTTTTACATTAATTTGGTGACTAGGAGGAGAAGCAGAGACTTGAGGAGGAGTTTTCTGAGGTGAGACAGCAGGAAGAGGACATGTGTGCCGCTAACAGGGCTCTGACTCGACACCTGGAAGACACACAGGTCAGTCCATCAGATTTCTATAGTGGTCAATGTAAAATAAAAAGGAAGTAAGTGAGCAAAATATTACAATACAGATTCAACTTCCTTATTTGTCTCTTAGAATTATTGACATGTCTGTTATGCATAGGGCAGTAACATTGTACTTCCATATTTATACCGTGATCACGGCAGATAATCATATCAGAAGTGACATTTATAGTGGCAGAGAAACACAAGTAGGCAATTGTGTTTGTACTGTAGAATTATTTCCCAGCACTGTTGAATTCTCATATCTGATTGCTCAGATTAATTTTCTATAACAGCAGCTCTGATCGTGTCGGCTGTAGTAAATCACACATATTACTAAGAACTCATTCACACAGACTTGTATATGGAACCCCGTGTAATATACTATGTCTAATAATATTCGGATTAAAAAAAATCTTTCTGGAAGTTGTTTACAATGGCTTAGAGTTTAGCACAACCACCTCCAGGATTGGAGACATGATTCCCGCCACTGCACTGTGTTATCTTTGAGTACTCTGGGTTGATTGGCATCTCTAAATGGTCCATAGTGTGTGAATAGGTGTGTGAGAATTGAGTGCTTGTACTCTGCGATGATTTGGCACCCCGTCCAGGGTATCCCCTGCTTCATACCCCGAGGCTCCTGGAATAGACTCCATGTTCCTTGTGACTCTGTGTAGGATAAAGCGATGCAGAAAATAAATGTTAAGGCCTTATTTAAGATTTTTGGAAAGAGTTTAAGAGGAAAGTGTTAGTCCTTTGTAACAGACAGAGGTAATAACTACTGAATCCTCAAAGACCAAAAGCTGTGTTTTGTCAAGTTCAACAAAAATAAAAATATAGTAAGAATAGAATTACAGTAGAACATTTAAAATAGAATTTACTACAGAGGTAGGGAAGGGAAGAAAACCTATGGAAAGATATAAAAGTGTATATATGAATGTAGATCATTGGTAGAACAGTATGATTATTATGTACAAGTAGTGCAATATATGCTGTACAAGAAAAAGTTTTTCTGTCAAAAAGGTAAATGTAAATATACATTAACTACTGATAATACTTCATAAATATGTTTGCATTGTGTTGTTGTTGCATCTCTTCCGTATACCTATGGCTGACAGTCTTCTACATCACACTTTCTTAACTGCTTCTACTGTTTGCAGAGTGAGCTGACGAAGCTGAATCAGGAGCATCGCCAGCTGAAAGAGAGAATGAAGCAGGAAGAGAGACAGATAGAGGAGCTCCGTAAGAGCAAAAAGGACCTGGAGCAGGAGAGGAAGAGGCAAGACAGAGACTTTGAGGAACTACAAGATGAGGTAAGAAGTATAAAGTAGAGTTACTAATATTCCTAATTACAGTTATAGTTTAAGTTTTTAAGAATATTGTGTTGAACTTGCTTGCATTTAGAAATCCATTTTTGTCTCTCTGACTGCAGATAAAGAAAGTGCTGGTGAAATCCGAGAGAGAGACTCAGAGACTGCAGGATGAAGTGGATGAGGCCAGAGAGCAGAGCTCAAAGGAGCTCAGTGCACTCCATCTACAGCTCCACAACACGCAAACTGAGCTGGAAAAGCACTCACGCATCTCACAGGAATGTCAGGAAAAGGTCTTGAAAAGACGGATACACGCTTAGACATGTAGTATATATAGAGACAGAAAGACAACAGCATTGTGTGGGAATATGACATTTTACTTAGGGTGTTGTACTGTGTGTGTGTGTGTGTGTGCAGCTGTCTGGGCTGGAGGCCGAGTTGGCTTGGCGTGAGGCAGAGTTGGAGAAGGCTCAGCAAAGGTGTAAACAGCTGGAGATGAGAGTGCAGGAGCTGCAGGAATGCAACAGTACTGTGCAGGATGACCGTGAGCGACAAGTCAAACTAATGGAGGTATGTATACACACAAGCCCACGCCAAAAGACCCCGCCCCTTACAGAGTGCATGAGAGCACACTGAATGGTTTGATGGTTATAAAATTTATGAAAATCATATTCTGTGGCCTTCACAGTCACCAGATCTCAACCAGCTGAACACATACTCAGGGAACGTCTTTAGTAAAAACAGTGTCCATCCCTCCAGTACAAATCTAGAGATGTGTACAGTCTATGAAAGACACATTAAAGCTCTTCTGGTGTGCCCCAAAACATTATAACAGCACCTTATTTTGTTATTCTGATGCAACCTCATACATATATATTAATTAATTGTTTACTTTAATATTTGTGTATGTGTATATGTGGAAGATTACCACATAGTCTTTTAACTGGCATTGCGCCGGATGTGCTCGGGTCTTCATCAGTGAACATTTGAAGACATCGTCAGGAAGGAATAAATGTTAAGTCTATAATGAACTCTGACCTGTTCGTACCTCAGGAGCTCTTGGTTGCACAATTCCACATGAATATAAACAGAAAGAACATTGTTTACATTATTTACTGTCCAGTGTCACCCAAATGAGGATGAGGTTCCCTTCAGAGCCTGGTTCATCTCAAGGTTCCTTCTTCATATCATCTCAGTGGGTTTTACCTCGCCAGCCTCAGGCTTGCTCATGAGGGATAAATGTTAGGGATAAATAGTAACTTAATTTTTATTCTGTCTTTCTATACTTCTGTAAAGCTGCTTTGAGACAATGTTTATTGCTAAATACAAATAAATTGAATTATGTGTGTAGGCGCGAGTAGCTCAGCTACAGGATGCCCTGACTGAGGAGCACCGCAGTGGCGACACACTGGTACAGAGAATGGAGAAAGTCAAGGAGCAGGTCTGTATCTCTGACACAATTCTACATCAGCACAAAGTTCTCTGATTATTATTTTACACACATCTATAACAAGTGCATTAATATCCTGACCTGCTGGCAAAAAAAACCCCCTCCTCATTCTCCACTTTGCATACACTCTGTTTTATTTCTGTTCTATTGTATGCATTAAATTACTGACTAACACTGATGTTGACACTGACAATGAGTTTCATTTTACTTACGCTTATGATCTATAGCTACAGTGTGTCATCATGTCAAGCACTAGGAGATTACCATCATGCGTTCTATTTTACATCCTTCAGTTATGAGTAAGCAAAATATACACGAAAATCATATTGTTTTTCAACGCCGGTATGCAGCCAGGGTATAAGTGAAAACGTCACTTGGCAGCAGAAGCAGCTGTCCTCTTTGTGTTGTCCGGTTCTTTATCTCTGCCTCTATCCCTATCAGGACACTCTTGGGTTTTCCGTGTACACATTGTACAGGCTTATCCATGCATGTCCACACAGAGCTGCTGACCAGAAGCCGCAGCACAAAAGGCTGCTTGAGCCACAGCGTTCGCACCGAATCTTTACAACACTTAAGGTGTACTTTCTATAAGGGAGTGTTTGCTTTCAAGTTAGACTGTTTGCCAACGGTCAGCAAATAAACCCCGGAGTACTGGTTTCTAAGCTAACACACACTCACTGGCATACATATCACTCGATGTATTGATACAACATGAAAACTTACAGGCGGTTAGAGGCTCTTGTGTTTTTTTGTTGTTCATTTTTCTGTTTTGCCTTCCCTTCCTCTTTGGTCTGATTCTAACAGGCAGGCAGGACAGCGCTGAGAGCTGATTCAGTGTTCAGCTACTAATGAACTCTAAGCTGCTGACCTCATTTAGGTCCTATTTAAATAAGAATAGCTATTTTTCTTGGTAGCCGTTCAATAACTGAACTTCCTCAGAAAAAACACTGAGTAGGATATAGAATGTCTGGGGTATCATTTGGAAAATTTTCACTTAAGGCCATAATGTTTTTTTGTTTTTCCTTTTAGTTCTTCTATTTTTACTTGTGTGTTCTACAAATTATCCTTACAGTGCAGCGTTAGTAAGCACCTTGCTGAACACTTGCTGACACAGGGGTGTGTGTGTGTGCGCCTGTGTGTGTGTGTATGTGTGTGTGTGTGTTTGCTCCTTGCAGGTAGAGCAGGTGAGAGCTGAATTGCTGCAGGAGCGAGCAGTTAGACAGGATCTGGAGTGTGACAAGATCAGTTTGGAGAGACAGGTAAAGATTATAATGAGACAAATAGCTAAAGGTTCTTTCATGCCAATGTAATATTAAACTCCACACAGTCATATAAGAATTATATAAATCCAATTTTCACTTCCGGTCCATACGTCCATGTATTTTAATAAAGTTAATCACATTTCTGAATGGCATCTTGATGTCCTTGCTGTAGATCCTGTAGATCAGGTGGTTTAATGTCTCTTTCAGTCATCCATGTACAGGAGGTGGCTGGTGGTGGCTCTGCACTTATCTGTATCTTTAACAGGGTTGGAAAACTGCCAAGAAATGAAAAAGTATAAACAATTTTAAAAATAAACTCAAGTAAAAGTCAAGTAGTTGATTCTATTAAATAAAAATAAAATAAAATCAAGTAAATATTTTTGATGGACTTAATGTCACATTTTCATGTGAAAAGTAACTTTTATACTTTGAATTTCTTCCATATTTTGACCTTGACATGCTGACTACCTGATTATATTAGATGCTAGTCTCACCAGGAATTAGCAAAAACAGACTAACTTCATTAAATAGATCTAATTAATGTGGATAAATTAGTGCAAGTTAGAAACTTTCTTCAACTGTTATTATTGTAAAAAATTTGATAGGCCATCTAATTTCATTTCAATAACATTTACATTTCTGTCATTTGGCAGATGCCCTTATTTAGAGCGACTTACAATTTAGCTCATTTTAGACAACTGAGCAATTGAGGGTTAAGGGCCTTGCTCAGGGGCCCTGCACTGGCAGTTTTAGTGGACATGGGAATTAAACTCACAACCTTTGGATCAGTACGCCAACACCTTAACCATGAAGCTACTACATCACACCTTATAACACTTATAACACTCAAGTAAAGTATAAAGATACCAGTTACCAGATACCATACTTTGAGTATAATAGGGAATAGTTATTATTTAGCAAAATCATTTCTTGTTCTCTTAAGTAGTGCAAACAGGTTTTTAAAAATGATCACCACCCAGTAAATAAAGTACAACGTTCCTCCAGGCCCATAGTGCTACATAAAATGCAGAGCTACATAAAAGAACACAGAACTAAGGACTAAGTAAAGTTGACACAGTTTTAAATAAAGTGCATGTGTGCAAACTTGTGTAAACAGCGCAAGACAGACGACGGTGACAAACAGCAGACAACTACAGTGACCTAATAGTTCCTCATGGGCCATTGATTGCTGTGGTAGAAAGGACAATAATCAGTTACAGTTTACTGTCCCCCAAGTGAGGATGGGTTCCCTTCTAAGCCTGGTTCCTCTCAAGGTTTCTTCCTCATATCATCTCAGGTAGTTTTTCCTTGCCACAGGCTTGCTCATTAGGGATAAAATAAAATAGGGATAAATAGTTTAATAATTTAATTTAATAATTTATTTTTATTTTTAGTTATTTAGTTCTCTTTATTTCTCTGTTGCTCTTCTTTTGTAAAGCTGATTGGAGACAATGTCTATTGTAAAAGGCGCTGTGGAAATAAATTGAATTGAAAATTGAAAATTTATATGCAAGTGGTAGTGGTAGCTTAGTGGTTAAGGTGACTACTGGTTGGAAGTTTGTGAGTTTGAAACCCAGCTCCACCAAGCTTGCTAGAGCTGGGCCCTTGAGCAAGGAACTTAAAGTTTTGTAAATGAGATAAATTGTTGCTCTGCTTAAGGGCATCTGCCATAAATGTAAATATTTCAGTATGGTTCAGACTCAGGGAGTGAGATGGCCATTGCAAAACACTTTTTGAGCTGGTGTTTTGTGTTGGTTTGGGTTGATTTATTTATTTATTTTTGGCTATAAATAGTCAAATTTGGTGGTTGAAATCAAGAACTTGGCATGAATCAAAACCTTTGCAGGAACAGATGCATGTATGTTGTGTTCACATGACAGTTTAACTGCTCACAAATGGATCCATTCAACTAATTCTATGACTTTTGAGGGTGATATAGAACTAAGTACACTAGTAGCAAAAGTTTTAGATTTTTTAAAATAGTGAATAATAATAATAATAATAATAATAATAATAAAAACATTTCCCAAGGCTTCAGTGACACGTATAATCCCAGTTACGTGGATTTTATTTCCAGGTTGGAGTGTTAAAATAAACTGTCACAATTTGTTAAAAAACAAAAACCTCATATCATAAGGATAAAAGAATAAATGCATATAATTCTATTTTTTTGTTTTATAATAAAATTATATAGTGATATACATCAGCTATACAGGCACAACATTATGACCACCAGCCTAATATTGTGTTGATCCCCCTTTTGCTGCCAAAACAGCCCTGACCTGTCGAGGCATGGACTCCACTAGATCCCTGAAGGTGTTCTGTGGTATCTGGCACCAAGATGTTAGCAGAAAATCCTTTAAGTTCATAAAGTTGCAAGGCTCACAACTTACAGAACGTGAAGGATACTTACAGGACTCAAAGGATGCTAACAAGACTTAATGGATACTTTTGATAGATACTGACCACTGCAGACCGGGAACCCCCCACAAGAGCTGCAGTTTTGGAGATGCTCTGGTCCAGTGGTCTAGCCATCACGATTTAGCCCTTTGTCAAACTCGCTCAAATCCTTACGCTTGTCCATTTTTCCTGCTTCTAACACATCAACTTTGAGGACAAAATGTTCACTTGCTGCCTAATATATCCCACCCACTAACAGGTGCCATGATGAGGAGATCATCAGTCTTATTCACTTCACCTGTCAGTGGACATAATGTTATGCCTGATTGGTGTAGTTTTTGAAAAGTAATGTTACCTTAATACAAATGTCATGGTTAATGTTAGATACTGTATTATAGAGTACCGTTTTATTTATATTTAGAACAAGGACCTGAAGAGTCGATTGTCACATTTAGAAGTGTCTCAGAAGTCAAGTCAAGAAGGACTTGTCACCAAACTGGAGCTGCGAATTCAGGAGCTGGAGAAGAGACTTCATGAACAAGAAAGGTGGGGGATCGTAAACTAATAGCTACATGATACAAACACATCTTATTCCATCTCAATGCTTTATTTCCACTGATATTTGTTTTATACAGATGTAATAGTTTGCATCTGAAGAGTTGCAAGCGAGGTCATTGTTGTATAATGGATATAAAAAGTCTGCACAAATCAATAAAATAGCAGGTTTTTGTGTTGTAAAAAATGACACCAAGATTAATCATTTCAGAATAAACTGGTATTTGTAGTTATTTAGCCTTCTGGTGGTCCAGTGACAGGATCCTGTGCGCTCATTACTGTGGCACGGGTTCAATTCCCAGGCTGGGAGTTGACGAGTTAACTCTCAGTGTCAGCCCCAAGCCCAGATAAAATGGGGAGGGTTGCGTCAGGAAGGACATCCGGTGTGAAACCTGGGCCAAATCAAATCTGCGGACCAGATGATCCGCATGATGATCCAGTGAACTCTCTGGTGGTCCAGCGACAGGATCCCGTGCTCCCATTGCTGTGGCACGGGTTCGATTCCCAGGCTGGGAGTTGAAGAGTTAACTCTCAGTGCCAGTCACAAACCTGGATAAAATGAGAGGGTTGCGTCAGGAAGTGCATCCAGCGTAAAACCTGTGCCAAATCAAATATGCAGACCAGATGATTCGCTGTGGCGACCCCAAACAGGGAGCAGCTGAAAGAATAACACCATTTGTAGTTATTTATGACTCCCTAAAAGCCCCAGCTCTGATACTGCCACCACCATGCTACACCATGAGTATGGTGTTGTTTAAGTGATGTCTTTTGCAAGAAACATTCCTTTTAGATTACGTTTCAGTCTCATCAGACTGTAACACATTTTGCCACATGGTTTGAGGTGAATTAGCTTAGAGCTTAGATGCTTTTTTGTTAGAAAGGTAATCATCTAGACATCCTACCACAGACGTGAAGAATATAAGAGATATACAGAGAGGAAACAGTACATGTCAGATATTCCTGCAGCTCCTTTAACGTTGCTGTAGGTCTTTAGGCAGCCTCCATGGTAAGGTTTTGTCTTGTACTTTTATACATTTTGTATTTATGTGAATGATCTTGAAAGAAATAGATACAGATCAGTGTGCTTTCTGGAGTTCAGATTTCCTGATCCAAATGCTGCATTCACTTCAAGCATTCTTGTACTTTATTTTGTGAGCAGAGACAATAGCACACTAGAGCAGGCAAACCGTAAGCTGGAGAGGAAGATGAAGGAGATAACTATGCAGCTGAATGATGAGCACCTCTCACTACAGAACCAGATGGACCAGGTAAGAACCAGAGACCTTTCAACTTAATGCAAAGTGTCTTTGAAATAATATGTTTTATGATTCTGTCTTCACTGCTAGATTTGGTGTTAAAGTTCTTACATGGATCTGGGTCACATTTGCAAAAAAAAAAAGACTGCCAAATAATTAGCAAAAAATCCAAACAATGCCACATCTACCCATAGTCAGGAGGCCCTTTAATTGGTCATGGTTTGGGGGTAAAAGGGGGCATAATGTCTCTCCCCTGTCAATCACAGCGAGACTAGCCAATCATGGGTGTCTGTGAGCTCATGTATGTGGAAGAGGGCTTTTCTTCTAACGTATTACACTCTCCTGTGAGCAGCAGTTCAGAAAGTTGCTGTTGGCCGGCTTCATGTGTTTCAGAGGAAGTACGTGTTAATCTCAAGGTTTGGAAGCCGTCATATGATAGTAGCAAGCTGGCTGTTAGGTGGGAACTGGCAGGTGACCAAATTGCTAGGAGAAAAACAGAAAAACAAGCAGCGGGTTTGATATGAGGAGCATTGATTAGCATTGTGTGTATTTAAATCCTCATTAAAATGGCCCTGCTTTCTTTACACTGCTCTTACAGTTAACTCTGAGACTGAAGGTACTGAAGAGGCAGCTGGATGAGGCCGAGGAAGAGATAGAGAGACTCGAGAGCAGCAAGAAGAAACTTCAGAGGGAACTGGACGATCAGCAGGAGATCAACGAGCAGCTTCATAGCCAAATCTCAGCCCTGAAAACTGATCTCAGGTCACAACTTCATAAAACAATACTACACATTGCTGAAATAAGTGAAATGTAGTAATGAAAAAGCATTTTAATGATCTGTATGTTTTTGTCTTGCAGGCGTAAAACGAAACCAGTCCTGAAGAGTTTAACTGAAGATGAGGACGACGAACAATGGAATCTGAGCGCAAAGTGAAGACAGAAAAGAGCTGTATTAGAACTAGTCAGTAATGTTAGACGTTATGTAATGACTCTTCCGAGACATCACATGTTTCTGTTCATTTTTCATTTCACACTTTCATATTATTTAAGTGGGAATGACCTACACTGCCTACACTTAACGATCACTAACCAGTTTTCTGATGATTTGCTGCCCCCTTCTGGTAATGCAAGGAACATTGCCTTGTCATTTAAACATAATGGTGGATTAGATTCTAGTTCAATAACGTTATGCGTTTCATAACACGTTTTATTAATAAGTGCTGGCCCTTGTGGCCTAGTTGTGATGAATGTGTTTAAATAAAGGCAATTTTGCACAGAAGTGTCAATTTTTCTAAACAATGCCAATGCCACCAAAAATGACCAGTATGTCTAGTATTATTGAAACCAAAACAGATGGTTCAGACAGAACACTTATTATGGTCATGGTTGCCACAATATTAGACTGAACACACACAAAAAAACATTTGTTAACAGTGTTTAGATGCAGTGCCACTGACCTACCATTCAATAGGATGAAACGAGGCGGCTCTTACAGATCAATGCTTTATGCTCAGACCGAGGCAGGGATTGCTGGACGGGGGGTGGGTTAATGTCACTCAGTATAGACTTGGTCAGACAGTGTGGGTTTGATTAGACCTAAGAGCAGTGGGTAAGACACCACAAGAGAACCATGAAGCATCACTGCACTCTCAAACATGACATTATCAAAGAGTTCTTGGCCGAGTTTCTTGGGACATTTGTGCTGGTGGTGAGTACTTGCAAATTTCTGCTAGTTATATTTAATAGAATTGAACTGAATATAATTAAGTACATGACTATAGAGTAGCCTAACAACTAGGAGGATGCAGTTCAAAATTAGTGAAACACACCTGCTTCAACAATTCAGAAGTGTATGAGCAGAACTAGTTTCTAAACATAGTGAACTTGTTATTTGTAGAATCTTTCAGGGTGAAATGTCTCCAAATATCTATTAATATGCTAGTCTGATGATTACAACTCCTTTATAACAATGTGCATCTTGATCACCAATGTCCATCATCCATGTGCATGCTGGATTGTTTCTGTGTCAGTTGTTTGGCTGTGGCTCTGTAGCTCAGACCGTCCTAAGCAGGAATACACTGGGCGAGCCACTCACTATCCACCTCGGCTTCACCACCGGACTCATGATGGGGGTCTATATCGCTGGTGGGGTTTCAGGTAGAAACATTACCAATTAATTATTCCTCTAATTGTTATTAGAGTTCTGTTTATTAATTTAGAGATTTCATATAACAGTGTGGATTTGTGTGTGTGTGTGTGTGTGTTGGCCTTTGTGGGCAAGTATTTGATGCACAGACTCCTAAAATGCTTTACTTTGTCTATCTATCTATCTATCTATCTATCTATCTATCTATCTATCTATCTATCTATCTATCTATCTATCTATCTATCTATCTATCTATCTATCTATCTATCTATCTATCTATCCATCCATCCATCCATCCATCCATCCATCCATCCATCCATCCATCCATCCATCCGTCCGACAGAGGGAGTGTGTGTGTGTGTGTGTGTGTGAGAGAGAGAGAGAGAGAGACAGAGGGAGTCAGAGAGAGGGAGTCAGAGAGAGAGAGAGAGAGAGAGAGAGAGAGAGATTAAAAGCTTCTCCTCAACTAAAAATTGTTATTAATGTTATTCTTTACATTCCATAATTCATTATTTCAATAAATAAACAACTATATACTATGGTTCTTATCTTCATCAATATCATCAGTTAGGTTTTCTAAATGGAAGATACATTCATTAGGCTTATAAACAATCCTTTTTCTGTTTTTTTGCGAGGTCTACAAGGTCACATGTGTCCTCGGGCGATTCGCTCTCAACATTCTGATGGTCATTGATCTGCACACACACACTGCATGTGCGGTAGCTGTGGTGGGCTACAACAGGATTATGCAGACACAATAAATATATTGTTCCATATATCCAGAAATGTTGCAAACAAAAATAGAAAATGATATGTCCAAAATAATAATCACTAAATAGTGTACAGAAGTGACACAGATACCATCAACAAAACCTAGAATAGATAAAATTGCATTACAGTGGCTGGAAATACAGGATTTTATATGGTATGGATCAAAATCCTTTAAGAGTCATGGGGAAGAATAACACAGTAACTTTTGTGAGTGTATGTGTGTGAAATAGATTCACTCAGCACAAAACAGATGTCTGTAATAATGTGCATGTAAAATTATTTGCTGTTTTGTATCACTGCACATCACAGGGGGTCATTTGAACCCGGCAGTGTCGCTGGCCATGGTCATACTGGGTAAACTGAAGATCTGGAAATTTCCAGTTTACGTCATTGCACAGCTCCTGGGAGCCTTCGCTGGAGCTGCTGGAGTGTTTGGACTGTATTACGGTGAGGGGTGTTAGAGAAAAAAACATACACATAGAGCCCAATGCAAACATGTAGAGCATGGAGATTTTTAAAAATATTAAAATATAATATGGTATTAAAATATTTAGAGTCAAATCTCTATGATATTTATTAAAGGAGCTGGCATTAAGTTACGGTACTTATATATCCACTGACATAATTACATACTCACAGTAAAAATGACACAAATAATATACTTAGCTTAATTAAACACTAGAGCAAATCCTTCACTGCAAGAAAAATCTTTGCAAGTGAAATATATTAAAAATATAGTCAGATTTACTATGCATATCAGGCATAACATTATGGCCACATGCCTAATATAGTGTTGGTCTTCCTTTTGCTACCAGAACAGCCCTGACCCATCGTGCACTGTGTATTCTGACACCTTTCTATCAGAACCAGCATTGACTTCTTCAGCAATTTGAGCAACAGTAGCTCGTCTTTTGGATCGGATCACATGGGCCAGCCTTCGATCCCCACGTGCATCAGTGAGCCTTGGCCGCCCATGACCCTGTCGCCGGTTCACCACTGTTCCTTCCTTGGAACACTTTTGATAGATACTGACCACTGCAGACCGGGAAGAGCTGTAGTTTTGAAGATGCTCTGATCCAGTGGTCTAGCCATCACAATTTGGCCCTTCGTCAAACTATCTACTTCACATGACAGTTTAACTGCTCACAAATGGATCCATTCAACTAATTCTATGACTTTTGAGGGTGATATAGAACTAAGTACACTAGTAGCAAAAGTTTTAGATTTTTTTTAAATAGTGAATAATAATAATAATAATAATAATAATAATAATAATAATAAAAAAAAACATTTCCCGAGGCTTCAGTGACACGTATAATCCCAGTTATATATATAGTTTTATTTCCAGGTTGGAGTGTTAAAATAAACTGTCACAATTTGTTAAAAAACAAAAATCTCATATCATAAGGATAAAAGAATAAATGCATATAATTCTATTTTTTTGTTTTATAATAAAATTATATAGTGATATACATCGATCAGGCACAACATTATGACCACCAGCCTAATATTGTGTTGATCCCCCTTTTTCTGCCAAAACAGCCCTGACCTGTCGAGGCATGGACTCCACTAGATCCCTGAAGGTGTTCTGTGGTATCTGGCACCAAGATGTTAGCAGAAAATCCTTTAAGTTCTTAAAGTTGCAAGGCTCACAACTTACAGAATGTGAAGGATACTTACAGGACTCAAAGGATGCTAACAAGACTTAATGGATACTTTTGATAGATACTGACCACTGCAGACCGGGAACCCCCCACAAGAGCTGCAGTTTTGGAGATGCTCTGATCCAGTGGTCTAGCCATCACAATTTAGCCCTTCGTCAAACTCGCTCAAATCCTTACGCTTGCTCATTTTTTCTGCTTCTAACACATCAACTTTGAGGACAAAATGTTCACTTGCTGCCTAATATATCCCACCCACTAACAGGTGCCATGATGAGGAGATCATCAGTGTTATTCACTTCACCTCTCTGTGCTCATAATGTTATGCCTGATCGGTGTAAGATTACTATAAATTATAAATATAAGATTCTTAAACCTATTTCTAGACATTAATTCCAAGCATTTAAAAAAAATTAAGCAGTTAATTCTAGCAAAAAAGCAAAACAATCTGTCAGAAGAATAACTTAAAGCTGAAAATAAGTAAAAACAATCAAACTGAATGATCAAATAATTGATTTATAATAAGCTCATAATCAGAAATAGTAGATAAATTTGCCAATATTCAAGATATTTTCACTAGATACTTACATGATGATTATAGAAAATGTTGCTAATTGTATTTATACTATTTAATATAATACATGATGCTTGTCTTTGAGTCTCAGGATCCTAATGTTAGGGCATGGGTGAATATTACTTATATTGGATTAATGTTCAATTACAGGTTAAATAAACATGAATGCTTTGTTTCCACAGATGCGTTTATGGAGTTTACCAGTGGAATTCTGTCAGTAACGGGTATTAACGCCACTGGACATATTTTTGCCTCTTACCCTGGACGACATCTTACGATACTCGGAGGGTTTGTGGACCAGGTAATCAGCCATCATCATCATCATCATCATCATCATTTTACTGCAACCCTTCTGTTATAAACTATAGTGACATAGTTTAGATTATACTAAAAAACAGACATGAATGTAAGATAGATAGATAGATAGATAGATAGATAGATAGATAGATAGATAGATAGATAGATAGATAGATAGATAGATAGATAGATAGATAGATAGATAGAATATAGGCAATCAGGCATGACGTTATGAGCACTGAGAAGTGAAGTGAATAACACTGATGATCTCCTCATCATGGCACCTGTTTGTGGGTGGGATATATTAGGCAGCAAGTGAACATTTTGTCCTCAAAGTTGATGTGTTAGAAGCAGGAAAAATGGACAAGGAACAGTGGTGAACCGGCGACAGGGTCATGGGCGGTCAAGGCTCGATGATGCACATGGGGAGCGAAGGCTGACCCGTGTGATCTGATCCAACAGACGAGCTACTGTTGCTCAAATTGCTTAAGAAGTTAATGCTAGTTCTGATAGAAAGGGGTCAGAATACACAGTGCAGGACGGGTCAGGGCTGTTTTGGCAGCAAAAGGGGGACCAACACAATATTAGGCAGGTGGTCATAATGTTATGCCTGGTCGGTGTATACATATATTTACACCAAAATATACGACTAAGAAGAATAAAACCTTAAATCTAGAATACAATAAGTTAAATTAAACGTAGTGCAGATATGAAACACAGCTGTGGATTTAACTGTATTTACATCAGTATTTACATCATAGCACACGTGCAAACTGGCAGTAGATAATAAATATGAGTACCTTGAGAGTCTAGAATATAATGATAGATTGTAGTAGTGCAACCATTAACATCATAATAACATGACTGTAAGAAAATGAGCTTTTGATAGTGAAATACTTTGTTGCAGACTTCTACAACAGCATTTATATTTATTTAATATAAAAAAGGAATACTTAGGTAGCTTCTATGTTTTATGAACACTAAAGACACGCTACACTATTTAGTTAAACCTCACACTGGCCCTGAGACTGGGTTAGTAATCGTGTTGCTCTGTGCGTTACGTAATTCAGCTAATGTGCATTGATTGGCTTCTTTTTTTAAATACATTCACCATTTAGTAGGTTTTGGATCCCAGTGACCTACTTTTGTCTGTTCTTACCGGAACAGTCACTTAACTGTGTGTTAATGACCAAGCGGGTAGAGGCTACTTTAATAGGATTCATAAATGCACAAAAAAAATTCTTTATTGTTTTATGTATCAAGGGCACATTTTTAGAACATATAGAATAGATATTGCCATTAAATGCTAATCTAACACCATTCTAGGCACATTTTGAAAAATCACATTCTCATTCACATGAGACAGTTAAGTGAGGCAGTTAAGTGAGGCAGGAAAATGATCAGTGTGCCTTCCTGATACAGGTGATTGGAACAGGCATGCTGGTGCTGTGTATCCTGGCCATAACCGATAGCAAGAATATTGGAGCGCCTAAAGGAGTGGAGCCTCTAGCCATTGGCCTGATCATCCTGGGCATCAGCGTGTCCATGGGCATGAACTGTGGATACCCTCTGAACCCTGCCAGAGACCTTGGCCCACGGCTCTTCACTGCTATGGCTGGTTGGGGCATGGAGGTGTTCAGGTAGCACTTAATGTTCTGCTCTTTGTCCTGCTTGGAGTGGGATTAAAATTAAAGCTTTAAGACCATCTGAGTGACAGCATTGTGCTTTAAGATCTGATTAGTTTGTATTTTGCTTTAGCAATTATGTGAATTATCAGTTTGTCAGTTTGGTATCGATGTATATTTCCTCCTAATCGAAGGTAACATTAATTCATATGAAAATGTAGGGTTTTTTCGTATTGTTTTTTGTATTAACGTGCATAAGTATCTTATTTAAAGTGTGTGACATACCGTTTAAGGTCTCACTACACTGTGCAATATGCATAATGATAATGAAGCTCACTTTGACTTTACCTTTGTCTACCTTTAATCCACCCTCAACAATCTTAGCAAGGGATAACGTCTTGAATTTAGACATATTTATCTGCTATTTCCTCCTATACGATTTTAATAAACCAAATTTGATCATGTTTAGATTTAAATGTTTGTATGCTATTGCCAGATAATTTAGCTTCTTTCTAGACATTAATGCATACCATGAGCAAAATAATCTGCTAATAGAACAATTCATCCATCCATCCATCCATTTTCTATACCCACTTTGGAGCCTATCCCAGCACACATCGGGCGAAAGGCAGGGGTTCGCCCTGGACAGGTCACCAGTCCATCACAGGGCTAGAACAATTCAATTCAGTTCAATTTATTTGTTTAGCACTTTTAACAATGGACATTGTCTGAAAGCAGCTTTACAGAAACATAGAAAGTTAAATTACTATTTATCTATAACATTTTTCACTAATGAGCAAACCTGAGGTAACGGTGGCAAGGAAAAACACCCTGATATGATATAAGGAAGAAACATTGAGAGGAACCAGGCTCAGAAGGGAACCTCATCCTCATTTAGGTGACACTGGACAGTAAATAATGTGAAGGTCAATAAAGTCCTTTCTTCAACAGCATCCAAGAGCTCTCAAGGAACTAATAGGTCAGAGTAGTTTCTGAGTTCATTATAGACTTAGCACTGATTCATTCCTGCCAAAAGTTGACTGAAGCAACGACAGTTCAAAGACGGTGTGATAGTCTCCAAGTGGTTCCATCCATAGCAGTCTCCTTGGTAACAGGCTGTCCACACAGATCGATCGCCAGCAGCAGTGAGAACCACCAAGTGATGAGACTCCAACCAGTGGTAGAATGGCAGAATGGATCAGACAGGTCCGGAAAGAAGAAGCGGTTACACTGGAAACTCAGAACACTGGGAGCTCAGGAGTGGGATGTATAGCTATGTATAGAGAGACAGAGAGAGAGAGAGAGAGAGAGAGAACCAGAAAATAAAAAGCTTAATAATAGTGAACTATGTCTAGAAATGGGTTTAATAATAGATTTGATTTCTTGTAATCTTTTAATATGAAATGCTACATGACGTACTTCATGCCTTCATATATTCTCCCAGCACTGCAGATCACTGGTGGTGGATCCCCGTGTTCGGGCCTTTGATAGGAGGCATCACCGGCGCTGTAGTGTACTTCCTGTTAATCGAGCTGCACCACACCGACCCCTCAGAAAAATCCCAGCAAAAACCTGAGGAAGAAGAAGATGAAGAAGAGGATGAGGACAGCAGCCTGAGGGACAAATATGAGATGATAACTATGGGCTGAACAGATAATCACTGACTATGAAGCAAATAAAAATGCTTACGAATTAAGACAAATCATAGTCATGTGCTTCAGCTAGCCCAGTATAAACACTTGACTCTCACTTTAGTTCTCAGACTTTTGTTTGGTTGTTGTCAAGAAGCAAGTTGAGACCGGGATTAAAGCGAGCAGCCTATTATTTAACAGATTATATCTTTGTACCTCTTTACAGGTAATCTGCTTGTTGGGAAGACATTTGTTATGAGCTCAGAACCTCATGAGAATGTTAAGAAAATCCATTGTAGTAAAATATCTTTCCGAAGTATACTTAAAAAAAAAGAAAAGTATTTTTCCAGACCATAAATATAGTAAACCTAGAGAGATCAGTGTAGCGGTTTATTTATTATTTCTACTTTTTCATAGTTTGTACATTTCACACTTTTTTATTCTCTGTCTTTTCAAATGTTCTAGGATAAATCTAGGAAATATAAAGAATTTAATTATAGCACAAAATGTGACAAAAATAAATTGCCATAGTGCGCCCTGTTCCTGTATATTACATGTCCTTAATTGTCTTTGCCACTCAGTTTTAGAAATTTTATAATAAAGCTCCTTCTGTTCAGTTATGGATTTAATCTCTGTGTTTTTCTGATTAAAAAAAACCCTTTAAAGTTTTTCCAAAGGTACAGAAGAATTTTTACAAGTTCATAATTTACATTCCCATTTCTGGCATTTGACAGACGCCCTTATTCAGAGCGACTTACAATTTATTTCATTTTTATACAGCTGAGCAGTTGAGAGTTAAGGGCCTTGATGAGTGGCCCAGCAATGGCTGTGGTCCTTAGTGGACCTGGGATTCAAACTCACAACCTTCCAATAAGTAGTCCACTAAGCTACCACATCTCCACTCTCATAGATCACGCACAAGCTCTTCAGTCAAAAATGCATTCCTAGAAATATAAGTATTGCTTATACTAGCACTGGAGCGCTTCAATACGTATTGATTGGTTGATTGATTAGAGAATAGTCCAGAGTTTCACACATCAACAACAAATATAAGAAATGGGAAAAGATATGATTTCAGTGAATTAGATGGCCTGATTTAAGCATTTCAGAATCTGCTGATCTAGGATTTTCCTACACAGAAAAACAAAAAAACATCCACTGACCGGTAGCTCTGCTGGGAAAATGCCTAGTTAACGAGACAGCTCAGAGAAGAATAGACAGACTGGATTGAGCTGACATTAAGGCTATTGTAAATAACGTCACATTTTTAATCTGTTTATTTTACATACAGACTTGTGGGCTGTTTGTTCAGTTAAGAATAAAGCACAATGCTATTAAATAAAACAACCACAATAACAACAACAAAAGTCAATGCGGTAGTTATATTTTATTACGTAAGAAGAAGCCTTTATTTATGTCACATATTCATTATAGCACAGTGAAATTCTTTCTTCGCTTAGCCCAGCTTTGGAAGTTGGGGTCAGCGCACAGGGTCAGCCATGATACAGCACCACTGGAGCAGAGAGGATTAAGGGGCCTTGTTTTGGGGCCCAACAGTGGCAGCTTGGCAGTGCAGAGGCTTGAGCCTCAACATTTGATCAACCCAGAGCCTTAACCACTTGAGCCACGGGCACCAGCATAACAAAAAATGTTCTCTGTGAAAGTTAACTAAACAATAAACACAGTTTGGCCATCAAAAACCATAGCCTACTGTCCTGAACACTTTCCTGTGTCAGAAAATTAACCATTACAAATGCTGACACTGGAGACTCCTTCCTTAAATGTTAAATAAACGTCTACTTAAGTTTTTCTCTGGTAAACAAAAATGCTGATTATTTTGATTATTATTCGATTCAGATTATGTAGAGCATCCACCATATACATGTGTATATATATATATATATATGTGTGTATATGTAAATGAGCTGTAGTTGTAGAAATGCTGATAGTAGAACAAGCATAATAATAGAAACCTGTGAATTGCCTGGCAGTCAGTACTATTGGCATGATGTTACAGACTATTAATCAACACCTTCTGATTAATCAGAATCAAGAAGTGGTACAAAAGATGATATGGCTTTGTATAGTCACACAGAGCTCAGAATGCAACACAATATGTGTGTGTGTGTGTGTGTGTGTGAAATATGTGATCAGCTAATAGCTGGCTCAAAACAAACAGCAGCAAGCCAGAGGATTTAGCTAACATGGTCTAGAGTCAAGTGTGTGGGTGTAAGTAAGAGAGTGTAATACCTGACATCTTGCCATAGATCAGTGTATTTTCGAGTTCAGCTGATGCTCCAGGGGTTCGGAGTCAGTGTATACACAAGGGTTGGAAACGGCAGACCGTATGAAACACACATACTCTATTTCTTCTTATTTCTAGACACAGCTAAGGAAAAATACTCAAGTTTTCTCTCTCTTTTTTTGCTCACAAACTCCCAGTTTTAGACTTTAAAAAATACCACAATGTGTTCCAATAACTGTTGGCTTCTCATGGCTAGCATTCATTAAAACCTGGCAGACCGTGTAAATTCCAAAGTGTTTGTTTTTAGCTTTAATTGAATCTTGAAAAAGAAAGAATTCTAGGATTTTACAGCTTTCTTTTGAACATAGACAGTCACATAAACGGTCACTGAATATTTTTAATCCACTCAGGATTATACAACCTCTTTAAAAAGCAATTCAGATAAACTAGGCCTTTTTTGTTAAAGGTTTTTAGTAGAATCAGTGTAATAGCTGAATGATGAATAAACCTTTCCAGGTTTATAGTGCAGCAGTTAATATGAACCCAAAACAGAGAGCAGCTGTCTGTCTTTTTTTTCCCCCTTCGATACAGAGACTATCCTCATGGTTTTTCCTCCCGGCTACAAAAATCCAGCCAATCAGAGAAGGTAATCTCCTTTTCTTCTGCCTTAGCCTTTCTACACCACACCTCCCCACCTCTATTTGTCGGTCTCCGTCTTTCTCTGCAACAGGCACAACTTCCTCCTCTGAATCTCTTCACTAGTCAAGACAGGTCTGTGGATGTTTATACATCCCTCAGTTCTTGGGAATGACGTTGACGTTGGAGTTACCGGAGCAATGATGAAGGCTATAACTACAATCTTCTCCTTTTTCATCCTAATCCAAATTGAGGCAGCAAAAGCCGAAGGAAATGCTACAGGTATGTGAAATATTTAGCTTTCCTACACAGACCGCTTATAGTATAGCTTTATTATAGTGTTGGGATACAAGCAGATGTTCTTCACTACGAAAAGAAACTGAAAGGCAAGGGCAAGGCCTTTTATGCCAAGGCATGCTGCCTTTTCTCTTAAATTACATGTTACATACTACACTTTTTGAACCTATACTGTGGCTACAGCAAAGGCAACAAAGGCTACAGCAAAGAGGAAATTATATATGGTAAAGAGGCTGATTGAAGGGTTTGGAAATGTTCTATTTGGCTTTATTTTTAGATCATGTCGAAGAACTGGAGCTGGAGAATGAAGTGAAGCTGCCACTGGTGGTGAAGACGACTTTTCACATGCATTTAGAAGGCAGTCTCTTAGAAGATACCTGTCTTATCAAACCATTTCAACCAGACACTCTAGACATGTGCAACTACAACACAAGCAACCCTCTGGTCATCATTATTCATGGCTGGACGGTGAGGATAAATTTGAACCTTAAAACTGACATGTTAGTGGTTTATACCTTCTAGGGGAAGATGTTTATGTATAAGTGTGTGTATATGTTTCGGAATCCTTACATGGTCAGATATATCTGGGAGCTGTTTCTGCTTCTGGACAGCTGCCCTTTACAGCAATGGATGTATGCATAAAGCAATGGGTTGGTATAGAATCATTAATCACTGTATGTGACCTGTGGTGACCCCCATTCCTTCCGTGCAGATGAATGGAAAAATGGAAGAATGGGTGTTCAAGCTTGCCTCAGCACTCAAGACCAGACTAGAACATTTGAATGTGCTGATCATTGACTGGAGACCTCTGGCTTTCCAGCCGTATCCAACTGCAGCTAAAAACGCAAGGCAGGTGGGCCTGGATGTTGCAAATCTCCTGATGTGGCTAGAGGTAAGACACAATGTCATGCTATAGTCATTGAAAACTGCAAAGACTGAAGGTTTTAAAGGATATCTCCACAATAAAAGACATTATAATGAAATATTTGTGATCTGTTTAGCAATTCAGATGCTTATTTGTTGTTTATTCCTGTAAAACCGGAGCAGTTGTTTGTCACTCTGATGTCACAGGGTCCATTTCTATCAGTTTCAATGTGTTTAATAGGATTCCAGCAATCTCAAACATACACAATATGACCAAAAGTATGTGGTTTTCATTTACAATTTCCCGTCATTGAAACGAAGAGAAACAAGCATGTTCCAGCATGACAATGCCCACGATGCACAATGAAATCTCCATGAAGACATGGTTTGCCAAGATTGGAATGGAGGAATTTGAGACTTGGAACAATGACTGCACCCCAGACCTCACTCCTCACTAATCCATGGTCTCACTAATCATGTAGCCCCACAGCCAAGCTCCAATATCTAATGTAAAGCATTTACAAAAGAGTGGAGCTTATTATAGCAACAAAGTGGGAATAAATCTTGAATGGATGCGCAACATGGACAAATATGAGTGTGATGGTCAGGTGTCCATTTCAATTTGAAATCGAATAAAGAAGTAGCAGAAATGTACAACAAAACAACAAACTCTACATTTAACACAGAATTCAAGGAAGATCTATGATCCGGTTGCGCTAAGCTACAGCAGAGAGTCTGTCTGGCTAATAAGCAGTCAAGTGATGTTTGCTGTTGTTAGCATGAATGATACATGAGGAAATGAGGGGATGCGGTAGCTTAGTGGTTAACGTGTTGGAATACTGATCAGAAGGTTATGAGTTTGTCCACCAAGCTGCTACTGCTGGGCCCCTGAGCAAGGCCCCTAACCCTCAATTGCTCAGTTGTATAAAATGAGATAAAAAAAAAAAAAAGTCCAAACAAGCGTAAGTTGTTCTGAATAAGGGTAAATGCTAGAAACGTAAATGAGAAAGACTGAAAGACTAAAGTACTGCTGCATCACACTCTGTTTAAAATAAAAAGACAATAATTAATTTGTGAAGAAATCTTGGATACCACCACCACCACATAAATATACAAGTTGTACAGGGTAGATTATTCCTTAAAGCTACCTGAGATTTAAAAAAAAGAAAGATTTTGAGTAATCACATTCCTCTTTAATAAGGCAAATGAAATATCAGTATCTCTTTGTCAAGTACAAAATAAGTTTAATCGATATACAAAGAATAAAAAGAACAATTCTTAGCTACTGTGTCATATTTGGAGTTATTTATTAAATATTCAGTGGCATTAAAACCTTCGTCTCAGTGATGCAAGTCTATAGCATTAATCAGTCTCGTACTGCCCACACTGAAAAAGCATCTCCATAAAGAACACACACACACACACACATTAAATGACTGATACATCACAGTACTACCCTTAAGCAAGACTTCCCTTCTCTTCTCAACAGGAAACCATGCAGCTCTCCATGGATAAGGTGCACCTGATTGGTTACAGTTTAGGAGCACATGCGGCTGGATTTGCAGGAAGCCATTTTCCAAAAGCTAAAAAGCTGGGCCGCATAACAGGTAGCGTTCTTTTTTTCAGCTTAGGCTGCTTTCATTTCGGATCACAGACGAGGAAGCTTCATTTAAATGTAAGCGAAAAAACGGTGTGGAGTAATCTAGGTTAGTGAGGTATCAACGTGGAACTATTATTTCCACATGAAAGCTCTACCAAATCCAGACAAGTCTGTAAACCACATGATGGCAGGCAGTGCATGAGAAGAGTATCTCCACCCTGAATGTACAGATTTCCTTCACAAATGAAAGCTCCTGAATAATGGTCATGCATTTCGGCCTTTTTCTTTTTTTTGGCAAGAAATTACTATGACGTTCCTAAATTGTCTTGAGGTTGAGGAAACAAGGCTCCCAGATGCTCCTCTTTAAACACTGTCCAACATTATGGAGGACAACAATGGTCTTATTAAAAAAAAAAAAAAAAAAAAGGAAGAAAGAAAGAACGAATGAAAGAGAACCTCCCCCCACTTTCCCACACACGAGTGAAGCAGCTGAATAAAGGAGCTGAATAAAGACGGGGGTGAAAAGCAAACTGAAAACACATTACCTTCAATCATTTACAAAAGAGATGGCAGAATCGTCTCTTTGGGAACATGTAGTACTGTATGTTTACAAAGCGCACTTGGATGAAAAAGCACAAATTACACTTGTCTTTTTTTTTATTGTGGGATGTGTATGAGTGACTAATTAAAGGTTTCACTGAATTAGATTCATGTGCAGAGAGAGAAGCTTTTTCTATAATTGTTTAGTGTCCAGACTGCTCAGAGAATGACAGAAGATTCAACCGAGACATCATGTTCTCTCCTGCTAATTATATCAAAAGAAAGGGAACAAATGTTATGACTCACCTTTGCTATAAACATGTTGTTTATAAAAGCTAAAACATCGTATATTTAAAGCGTTCAGCGTAGCAGAGGCCTTGCATCTACCATTTATACAACTGAACAGTTAAGGGTTAAAGGTCTTGCTCAAGAGGGGAAAGCATTGGCAGCCCTGGGATTTAACTCGCATCCTTTCAGTTACTAGTCTAATGTCTCGACCACTGAGTGTCCACTGCTCTGGCTTTAATTACGAAAACTGATATCACTGTGACCTGATAAAGCCTGTACTATCTAACTGCGTCCTTTTGTGCAGGTCTGGATCCTGCAGGTCCCAATTTTGAGGGAGTTCCTGCGCCTGACAGGTTGTCTCCTGACGATGCCAAGTTTGTAGATGCCATCCACACCTTTGCGAAGTCCAGCATTGGGATAGCAGTGGGAATCCGGCAGACTGTTGGACATGCCGACTTCTATCCAAACGGAGGCTACTTCCAGCCTGGCTGTCACATGACAGATATATATAACAATGTTTACCAGTATGGCCTGGAAGGTACAGCAGATCACTGGGTCATGCATACAGTTAGTAGAGGATGTACAACAGTGTATTGGATTTTAACTGTATTATCTCTTTTCATCAGGTGTACCGAAGACTATCAAATGTGCTCACCAGCGAGCTATCCACCTCTTCATTGACTCACTGTTGAAACAGGACCAAGAGATGATAGCTTATCGCTGTCGAGATGACCGTGCATTTGACCAAGGCTTGTGTCTGGACTGCAGAAAGGATCGATGTAATACTTTGGGCTATGATGTTAGAAAGGTGCACACTGGAGGGAATAGCAAAGGCCTTTATCTGAAGACTGGTCCTCAAACACCATTTAAGGGTCAGTGTGTTAAGTCAATATTATTTTTGCTCTAGATTTCTTCCTGTTAATGATTTAGTCTTGGGCAAGGTTCAGAAATTTTCACAGTAATCTCTACTCTCTCAAAAATAAATAGTTTTAAACTATAAAGTACCTTTACCTGTCAGTGGGGTATAACCCTTAAGTGTACATCTTTTGTACCTTTACTGTCTATGTTAAACTTTTCAAATCCATCAATTCATTCTCTACATCCTATGGGATCATGAGAACCTGGAGCCAATCCCAGGAGACTCAGGGCACAAGACAGGATACACCCTAGACAGAATGCCAGTCTATCACAGGGCACACACACTCACTACAAACTATTTAGAAATTTACATTTCTGGCATTTGGCAGACGCTCTAATCCAGAGCGATATACAAAAGTGCTTTAAGTCTCTGTCACTGAAAACATTAACACTGGTTCAATCGGTTACAGACTTAGGATACCATTAGCCTAAAATTGGATGTTTTTTTATTTTTTATTTTTTATTAAACATATAACAAAACATAAACAGGGAAAGATAAGAGCTAGTTTAAGTGCTTCAGGAAAAGGTAGGTCTTAAGACACCGTTTGAAGATAGTCAGAGACTCTGCTGTACGGACATCTAGGGAAAGTTCATTCCACCACCTCGGTGCCAGAACAGAGAAGAGTCTAGATGAATACCTACCTTTTGCCCTGAGAGATGGTGGGACCAGTCGGGCAGTGCTAGCCTTTTAGTCACCATAAAATGCATGTCTGGAAAGAAAGAGAACCTGAAGGAAACCCTGAGGCATAGAGAGAACCCTCAACACAGGTGGTGTGAGGCAAATGTGCTGAACACCAAACAAACTTTCCCCTTACCTTAAAAATATTACTGTAAAACACAATTAAAGGTCCAAAAAGGGTCAGTTATGTAACAGTACACTATATACACGCTAAATGTATAAAAATTGTTGATGGTACGACCCCAGTGATAAAAAGTAAAGTACAATTTAGTGCTTCTTTTTTGAGAGTATCTACATCTGCATTTGTGGTGCACACCTAGTTACCATTATGATTTCTAACATGTTTTAACACGATACTCACAACTCACTTTTTGTTTTGGAAGCCAGAGGGCTGTAGTTAAACCTTCTTAATAAACACTTACATCAAAAGCCTTTTTTTTGTGGAACATCTCTGAAAAACCTTAAGCCTCAGTTATCAGTCCTATAATTGGTTTCAGTTTAATTTTCATGTTTGAAGATAAAACTAAAACGAGCAAGCCTTCCATAAAGCCGGGTTGGTTGGTATTTTAGGTTTTTCCCCCGTGTTTTTGCATTTATGACACCTTTCTGCTTTTCTTCCACCCCACAGTCTATCACTACCAGATTAAGATCCTGGTGATGAACCTGATCGAGCGAGTCAAAGACTCCGTCTCCATCGCTCTTACTGGAAGTGAAGGAGAGAGTCAGTATTTCCCTATTACTCTGTAAGTACATTTCAAGTCACCTTCTGTAACCTGTACATTTGATTCGAATTGGTTGATTGAAAGATTCACTTAATGTCTAGCCTGGTCATGTATTTTGTATGATCGTCCAGTCAGATCAACACCTACTGAATTGCAGTATTTCACTGGTCACTATTCTCAAATGAGTCAACATGCTTCGCTTCAGGCAGCCTGCATTCCTGACTCCAGCTCCACAACTTATAACACAAGACACATCAAACTCATTTATAGAGTTTATATAAGACACAGTTATATAACATAAGACACATCAAACTCATCCACACTGACCGGAGCAATGAGACTGGATTACAGATCTGTGGCATGTGTCAGTACTGCCTTTCATATGAAGGAGCGTCTGCACGTGTCGGGGCATGTGGATATGCTGCCTGACTGATTTGATTCTTCACAAAGATATATATCATTTATTGAAAGTAGTACATTCATTTAAAGCAGTAATAACTCTACATCTGATTAACTATCTACTCTCACTGGCCACTTTATGATGAACCTCTGCACCCCTTCATTCACGTAACATCAGCACAGTGCATAAAATCTTGCAGCTACAGGTCAGAACGGAGGAAAGATGTGGAAAAGATGTGATTTCAGTGAGTTTGACCGTGCCATGATTGTAAATGCCAGGCTGGTATTTCCGAGTATTTGAAAACAGGAAATAGCTTGTTGACAGAGGTCAGAGGAGAACGGCCAGACAGAGTCGAACTGACAGGAAGGATAAAGAATCTCTATTTTCTCCCTTCCTACTGCGATGAGGGGAAAAAAAGTATGAGGCAAAGGGGATACAACAACAACAGATGATCTCATCAGGTTCCTCTCCTCCAGCCAGGAACAGGAATCCGATGCTATAGTAGGCGCAGGCTCATCCATACTGATCTCAGTTACTGCTGTAACATGCAGATGTTAGGGTGATATCTTGGCATCAATAGCACAAATCCACGGAAAGTTGCCATGTGTCAGCAGCCTAGGCTTGTGGTGGGGGTGTAATGGTGTGGCAAATGATTTCTCTGCCCACTTTAGGCACCATAATACCAATCGTATATCATTTGAATGCCATACCTCTTTAAGTAATACTATTGGCCTCTCTTTATGGCCACAGTTTACCATCCTATAATAGGTACTTCCTAGCAGGATAATGCGAGTTCACTGGCGTCTCGAGTCACAAGATCTGCATCCAAAAGGACACCTTTGCGATGTGGTTGAAAGGAAGATCGCTGTGCGAACGTAGAGCTCGTGGCAATCATGTCAATAAATTCCAACACTAAGAATTGAGGCTGAGAGTAAATAAAGATGTGGAGTCATAACCTGTATTAATGTTGTGTTCCTAATAATGTGGCTGATAATATTTAATTATCAGGGTATACAATACCTTCTTTATTGCACCACTATAATCATTTGCACTCATTGCATTTACCTCCCACTGTATACTGTTTATATATGCAAATTATTTATATATTTTTGTATATTGTTTATATATTCACAAATTATTTATTGTTATATACTTATTATATATGCTAATTATTTGCACTGCGAAAATGCACTTCTGGTTAGATGCTAACTGTATTTTCGTTGCCTTGCACCCACATGTGCAGTGACAAGGTTGAATCTAATCTAGTGCATATACATGGTATATGGAGTATTTTGAATTTTTGATACTTGTGCACAGGTCTCTGGAGCATCCTGAGAACAAGACGTATTCATCTTTGGTTGCAGTTGGCTCAATGCTGGGGGAGCTGCGAGCAGTGCGTCTGCGCTGGACAGGAAAGGAGGACTGGAGCAGCTGGTGGAGACGAGTCACGACCATGATGAGCCGCGGCGGTGGCGCTAACGAAACGGAGCTCATCGTGTCCAAAATACGACTCAAATGCGGCGAGAGCCAAGAGAAGTGAGTGAAATGTTGTCGGAGTGCGAAAAAGGATGAATCACAAGTTGCACACCTTTTTCTGTCTGCCCTGAAAAAGATACGTGTTATGTTACTCCCCCTAGTGGCATGTTGTGCTCACTACAATGTTTAAATCTGCTGCTTTTAAGATTCGAAGCACCGGCTTGGAAAGAAAAATGTTCAGGAATTGTTACTACAGATTTCATACTACACCTTTATTCTAATTTCAGGAAATGGTTCTGTGGTCAGACAGCAGCGGTCACACACCTCAAACCCTCACAAGAGCACGAGTTTGCCCGTTGTCAGCATGCTAGCAAAAAGAAGAGGAGCAGCAGGCATCTTCAAGAGACCATACGTGGACAGCAACTCGCCAAGCCTTCACACCGAATTAAAACAGATCAATTTGAAACAGATTAAAAAGAAATGCTTGCATGTTACATGTCGTCATTTCGATTGACCATTTTTATTAATGCATTTCAAGTACTCAAAATTACATCTCTTTGCACAATACGTTTTGAAATGTTAAGTAAAAATGTTCAAAGTGAACAAAAATTTAGGTACTGTATAAAACACAGTTAACATTAACAGACAGTAGTATTTTTTTTTTGTTTGCTTCTAACTTTTGTGATCTTTCTGCCTATACCACCTACAAATAATTTTTCGACTCGATTCAGACAATTTCAGTGCATTTTTTTTTCCCTATAAAGTTTCACCAAGACTACACAAAATAAAAAAACCAGTAAAAGAAATGTCAGACACAGGCAGATAATTCCTCCTCTATCCAATGTCACACCACATGAGAAACAGACAAAAAAAAAAAAAAAGAAGGAAGATAAACTATGCACTTCATTGTATTTTAAATATTCCGATCGCTGCCATAAAGAAAAAGTAGTGTTCTAATATGCAAGCCTATTTTGATGAATGTAGTGAAAAAATTAAAGAAAAGAAAAAAGGAATCAAGAGAAAATAATCACTTATATTGTCACATTTAAATTTTCGAAAAGGAAAATAAAAAGGAGGGGAAAATAGACAGACAAGTATCAAAATCTCATATTTATCTTCAAATTTTAAAAGAAATGCTCCAGGAACTGTACATAGTATACACAACAGTTTACAATGTTGTCCACAGAACAGCTTTGCTGATGGCATCCAAGCTGCTCTGTGACCCTTTAAAAGACAGAGGTCTCACATCGGCGGCTCTCACAAGATGCAGCCCGGTCACTCCATGTAGCACAATTTCTGTTTAATGCATTTAAAAAGACGAAGGAAAAAAAAAAAGAAAAAAAAAAGGGTGACCTAAGGTGAGGTGTGGACCTTCGTATACCTATAAAAAAAAAAAAAAATCCTTACTGATGGAAGCAAACACAATGAATGAGCAACTCAAACGATTCTGTTTGGATGAGACTCTCATTGTGAAAGTGAGAGGTGACCTGAGGTCAAACGTCGCCATCTCTGCGATCGATCGGTCTCTGAAACTCCCTGGTCCACTTTACAGCATGGCTTCAGAAACGCGGTGCACCTTTATGTCGGGGTGACGGAGGCCCTGACATCTCACCTCACCGTTGGCATTTCAGAACTAAATCATTTAGTTTGGGTTAATCAGAAATGCTACAGTATAAACTAGAGTCAGATTGAATAGTAAAGGGAAAATGTTTGCTTGATTAATTTAAACCGTCTTTATTTCGTTGCACAACTTGAAGTTAAAAGTATAACACGTATAAACCAATTACGGCAAGGCGAACATTTCCCACAAACAATTTCATTAGACTAAAAAACAAAACTTACAGTATAAGTAAATTGTGCTATGAACATCAGTGTTAGCTCTAGACTTTTGAATAATGCTTATATATATATCATATAGTTAGACAATCGGATCATCAAATTGATGCTGATTTAAGCACTCGTCTAATAAGTACAGACAATTTGGAATGTTTTCATCTTGTTTGTTTCTTGTAGACTAAAGTACTGAGTTCCTGCTTCTTCAATTGTAATACTAACAGTGGATATGCTTTAATCTGGCAAGTGAAATGTAGCATGGTTTAAGCAAGGCTAATGGCAATTGCAAGTTCAACATGACTACCTGTCGCTGCTGGTATTTCATAAAGACACTGGTTAATCCAGAGGCTTGACGAGTGTCTTCATTAGCAAAAGATTTGACCACCTGTAAACGCAGTTGTCCTTCCTAATGAATGAGCTATTTGTGGTCCTTACATGTAAACGGTAAACGGATAATAAAATCCTAACCACATACCTTTCATGTCACCGTACACATTTAGCTTAGATGGATCGAGGTCTCTCCTCGAGCATTTGCAGCATGCACGTTCAAATACGCATAATCACTAGCTGTGTAGATTCATCTTCTGGAACATGACACCAAGTGGAAATCTGAGGTGACGAGAGGCGAGAAAATAGTGGAACCGTGAGGATGAGGATGAAGTTTCTTCACACTAGAGTTTCGTTGTGGATATGTGTACCGCTTCACCGAACACACCCGGGATAAATGAATTAAACGGGAAAAAAAAAAGAAAAAAAAAAAAAAAGTACAAAGCCAAATAGAACCATCAGCTCAACTCCATGTGTACCTGCTCTTATCCTCCTTCAAATGGCAATTCCCTCCATCCTCAATCATCTGTACAGTCCCTTTATTTCTGTCCAAGTCCTGAGAAATATTGATCAAAGCGACAAACGTATTTCTGTTCTGAGAAGTAGAAGAAATATTTCTCACATATAATACAAATCTCTTTTCTCTATACAGTTGTAATCTGTACAACGGTTGCAGTATGTATTTTGCTGCATGGAGAAAATAACAGCCTTGATCTTTTGCTTGATAAGAATAAATAGATGCTTTCATCTCAAACCATGTTATCTGAGGGTTTGAAACAGAAACACAACTGAAAGGACCGAAAGTGGATGCTGAATCTACGCCTGGTCTCTTAAACCTTGGCACTCCTTCGATTTACCAACTGAGAAGGGAATGGGGAAAAGGGAGAAAAAGAGAGAAAAATATATATAATATATAACTTCCAAACTGAAAAGTCTTGATTTTTGTCTGCTGTTTATGGTACTCTTTCAAGGGAATGAAGCAAACGTTCGAGATGATTTTCATTGTCTTCCTGTGCTGTGATTGGACAAAGAGAGACCCGAAATGTCCATGCGGTTTGAGCTCGCTTCTGCTAAACGGAGCAGAGATGTTCTCCACCATGTTCGAGTGGCTCAGTTATAAAGACTGGAATGAACGGAAGCATAATGGACTAGCCCAGATATCCTTTATGGAGAGCTGGACGCATTATTGTAAACGATTCCTGTTTTAGTGTATGACTTTTGACAAAGGCTGCTTTAAAAAACCTGCTCATGTTGTCACATACTGCACATTTTATAGTGTAGCTGTTAAAATTGGTCCTGTTTGATGCAGTGAAAAACTGGGCGGTGGTATGAGGATTTCATGTGCTGGTCCAGTCGGACTCTTTGGAGTAATGCCTTGTTCTACGGACACACAAGTCCTGATTAAACCAAACTGGAGTTGGAGAACAGCACATGGTTAAGAATTTTTGAATTCTTGACAGCTGGAAATTATTTAAGTGTTTTCCAGGTAAGCTGAGATTAGAATCCTCTGCATCTGGCTGTGAAGCAGTGTGTAGTGTAGTGGCTGTAGTGACCGTTATCCCAATGTAGGCAGGCACTGGCAGGGTGTGGTAGTGGTGCTTATGGGGGGACGTCGGGGCTCTCAGCGTCTCATCTGACCCATCTGGTAATTCTCGCGCGGCTGGCGGTGGTGGCGTGGGGGCTGAGGTTGGCGCTGGGATGGACGCTGGTTCTGATGGCCATGTGCATGAGGGTGCTGGTTCTGGTTGTGGTGGTGATGGTGATGATGCTGATGTTGCTGCTGCTGGTTAGCATGTTGGGCTCGTCTTCTCTTTAGAGTACCTGTGGATAGAGGACGCAGAGAGCTGGTATTCAATAAGGAATAGGAGTTCCTTATAGGTTACATTTGAAGTTTTGGGTGATAATGGCGCTTTAAGGAATAAACTTTTCGTAGACCCATGCAACCAGAAAAATTCCATCGACCCCTCTGAAAATAATCCATTTAAATACTATATTTGTATTTTATATACTCATTATATAAATGCGCACAGTAACATACTGACAATTTCCTGGAGTTGTACATTTATTTAGTTAAGATGATGTTTTTTTGTTGTTGTTTACTCTTTGAGCCCACCATTTACAGTTTACATGCAAGGACCTTAAAAGAGTAGGTTGGCAGCATATTTGTAAACAATAAAGAAAGATAGTTTATTATACATTTATAGAACTTAACATACGCAATCATTAAAGTGTACACAGGCGCTAGAAAGTGATTGCAGCTTTTACCTGGAAGAGGTTTAGGTGGTGGTAGTTTGGGGTTACTACTGGGTGTGTGCACACTGCAAATCTTGATGAACCCAGCCATGAGCATAATCAAAGCAATACCCATCAGCAGCACTGCCCACCAGTAAACCTGGGGATATAGAAATATATACACATTAACACAAAGCCATACATAAAACATGAAAATCTTTATTAATATAGTGCATATTAAATGCACTGATATTTCTTTTATAGCTTATAACATTGCGTCTGCGTTTTTGTTATTATTTGCAGGCTAATTTAATAATTATAGTAAAACTTTGAGCTGAAAGAGATGTACAGTATTACTACTACATTGAGTAGAATGCTAGTTCTGGTTGGTTTTTAAAGAAAGACACATCTGGATAAAGTCAAGACACTTGCCACTATCCATTCAGCAATGTTCTCATAGAGTTTGGGGTTGAAGATGGCTTTCTTCAGTCTGGCCAGTGGCCCATCGGCATCCACCAGCCTGCACTTCATGAACACGTCACAGTAGCCTTTGAAGTCGTTGCAGGGAGAGCCAGCCTGCAGCGTGGTCACCTTCCTATTGAAGAACTGGGCCAAGCGCTCAGACCCGGTACTGCTGCATGTGCTGGGGTTCACTGTGGGAGGACACGAGAACATGGAGCAATTCCCAGGATGATGGCACTACATTATCTACTCTCGAGCATGGCATCACATGACTACCGCTGAGCTATGTTAGAACACTGTGTGGGTGGGTTGCAATTAACATGGTAGAAAACCCACTCCAGGGAAAAAGGAAGATTTAACACCAAAGATACACTGCATTGTCAAAACAGATTTAAAAAAAATAAAATGAACACATTCAGTGTACTGACTTTTCTCCATGCAGCAAACATGACAGAGCTCAGTCTCATCCTTGCCATCCCCGCTAGCACAGGTACACACCTCCAGCCCGTACTTCTCACAGATGGAGCCAGAACAGCCCTGTGAAAATATCAGTTAGAAGCTATTCTTCTTTCTGAAAATGACAAATTCCACATTGATTCTTGAAACTCAGTGTTTAGCTTTTATAATCCACAGCTTGCTACATGCCATTACCCCGTTAAGGCAGACTTGAGTTTCTCCATGGCAGGCAGTGAAGTTGGCTTTGGGCTCAGAGGTGGGGCACTGGGCTGACGCTCCATTACACATGCCCTGATGGGCGCACTCTGACTCCTCACGACACTTCTCGTTTCGGCTCTTATATGTGCACTCGGAGGTGCAACACGGACCTTGGCTAGGACTGCAGACACGACATGAGGTTCAGAGTGAAGTGTAGGATTGTTACAGGCACATACACACAAAACACCCTTAGTACAGTCTCAAGGCTCGCTCTTTGATATATTATGTCGTAAGGTGACGTTAAATTACAAGTATGCACATTCCTAATCTTAAAAGAAATACAAAAACGCAGAGTGTACCTGCAGACTTTGTTAGGTTTGAGTTTGCACTTCTTATTGTCTGGCTGGTTAGCATCATAGCAGCACTGATCTCTGCATTGATCATTATATCCACAGTCACACTCCTCTCCCGGCTCTACCAAGCCGTTACCACAGATTGGTTGGCCAGACTCTGTTGTAGTGTACGTGACACACACACAGACACAAACGTACACACACGAGGAGAACAGACAATCTGTTCAATCACAATTGCATATTTTTTTGGGTCTTGAATGTTCTGCAATTGAAAATCTTATTGGAAGTTTGGTTGATGTGACAAAAATCTCAGCATTACAAATGGCATCAAGTGGTCTGTAAAAATAAATTCGATGTTGCTAGGTAATAGAAAACGGCAAATTCCCAACACATCTTGCTGAACTGAAGACTTTTTTGAATACTGATCCTGTCACACTGTCAATGACAACAGATTTATTAAACGCTGCCTATGACATCTGACATTTGAGTATAACAAAGTGTGAAAGCTGGTCGCCCTGTCCACCAAAATCTGAAACCTTGTTGAAGGACTCAATCTGTAACAGTGATAAAGTAATAATACGCTCAAGACCTACCCACAAAGCAGTTGCCCCTTTTCTTCTCCAGCACTTGGCTGATGTTGCGAATACTGCACACTGAGAACTTGTTGTTGTTAAGCTTGTCTCCTGATGTGGCTCTAGCATACATTATGTAGTTGCCTTTCTCCTTCTTATCCTGGCTCTTTGACTCGCCTGGTGTGCATTCAGAGCCTGAATCATGCTAATAATAAAAATGAAATAAATGTGAATCAGTCACGGTCTTTGATTTACATGTTTCCATTTTTACATACAGTTGTGTTCAAAACAATAGCAGTCCAACATCACTAACCAGATCAATGACTGTTTTTGATATGAGGTGTTTCAACAAGACGATGACCCCAAACACACCAGTAAGCGAGCAGCATCATGGTTCCGGACCAACAAGATTAACATTATGGATTGGCCAGCCCAATCCCTGGACCTAAATCCGATAGAAAACTTGTGGGGTGGCCTCAAAAATGCTGTTTCTGAGGCAAAACCAAGAAATGCAGAGGAATTGTGGTCCGTAATGCAGTCGCCCTGGGCTGGAATACCTGTGCCAGAAGTTGGTCGACTCCATGCAACATGGACGTGAAGCAGTTCTCAGACATCACGGTCATACAACTAAATATCAGTTCAGTGATTCACAAGAAAGCTAAATCTTCAAGCATTTTTCAGATTATACAGTAAATGTTTGACTTTGTAAAGAAACATGCAGACGCTGCTATTTTTTTGAACAGCCTAATATTTTTTTCTTTAGTTACTGTAAAGTAATAAATTTGATGAATTTTTCATGTTTTGATTTAGAATTGAATGTGCAGTGTTCCCAATGCATTTGCGTGTAGTGAAATAAAAAGTTATTATAAGGATTTTGAGCTTTACTCAATAACACACTGCTATTATTTTGAACACAACTGTATGTACCAGAATACAACACTTTACAAACTAGTAGAACTGGTTAACAGAATACTGTTTCAAGCTCAAATAGCATCGTGTACATGTACAGAATGTGCTGTCAGCACAGGCAGCATCCCAAGTCACCATGCTATTTCCACCCGCAATGTAGCAGAAATAAGGTCAGGTGGTTTTGATGGTTAAAACTGTAAGCTGGATTAAAAATTAGAAACCCTGGCACCCTTGAAGCCTTTAGCTTAAGTGCTTTGCTTCCTTAGTACAGTGCATGTGTACATACTCTTGAACTACACAAGCCATACTGTGCATACACATTATTTAGCCTTAGACTGCTTGTGTGTAAAATCAGCTGTTTATGACTATTTGACTATTTTTTTTCCTTCACCATAGAATTTTATGTAATTAACTACGTTTGAATATAAGCTGTCAGCTGAGTGGATGGACGGAGCAAACGTATATATATATATAAATTCATTAATAGAGAATTAATTATGCTTATGATATAAAAATATACACTTTTCAGGCATAACATTATGACCACCTGCCTAATATTGTGGTTGTCCCCCTTTTGCTGCCAAAACAGCCCTGAACCCATCGAGGCATGGACTCCACTAGATGCCTGAAGGTGTGCTGAGGTATCTGGCACCAAGATGTTAGTAGCAGATCTTTAAGATCCTCCATGGGCCCCAGATCACAACTTAAAGGATACTTTTGATAGTAACTGACCACTGCAGACCGGCAATTTGGCCCTTGCTCAAATCCTTACACTTGCCCATTTTTCCTGATTCTAACACATCAACTTTGACGACAAAATGTTCATTTGCTGCCTAATATATCCCACCCACTAACAGGTGCCATGATGAGATCAGTCTAGATCATGTTATGCCTGATCCGTGAATCTGCAAACTAAATAAACAATGTTGCTTTAATGTGTTTGCATCAATGTGTGAAATCTTGTTAATGGAGATATAAAAGATGATCACAGTGACTTTGTTTGAAAAGTGAAATCAACGCGGCATGAAAGTCTCCCCAAACTGGTTTGCTTATCTAAACCCAGGTGCAGGTGAAACTTACTGGAGAGCCGAAGTTGTGTCCGACTTCATGAGCGAAGGTGATATGGGAGACCTTCGGAGGCACGTGGGATGCATAGTTCTGCACTGTTATAATCCCAGTGTTCAGTGACTTCCTTTTCCCATCAGAATACAGCTTGCTCTTTTCACAGATACCACCAGAGCTCCCTGAGAGAATGACCAGAATACTTGTTAAACAACATGCAATGCAACTGGGAAAAAGACATTAACATACACGCGCACACACACACATTATAAAAGGTCAAGGAGCTTGTATTATTCACTAATAAAGAATTATTGCTTAGTTAGTTAGTCAATAAAAACCTCTATTCCATTACAATATTGTGTATTATAAAAATGGCTTTGAGAATCATATATTTTTGTCATACGGCCCACCCGTAGCACCATTATATTATTAGAATCTGTGGACTGGTTTTTTAAAGTTGAACAGATTTGCACACGTGTACCTGAGGGTGCTCCGACCCAGGCCAGTCCCAATACACCGTCATCAAAATCTCTATCGGTGAAGACATAGGCTAGACAATAATCATCATGGTTCTGCTCAGAGTTTAGCTCCAGAAACTTCTCCACACCGATGTTAGCAAAACGGAAAGGGTTGGATCTGTCCCGCTCATCACTTGTCGTGTTGATCTAAGAAAAATCCATATAACAACATCCATAATGCTGTGCATGTTAAGAATACATGGTATGCACATGGAATTAAATTTCAATAACCTGGATATTAAAACTAATTGGAGTAGAGAAAAGGGTTTCTTTTTCAAACTACATTGTACTCACCCTAATTCTCTTCACCATGAAACTAATGTTGCGGATACCCAGGAAATCGGTGCCCTGGTAAATTGCATCAATCGCCTTAACATGGCTTGAGATCTGAGAAATAAATAGAATTTTAGAACGACATTAAAAATATTAATCTACATAGATTTCAGACTTACAGTCAGGTTTACAAAATTCAAAATGAGGCAATCAAATACATGACTGACTTTTCAGTCAAGGGGTATATAATATAATAATAATGCATTATCTGTTTAGGACTTATAGCCATTTTTACATAGTCATGGGGTCAAACGAAACTGGATAGGCTAACAAAATTCTAAATATAAGCATTACTGTTAGTAACTGGCTACAAATACTTTTCAAAGAACAAATGTCTGAAGTCTAGACCGCATGGACATGACCAAATGCTGACTGCACCTTTGATTTGCTGTTCTTTCTGCTTTCAGTTTTGTCTTCAGTAAGGGTTGAGGTCAGATGACTAACTTGACCATTTTAAGGACATTCCATTTCTTTGTCTTAAGAAGCTCTTGGGTTGCTTTCGCTGTATGTTCACATCATTTATCCGTCTCTACTGTAAGGGCCACACTAGCAGTTTTGTAGCATTTCACTGAATCTGAGCAGAAAGCATGCTTCTATACATGTGTACTCAACGTAGCAACCGCAAGCCAATATTCATGGTGTTAATTAAAATTTCTGTGCTTGCTGGTAAGACAAGAAGCTCTGCCTACGCTCAGCTGAGTGGGAGATGGCAGTCCTTAATCCAGCCTGAGAGGTCTACGAGC
The DNA here is from genome assembly GCF_019097595.1 of Hemibagrus wyckioides. Classification (NCBI taxonomy): domain Eukaryota; kingdom Metazoa; phylum Chordata; class Actinopteri; order Siluriformes; family Bagridae; genus Hemibagrus; species Hemibagrus wyckioides. The sequence continues at coordinate 5,504,987 of NC_080723.1, read as the reverse complement.
CAAGTAAACATGTGACTGGATGAATGAGCCCAGTGGTGTACAATGGGGAAAGGAACAAATACATGGACAACCTGGACGACTTGTCCCTCCATGACTGAATAAAAAGACTCTTAAGACATAAAACTCAAACTATCTATTAATACCTGCACATTACATATGAAAAAAATTTATATGCATTTATATTGCATGCACAGGAATAGTGTCTTGAACCTTAACAGTTCTTACCTGAGCAATGACAGCCTCTCTTGATTTGTAGTATTTGAAGAAGAGGTGATCAGTCTGGATGAAGAGCTGGCAGGTATTTTTTTCCACTTGTGCCATCCTCTTTTTCCTTTGTAACACAGTATCATCAGGAGACTCCTTCTCAGGTCCCACTTTATCATCCTGTAAGGGGAAAAAAAACCTTGATACCTTGACTAGTATTATGTTAAATATTCAAACAACCAAAGCGTTATGAAAAACAAGAAACATAAAAAACAGAGAAACAAAAATGCCTATATAACTTGATAGAAGCTATAAAAAAAAAACAGTCAAACATTGTAATTAGGACATTGAGTTTCAGCTCATTTAGTAGTTAAACGAGGCAGTCTTTTCTAAGCATTTTTGTGTGCTTTCCACACAAGTTTCGAGCTCAAAAACTGGACTGTGCGAAGATGTACCAAGAGATACGAGAGCTTAACTGACCTTGACGACCTCTTCCACAGCAGAAGCCTGATATTTCTTCATCCTCTCAAACACTGAGTGGTCTGCACAGCCACCCTGAGGCCCATACTTATGAGGATAATCTAAAAAGTAAAAATGGGAAATATATATAGCCACTCTGACTCATTCTGAATTTAGTGTTCTTATGAAAACAGCCAAATAATGCTCACCAATGTCATCTCCGTGGTAGATGACGGAGTGGAACGGCACATTTTTGTCCCCCAAGTAGCGCTCAACAGGCTCGACATAATAAGTCCCGTGGTGCGTATTAATAAAGCCCTCAAACTTACCATCGATGACAGAACCGTGAGTTAGGCTGCCCTGCTCGCCTGAAGGTGAGAAGAGATTAACAGACTGCCGGATTAGAAACTGCAAACTATAAAGATGTAAATGAGTAAAACACCTTGTAAAAAAATCCTTCACTCAATCGATTTGCTCTTAATGTCTCACAATTTTATTAGGATACTCACACAAGTTTAACCACCATAAAATGCTGCAATGTATAAAAAAAAAAGGGGGGGGGGCAGGCCCTAATGTCTCTCACCATAGAGCTCTCCAGTATAGATATGTGAGGTGTCATAGTCCATTTCCTCTCCAGACACGTCCAGCTTAAAATCCTCAGAGAAAAGTTTTGTATCCCTTCTCATCCTTAAGTTAAAATGCCTGTAAGGGAAGTGGCAAAAGATAGATTAGTGTTTGTAATCTTTCACAAAAATCATCATCCAGCATCATGCCGATTTCCTTGTTAAAGAAGAGACGGTTATTTACAATATCTCCTTCTCCTGTGCTGTCCTGAGATGAGCATTTACGATCATATTGTGGCTCAAGACAGGTGAAAGAAGGACCTGACATATGATCTCTGAGACAGTGCTTTCAGAAGACACTCTTACTGGTTAACCGGTTTGGGTGACAGGTTTGTAAGATTTCAGGAACATTGTAGGAGACTAAGAGATCATTACTTACATTAGGCACTAAATGATTATATATTTTCTGCAAGGTGATTAAATGCTTGCTAAAGATGTTATTCTTCTCAGGAGTACCTGAACTCTAAAATCCCAGTTTTGCAAAACACTACTGTTATGCAGAGGAAATGTGCATGTGACTTCAGAGGAGAATCATCTGTAGGGTACAGGGTGCTTGCATGGATCTAAGCTGTATTACGTTACCTAGCTATGGAATGTGGCACATAAAGGAAAACGAACCTTCCGTGAGCGTGGAACTCCAGGTGAAGGAAGCGGTCCTCGTGCGAGATCGCTCGCTTAGCTCTCTGATGTCTGTGGTGCACCAAGTCTGTGTCATAGGACAGTCCTTCATAGTGCCTGATGTATTTGTTCAGAGGGTTGCCATAGTAACCTGTGTAAGGCACAATGTTGGATTGGGTGTCAGCATTTGACCCAAAAAGCATTACACAAAGTACTGCAGAAGAATTGGAAGTGTATTTAGCTGATAGTGAGATGATCAGTGCAGAGCCTATGCAACATATAACACCTTATCTTGCAAGGGTTGAAATTTGGCATGTGACGACCGAGTGATTTTAAAGGAATCAAATGAAATGAATCGTTGGAACACACATAAGTCGACTGTTAGATTATAACCGCTTTATAAAGGAGCTAGTGTGGTAATTTTGCCTATAACTAAACGAGAAGCTTGAGGTTTTACAACCCTAATTGAAATATTGGTCTCGACAAGGCTTTGTGAAGAAAAATACTGTAGGTTTTCAGCACACAAACTATACTGATGCACACAGCAAACAATGTAGTATGTTGCTGTGCATGTTCGATGCGCTGGTCAAATTAAATTAGATGACTTTCCATGAATAAATAAAAAGCTCATTTATTATATTGAGGCAAATCACATCCAGAGGAAGGGGGGAAAGACAACCAACATGGCCACCACAATGACTCTATTCAACTGCGTACATGCGTCAGAAATGCCCCTTGACATTTCTTTTCACGTCCATGTAAATCCTAAATTAAATCCTAAACACAGCTTCCCAGATCAGATGAGTAAACATCTGATCTGGGAAGCTGTGTTTAGGATTTAATATCTCCAAAAATAATAATCCCAGCCTCATAATATTTGCCAAAGACAAAATGCTTTTTTTTTTTTTTTTTTTTTTTTAACACCACACTTTTACTATAAGTCACAGTTTGTGCGTAAACTACTAGCCTACACCTATCAGGCATAACATTATCATCTCCTCCCGGTTAGTGGCTAGACCACTGGATCATCTCCAAAACTGCAGCTCTTGTGGGGTGTTCCCGGTCTGCAGTGGTCAGTATCTATCAAAAGTGGTCCAAGGAAGAAACAGTGGTGAACCGGGGACAGGATCATGGGCGGTCAAGGTTCACTGATGCACGTGGGGAGCGAAGGCTGACCCGTGTGATCCGATCCGACAGACGAGCTACTGTTGCTCAGATTGCTGAAGATGTTAATGCTGGTTCTGACAGAAAGGTGTCAGAATACACAGTGCATGACGGGTCAGGGCTGTGAAAGGGGAACCAACGCAATATTAGGCAGGTGGTCATAATGTTATGCCTGCTCAGTGTATATTCCTCTGACTTTGTGTCAAAATCTGAGGTCTGAACAACCAACCAAATGTCATTCCGCATTGTCTTCATATTCAAACTCATCCAGATATCAGCCCGTGTTTTGCATAGAGTCGACTGTACCCATTTCCATTCGACGAGACAGAATACGCCCGACTTCATCAAGTGTTACACAAATTAAATCAACACATTTACATGGGTTACATGTCAGTGAGCTTCCTTTATTTGAATTTCTAAGAACTCAGCCATGTAGACAGACAGAGACAAACTTGCTTTCTATGTCGGCCTCATTTTATGTGGCTGCGAACAATATTTCTGAAGATAACAAATCCTAAAATAGCTTCCCAAACGTGACTTTTTAAATTTAGAAAATATTACATTTTCAGGGGAGTGAAAATAATGTGATGTTGGAATTTATCCAAGCTACAACAAAAAGGTACACAAAATCCGAGACGTGTAGCGGCGAACCTATATGAATAGACAAAGAATAACAATACGCTTAATCTATTGTACTATTACTAAACAAGGTCAACACTTTCTCAATCACAAGCAGCTTATAGATCAGGTGTGTGTTAATAGGTCTCTGCTGCCGAGTTCTGTAAGGATTAACATTTTAATTCAATTATTAGCATGGGCTTGAGACACAGCCACCAACAGTGTACCTATAAGAGTTTTGTTAGACTACTGACCATACATTTTTTTCAACCCTTTCCCCTCTCATACAGGCTGTTGTAGACCGAACTGTGCTACAGGATGTTTGTTAAGAGCCGAGGATGAGTGGACGAGTCTCAAAATATAAACAACTTTCATCAGACGCAGATGCTGTGCGAGACATGCCAAAAGTCATGAGGCAAAACCGCAAACATCTACAAACCTCTAAAAGAGCCAAGACATATCTATGATGAGCGCAGGCCTAAATGGTCTACCGATGAAGCCACACATCAGTCTAATTCCTAATGTAAAAAGCCGGCCAAGCCTCAGTTACTTAGAAATATATCAGCACGCGTGAGATGCAACAGACGCTAGGGGTTGTTGAATGTTTTCCAAATCCCAAACATACTCTGTGTGCATGAATCACTCACATATTATTTCAGAGATATATAAATCAGATATTCCAAATGATATTCAGTGTTGCGTAGTAACAGACTACATGCAATCTGGATTATGTAATATGATTACAAAAATGAGGTAGTGGTCAGAATAGGATACCTTCCAGTGGAATCCAGATAATCAGTCAACAGTTACATTTCATGGATTAGCTACAACGGGAATGAATCGGTCAGTTCTTAATTTACAGAGTGTCCATCAACTGCTTTAGGCTACGTCTACACTAATCCGGATAAATCCGAAAACGACATTTTCTTCCAAAAACACTCCGCATCCACATTATCGTTTTCAATCGTTTCCCGAAAGTCGGTCATCTGCACCGAAACCTCTGAAAAGGCTTACGTCTCTGTACTGCGCATGAGTGACGCGTAAAACGCTTCGACCTGCGCCATTTCCGACTGCCGTTTTTTACTTTCTGGCTCTTTGAAACGTCGCCACGATATGTCATGGAAATTACCTGACGTGTTGTGGGAAAATTAATTCATGTATACTTCAAGATATAATATAATACACCGATCAGGCATAACATTATGATCACTGACAGGTGACGTGAATAACACTGATGATCTCATCATGGCACCTGTTAGTGGGTGGGATATATTAGGCAGCAAGTGAACATTTTGTCCTCAAAGTTGATGTGTTAGAAGCAGGAAAAATGGGCAAGAGTAAGGATTTGAGTAAGTTTGACAAAAGGGCCAAATTGTGATGGCTAGACCACTGGATCTGAGCATCTCCAAAACTGCAGCTCTTGTGGGGTGTTCCCGGTCTGCAGTGGTCAGTATCTATCAAAAGTTGTCCAAGGAAGGAACAGTGGTTTACCGTTTACAGGGTCATAGGCGGTCAAGGCCAATGATGGCCCGTGTGGTCCGATCCAACAGACGAGCTACTGTTGCTCAAATTGCTGAAGAAGTTAATGCAGGTTCTGATAAAAAGGTGTCAGAATAAACAGTGCATGATGGGTCAGGGTAGCAAAAGTGGGACCAACACAATGATAGGCAGGTGGTCATAATGTTATGTCTGGTCGGTGTATATACAGATATTTCTTCTTCTTTTTCCTTAATCATGCTAAAGAAAAGCCAAGGTTTAAGTCTTGTGTCCAACAGACACAAAGCCTGGTGTCTAGGGCAAAAAGCAATGAATATACAATCAAACCGGATCAAAACGCCAAACTGTGTGGGATTTCGAACCCAGATGGTGCATAGATGTTCGTAGAAAATTCACCAAAGCACAGCGTCTGCCACACAGACGAGTAGAAATCTTACAGAGAATCCAATTCATGTGTGTCTGATTACTGAACCCTTTGAAACGGGTTGAATAATCATGAAATTATCCGTCCACACTTTTTTTTTGTTTTTAATCTTTGTCTATAAAGCCAGAACGTTTGTCACTATTGACTAACAAATCTTGATAATGCTTCTGACCAAACATACTCCTGAGCAGCAATAATAATAACAGGAATTTTGAACAAAATCTCATGCTTTATGGACCAAACCTGAATTTCTGTAGCAGCAAAAAAAAAAAAAATTGATTTTAGATGTCAATAATTCATAGAAAAAAAACAAGCTTTTGAATCAAGCCCATATGGTCATTCATTATTTAACATCCCAACAGAGCAGCAGAGAAAAGACAGCAAGTGATGATTATTTTCTTCTTCTTCCAAAGGCGAGGCTGTTATTTAAAGCCTGCTGGCGGAATGATTCATTACGCTTACAAAACTGACATGTCGATTTCTACACATTGTAAAACCTGTAAAATGTTAACTCTCGGCGCATTTAATAGAAAACAATAGAAATGTTTTGCCTTGAAAGACAGACCGGTTGCTCACACCGCACTTCTTCAGCCTTTAGCCGAAACAAACAATAAAATAACGGAACGGCGTTAGCTTTTAGCGTCCGGGAAAAATAAACAAGCCCCAAAATAATCGCGACGTGTTTTATGACATCGATTATGAATCAATGCATAATAAACACTCGAAGTGCAAAGGTCTTGATATTGGAGGTCATAAAAAGAAAGGATTGTGTTGTTGTTGTTTTTTTGTCTGTGTCTAAACCCTACATTATGGAACCGATTTCTAAGATCCGCTACATTAGCTAGCTCGGTAATATCGTCTTATTTTGCCAACAATACTCTTCATTCTAGACAGTATATTCATTCCTTAACTTTAGAACAGTAATTACAGTCTCGATTGACATTAGTGACTAGTGTTATTTTATATTTTTATAACACCAACCCCCGTAACACCGACATTACAGTGACGGCTCTAGCGGCCAAGCTTGTCATGTATGTAATTGACTAGCCGTAGCCGGCTACCTCTTCTGTTTCCATCTTGGACAATGCTAGCAAGCGGCTAATAATGCGCCTCAGTTGAGGTGCCGTTAGCTTGTCAGGGAGGCAGGCTGCGCTTGATGAAGCATTAACAGTCTATTTCTTTTTAATCCTAGACTAGTTTCCATGTCTGTTTCTGTTGCACAATGGCGAAAGCGGACATGTTGTAGCTCTAAAAAAAAAAACCTTTAACTTTACGACAAAGGGCCTGTGTTTTTCGGCATTTAGCAGTTAGCAACGCTGCGCGCGCTAGCCGTGTCCCCTCATTTGCCCCTGTTTTATTTCGTGCAACAAAAAATAATAAAAAAGGTTCGTCCTGAGACACTGCGCTGTTCACACTCACCTTGACTGGATTTCAGGGCGCACAATAGGCAAAGCAGTTTTATCACAGTCATATCGCGTAAGTTCATGTTTAGTGCATTGATACAGAAAGCGCTTTTATTGTCCCAGTCGAACGTAAGACGCCCCCTGTGTTTACAGCTCGCTCGCTCGCTCGCTCTCTCTCTCTCTCTCTCTTTCCCTCTTTCCCTCTTTCTCCCTCCCTTCACACGTTCACTCTCTGAACGTCATGACGTCAGACGCAGGGGGGGAAGGGAAAAGTTATCTTGGCCCCGCCCCTCATGAAAACAGGCCTCCATGGGTGAAAATATTTTTTTTCCAACCACTGAAAAGCAATTTTATTTTTTCTTTTATTGGACCAAATACTCAAAAGGTATTTAGAAATACAAATTAGTAATACAGTTATGAACAGCAGAAGGAAGAAATACGTTTTTTTTTTTTTTAAGAAAAAGAAGACACTAACACAACCCACAGATAAAAAAATATAAATAAATAAATAAATGAATAAGAATTTCCCTCATGGGATCAATAAAGTCTATCTATCTATCTATCTATCTATCTATCTATCTATCTATCTATCTATCTATCTATCTGTCTGTCTGTCTGTCTGTCTGTCTGTCTGTCTGTCTATCTATCTATCTATCTATCTATCTATCTATCTATCTGTCTGTCTGTCTGTCTGTCTGTCTGTCTGTCTCTTTGTCTATCTATCTATCTATCTATCTATCTATCTATCTATCTATCTATCTATCTATCTATCTATCTATCTATCTATCTGTCTGTCTGTCTGTCTGTCTCTTTGTCTATCTATCTATCTATCTATCTATCTATCTATCTATCTATCTATCTATCTATCTATCTATCTGTCTGTCTGTCTGTCTGTCTGTCTATCTGTCTGTCTGTCTGTCTCTTTGTCTGCCTATCTATCTATCTATCTATCTATCTATCTATCTATCTATCTATCTATCTATCTATCTATCTATCTATCTGTCTGTCTGTCTGTCTGTCTGTCTGTCTGTCTGTCTATCTATCTATCTATCTATCTATCTATCTATCTATCTATCTGTCTGTCTCTTTGTCTATCTATCTATCTATCTATCTATCTATCTATCTATCTATCTATCTATCTATCTATCTATCTATCTATCTATCTATCTGTCTGTCTGTCTGTCTGTCTGTCTGTCTGTCTGTCTGTCTCTTTGTCTATCTATCTATCTATCTATCTATCTATCTATCTATCTATCTATCTATCTATCTATCTAGAAATAAATAGACAAGCGTCCAAAAAAACAAGAAAGAAGTAAAAGATGCGAAAAGGATATAGATTATTAAATTCACACCAGGCCAAGATTGATTAAGAAAATTTGCCCTTCAATAATTAACAAAGATAACTACTGAGGTTACACAACACTTACCAACAGACAAGTATATAACATATGTAGCTATAACTAGCTATAACTATAACCGATGAACACCATCAACATAGCTGTAATGTGAATCGTACTGATTCACACAATAATGAATTTATGTCACTAGTACCAATCCAGACTGTCACAAAATTCACGAAAACGAAAGATGCCAACCCTATGTGGACTTTAAGGATGACAACAACCTCCAAATTAATACACACAACATTCTACATACGGTGTATCAGCATCACACAACTCCACCTGACTGTATAAGGACATTGTACATAATCACACTCTCCGGTGTTTAGAATAATTTATAATCACACTCTCCGGTGTTTAGAATAATTTATAATCACACTCTCCCAAATGCCCAAAATTTGTAATTGTAATTTGATTAGCTTCGACTTTACAGCTGGATCATCCGATAGACTTTATAGTCATGTGGGCATTTGAGCCAAATTTATTAAAACTCTTTTGAAAAGTGTAGTCGTTTGGTTCTTCTTCTTCTGCTTTCAGCTTTTTCCTTCAGGCCTGGCCACAGTGAATCATCTCTCTCCCCCTATCCCTATCTTCTGCATCCTCAACACTTGCACCCACTAGCTTCATATCCTCATTTATTACATCCATATACCTCCTCTTTGGCCTTCCTCTTTGCTTCCTGCCTGGCAGTTCCATGTCCAACATTCTCCTACCAATATACTCACTCTGACGATTCACATGTTTAAATTTGACAATGTTTTATGCCGGATGCCCTTCCTGATGCAACCCTCTATTTATCCTGGCTTGGGACCGTCACAGAAGTCACTGGACTGTGACCCCCATGGCTAGACAAAAAAGTTTTTCTGTTAATTGTAAAAAGTTACCCTTTTTGTTATACAATAAGCTAATAAATTGCTATAGCTGTGGGGAGATACAACCATTTGAAAGTGTATCTACCGACATTTTGTGAATCATGACAGAGCAAGCATACAGTTAGTCCTGGCTCCAATACCGACGTGATATAAAACGTTTTCAGAAGAATGATGCAAACGAGGAAAATGGATATGGTTCAGGTCTTATATACGGTATATTTAAAGCAATGGGGTGACAGCAATTTGATATCAGTGCTGCTGTAACTGGATGCATTTGTGCGAGATGTTGGTGTAGGCTGCTAAATCCTCAGCAGGGAGGAGATTGGAACTGCTGTAAAAATAGGCTACAGGAGGTATAAAAATAGCCCTTGTGATACCAGTTAGTATGTAATCATGGTTTCACTTGGATGCCTTTGCATTCGGTTTGAAAAATTTAATCCTCTTTGCTCATGCAGCACTCGTGAATGAGAGTATTTTTTTTATTGCAGTTTATTTAAATATACTATATACCAGACCGATCATTTTCTTACAGGGAACTGCATTCTGGTAAAGAAGAACAATGTAATAGTGCTGCTGCTATATTTTAGATAAAATCGATTCAACATTACCCCTTTTAAGATACTTGTACTGCAGTCAAATAGGAATTTCTATCATATTTTCTTCAAGATTCCTATAGGAACTGATTTAATATAAATATTGTATAGAAGCACTTCTTTTCTTATTTATTAAGGGATCCATTCGGGTTCCTATTCAGGTCTATATGGGAATTCAATGTGATAATTTTAAGACTCCTAAAGTTGTACTGTCATTTTTTAACTAAACAAATAGCTGTTTTTTTTTTTTACTTTGTCTTATAAATTCATCTATCTCACCTCAGTGTAGAGAATAGTTCTGTTGTTTTAGGTGTTGATAGGAAAACATATAAGAAAAAGCCAGCAAAAACCAAGCTATGTAATTACATATGTTATGTTATCACAGAACTACTCTTAACATTTACTTTCATACACTATATTGGCAAACATTTTGGGACACCCCTCCAAATCATTGAATTCAGGTGTTGTCTTTTGAGGGTTAGGCCTTAGCCTTTTCCAGTGAAAGGAACTCTTAATGCTTCAGAATACCAAGACTTTTTGGACAATGTCTTGCTTCCAACTTTATGGGAACAGTTTGGGGATGACCCCTTCCTGTTCCAATATGACTGCGCACCAGTGCATAAAGCAAGGTCCATAAAGACACGAATGACTGAGTTTAGTGTGGAGGAACTTGACTGGCCTGCACAGAGTCCTGACCTCAACCTGATAAAACATCTTTGGGATGAATTCGAGCGGAGACTGTGAGCCAGGCCTTCTCGTCCAACATCAGTGCCTGACCTCACAAATGTGCTTCTAGAGGAATGGTCAAAGATTCCCATAAACACACTCCTAAACCTTGTGGAAAGCCTTCCCCAGAGGAGTTTGGAGCTGTTATAGCTGCAAAGGGTGGGCCAACTTCATATTACATTCATATGCATGTAAAGGCAGACATCCCAGTTTTGGCCTAGCTCTCAGTCTCTGCTTTAATTCATCCCAAGATGTTCCCCTACACCAAACCCACTCATCCATGTCTTTATGATCCTTGCTTTGTGCACTGGTGTGCCGTCATGTTGGAACAGGAAGGGGTCATCCCCAAACTGTTCCACAAAGTTGGGAGCATGAAATTGTCCAAAATGTCTTGGTATGCTGAAGCATTAAGAGTTCCTTTCACTGGAACTAAGAGGTCGAGCCCAACCCCTGAAAAACAAATATTTTGTGAGAAAATTGAATCACATGTTTGTTCTTGCTCATCATCTATTCATCCATCCATTTTTTATACCCGCTTTATTCCTAATTAGGGTCACGGGGGTCTGCTGGAGCCTATCCCAGCACACATTGGGCGAAAGGCAGGGGTACACCCTGGACAGGTCACCAGTCCATCGCAGGGCCACATTTAGACAGACAACCACACACACTCACACACACACTCCTATGGGCCATTTAGAATTACCAATCAACCTAATGTTCATGTTTTTGGACAGTGGGAGGAAACCGGAGTACCCGGAGTAAACCCATGCAGGCATAGGGAGAACATGCAAACTCCACACAGAAAGGCCTCTGCCTGTTCGAAACCAGGATTCGAACTCAGGACCTTCTTGCTGTGAGGTAACAATGCTAACCACTAAGCTTATATGTGTATATAAAAACAATGTACTCAAGACCTTGTTACTGGGCCATCCACTATTCTTACAGCAATGTTAAAACTAATGTGTAAGTAGAAAACTACGAAAATAGGATTAATGCCCTTGTTTGAATAGAATGGATTAACATTTGAGTAATAGATTAGTTTAACTGAGTGCAGCAAGGACAATAGAATGATTAAAAATCAATGAATCCACACCTTTAGTTCGGTTTGAATCAGTTTCATTGTGTGCATTAATTTGCATTTAATGTTGAGTACTGATACTGAGTGCTGATTGTACCAAAGGACCCAAGGATTCAGTGCTATATAAATGTATTAAGCTTATAGTTGTAGTTATATAGTGAAAGAGGTTCTGCTCACTTGCACAGACGCCCAAACAGTGGATCAGTGGATTTAGAAAATGGTAGTAGGTGCTATAATACGTGATGCTGTTTTCCTTCACACTTCAAGCTGGGGCTGCAGTGAGAACATGACACGTATTTTTAAATAACCTGACTAATTAACCGTAATTATTTTCTTTGCAGGAGGCTGAGCTGAACAATGTTCTTTTCAGAGCTGGAGATCGGTTGAAAGTCCAAGGGAGGATTCATTTGGATGCTAAAAGGTAAGCTAAGACTAAAAGCCTGCTTACAAAGTTTAAACACTTTAACCTTAATAGTATCTACTTAATAATAACATAATCATAAATGGTGTATTGTACATACTGTGCTAAAAATAAAGTAGAAGTACAGCAATGTGGGATTTTTATCACAAAATGTTTAACAGAAACTAGGTGACCGTCATTGAATTAGCTGAAACTGTTTAGTAATAAGTACTGCCTTTATAAATTTCATAAATTATAATCTAACACTTTTATCACTTTTAATAATGCTCATATTAATTGACCTATTTTATAGATTAAAATAAAATTTCCTACTATACCCCTGGCTGTATTCTAAAAAAACGTTGGCTAAATATGAAACTACTTTATGGAGAAAGCTGTGCTGCCCGCTAGCTAGAAATGAAAGCATGTAAACTAGCATGGCTTATAACATTTATACACTATAGATACATACTGTAGTTACAGATAGTATAATCACATCTCTATTAATCATATCCCTATTTATTTATGTTTTTCGGAAGATTCCAAGTTGACCTCGGCTCCGGGTCCAGTGAACTAGCTCTACACTTTAATCCTCGTTTTCATGACGGTGATGACAAGAAGCCAGTGTTGGTGTGTAATTCAAAGTGGGATGGCATCTGGAACCAGGAGCAAAGAGAAACACACACTTTCCAGCCAGGCTCCACTTTTAAGGTACAGCAGTGGTCAGTGGACCAGATAGTACATATGATTATTCACAAAAAATCAACGGGCTGAATGAAATGCTGATGATTTGTAACAGACACGTTTAAACCAGTGCACTATTCTATCATATATGTTTTAATTTGTTATATTTAATACTATAATTATCCTGTATTGCATACATTCATTCAGCATCCTTATGAGATTCCAGAATGTATCTGGTTTACGTCATTACTATCGTTCAGTCTAGTCCGAAGGCTTATAAGCAAAGAAATGTAGACTATATTATCTTTTTTTCTTTACACCAGTCACTACTGATATATTTCACACAAAGGCAGCTACATGTCTTAATGAAGCAGTTTTAATCTTCCCAGCATTCCTCTCTCCTTCCCAGGTTGTAGTGAAGCACGCAGGAGGACAGTTTGAGGTGATGCTACCGGATGGGCATATGATCGAGTTCCCAAATCGGCATGGGGTGGATGACATCACTTATATTTGTGTCAAGGGTGACATTAGCCTCACTTCTTTTAAGATGAAGTGAGAAAAGGGTTCTACTGAGAAAAGCCGGCCCTCTGCTGTTTACAATGTAAAGTGCTGCCCAAAAAAAAGTGTTGTGCTTCTGGATAATTGTGAAACTAACAAACAAATATATACAATATGTACAGTGGAGGCTTGTATCAATGGGATGTCAACAATAAAAAGGTCTCTTTTTTGACATCCAAATTTTCTTAATTACATTAAACATACATTTAAAACAAAATGAAAATGTTCACCCTGTTTGCTATTTCTTTTCCCATATCTGTGCACAAAGATGGTGACAATATGAAAGTGAAATGAAATAATGTCATATGAAATTAAATGATCTATGCTTAACTGAACAGATCTATATTTAACTGAACAGAAGGCTTGAGTTTTGTCACATATACTGTACATTACAGCACAGTGAAATTCTTTCTTCACATATCCCAGCTTTGGGGTCAGAGTGTAGGGTTAGCCATGATACTGCACCCATGGAGCAGAGAGGGTTAAGGGCTTGGCAGGGCTGGACCTTTAACCCCAATCTTCTAATCAATAACCCAGAGCCAGTGTGGATACAGGTCAAGAGCTTCAGTTAATGTTCACATCAACCATCAGAATTTAGAAACAAATGTGATCAAGTGTTTTTAATCGTGCCATGGATCTTGGTATCAGATAGGCTGCTTAGAAATGGCTGTTCTCCTGGGATTTTCACACACATCAGTCTATAGTTGTTTAAACAGAATTGATTCTAAAATGGATGGTGAGTGAATATGGTTGCCTATCCTTTGCCTTTTGTGTATGATTCAGGGATAAAATAAAATAGGAATAAAATAATTTTACAATTTAATTTAATAATTTTTATTTATTTATTTATTTATTTATTTATTTATTTATTTATTTATTTATTTATTTATTTATTTATTATTTTTCCTCTCCTTTCTCTGTTTCTCTTCTTTTGTAAAGCTACTTTGATACAATGTCCATTGTAAAAGGCGCTATACAAATAAATTCAATTGAATTGAATTGAAAATTCAATTTATGAAAGCCTAGTATGATGGTATTTTACTGTCCTCACACCAACTCGGTTAACACACCCAGGTTTGTTATACCACAAAGCAGGAGACATGGATTCAATAAATGGGGGTAATCATTTCTTGAAAATATCTGTCAAAACTGTAGGCAGACAAAGGGCATCAAAAGAGGCATGAAACATAAAATAGACACTGATAAGGCTAAAATAGAATCAAACACAAGCCAATACTCAAATACAATCACACTGAGGAAAACAAATTACTTTTTAACACATAACCATACTCACCAGAATGAACTTTTCAGCTCAGAAACACCCTCTAATTGACATTTAAGTGTGTTTGTCAGAACAGTAAAAATGTGCCCTGAGGGTCTACAGAAACGGGACTGAGAGGCGCTGAGGACTGAAATGGAACTCAATTTATTCACCAAGGTTTGCTAATCAGAGCTGACCTCAATCATCTGTGCACACAAATGACCTCGCATGTCAGCATCACAATCCTGCTGGGGAAAATAATCAGTTCTGTGTATAAAGCAAATATGTACCTGTTGAATGGCGTGTAATGAGAAAGTATTTATTTAGCCTGAAAATGAGTTTTGTTTCTGTCTGGTGTTTTGAAGAAACCTGACCTTACATTCCAAAATATTAAAAAATCTAGAATATCAAGTCTGGTGCATAAAGCAGATCTGTCAGTGGGTTTGAAAGCTACATAAAAAACTTTAAATTTAAACACTAACTGTAATAGCTCATTTTTTTATTACTATGACAGTGCAGCATGTCAGGGTCACAGTGACTGTATCTCTATCTATCTATCTATCTATCTATCTATCTATCTATCTATCTATCTATCTATCTATCTATCTATCTATCTATCTATCTATCTATCTATCTATCTAGCTATCTATCTATCTATCTATCTATCTATCTATCTAGCTATCTATCTATCTATCTATCTATCTATCTATCTATCTATCTAGCTATCTATCTATCTGCACCATAGAGAGCATCCTGACAGGAAACATCACAATCTGGTTCGGGAACAGCACCATGCAGGACAGACGAGCTCTTCAGAGGGTGGTGCAATCAGCTGAGCGCATCAAACGTACCAAGCTCCCTGACCTGCACTCAATCTACAACAAGCGGTGCTGGACCAAGGCCAGGAAGATCGTGAAGGACCTCAGCCACCCCAACAATGGACTTTTCTCATTGTTGAGGTCAGGGAAGCGCTTCCGCTCAGGCCAACACAGAGAGACTGAGGAGAAGCTTCTTCCCGCAGGCTATACGGTCTCTCAACCAGAACTCCACATAGGACTCGACTGATTGGACTTGCAATGCTTCCTACACACGTGTTGGAAAACACCAAACCGTACTGTACATTTGCACATTACAGGACTGTGACACACAACATAAACATATATGGCACATATATGGGACATTCTGGTCCCGTTTATACACAAAGAGGACTTGTGCATATCTGCGCTTTAAGATGGACAATACCACTGCTCTCATCATCTCATCACCTTATATCACTAAATGACCACGCCGTACTGCTGCTGTATCTATCTACACACACACATACACACACGTGTGTGTGTGTGTGTGTGTCTCCATATTTTAATAGTAAATGGACTTCAGCCTCGTCTAACTAACTATGCATAAATTTGCATATATTATAACATTATAAAACAAAAAAAGGCTTTGGAAATGTTAGAATTAAAACTCACTTCTAAGGGAAAGCCATTTACAAAGCATTTGCTGAAAAATCATTTATTATTATGGGCATTCCCATTACAGACAGAGAGAGAGAGAGAGAGAGAGAGAGAGGTACTTCTATATAATATACAGTATGGTTTCTATTCTATATGCTATTTAAATATGTATATATATATACTATATATACTATATACTATATACTATATACTATATATACTTCTATATAATATACAGTATGCTTTCAGTTCGTGTACACAATTGGTCCAGCCCGTGTAGAATGACATGTATATAGGTGTATTTATTGTAGCCAATCAGCGTTCGATCCTGAAGTCAGGCTCCGCCATGAGCCAATCACATTCGCGATAACGAATCACATGATCAATGTTTTCCCCCCTCTCTCTCCCCTAGATGTTATTTTTCCGCAGAGAAACTGTCAGCTCGAATGACCTCAATACAGCAAAGTTCGCTTTTTAACGCTTTCTGATCGCAGTTACTTACACAGGTATTTATCTTCAGATTGTTCTTCAGTTATTTTATATAGAGATCATTGCGATTAATACACATATTTAAACAGAAACTAGTGTCCTGTTCTCTTTAGCTTAGCAACGTTGTCAGTGTTAGCCAGTTAGAATCTGACCGGATTGCTAATTTAGTTAAATGAACCCAGATTTCATATTATTTTAGGCGAACTACTTTGTAGATAATATAGATCTGGTGACTAACTAAGTCAGTAGTGTGCTATTTAACTAGCTTTCTATCTACAATGTGTCTAGTCAATAATACAATGCTGCTGTATAACATTATGTTACTTAATGGTCCACAATGTACAAAGTTAATGCCTGCCTAGTGATGGTTAAGGGAAAACACATGCAACATGTCCATGCTGAACTATTTGAGATAATGTCTTTGTGTGTTTTGTTATTCCTTTTTAAAGTTAGGTTGTGAGGCACCACATAGTTACATCCACTTTATACTGGTGGACCCAGAGCCTGTACTGGAAAAACTGGACTTGAGACGAGAATACACCCTGTACGAGACGTCGGTCTGTCGAAGGGCATCGTGCGCACACATTTCCACACCTAGAGGTAATTTTAACATGGCCAGAAGTAGGAAGAACCTGAGAAGCCGGTCAAGCCAGGTATCCTTGAAGTTATCCTGAGGTCAAGATCAAACCTGGGATAGTAGATTTGGGTTCTTGTGCATTTAGGGATAGGGATAATGGTCAGAATTTGCTGTTCAAGAACAAAAGAGTAAGAGCTTCTTTTCACACTGATCATTTCCCAGCGAGGTTCATGGCCCGGACTAAAGTGCTGCTGTATCACCCTCTTTAGGTAGAGATCAGAGTTGATTCACCTTCACGCAAATTATCAGGATCCCAGAATTCGTTTACAAAATAAAAGCTAATAAGCAAGTCATAGTACTGAATTTCTAAGCTGAACAAAATTTTAAAATCTCATGAAACACTCGTTTTTTAATTTCAGCTCCTTCTAGAGACTTACTGATCGTATCAGTATGAAATGAAGACATGCTGCATACTTATGTCTGTATGATCAGGGTTAAGAACTGAAAAAGTATTTCTTTTCCTCACAGGTATCTCGGCAACATAAGGATGTGTTACCTGATTGTTAACTTCACTGAACTGAAGGCATGACTATTATATGGGTTTCAGATTCATATTTGCTGTCTCTGAATAAGGCAATACATTTGTGGTACACACGAAGCCAGAGGTTTGTGACTCTCTCGGTCTCACCTTTGTCTCAAAATCCGTCTGGTCATCTTCATTTCAAGAGACATCTGAGCTACCGAATCAGAGATATCCATCATAACTGGAAGCACAGTATCCGGAGATTATGTCCCTGCCGAGTTAATTCCCTCAAGAACAAGGTTTTGCTGTACACCAGCGTTTCCAGTTTCAGCACCTCAAGCTGCCTTGGTTCCAGCGACCAGAGCTATCGCATGTCACGCCTCAAGAACACGTTGGAATCTGTATCAAAAGCTGTGAGTGGGACCCAAGCAGAGATTTTCTCCAAGATAGCACGGCTCAAACCCAGTGCCAGAGACAGCGGTGTCCGTGCTGAGACAGCACCTCTTCAAGATCAGAGGAATGGATCAGCTTTGGCTACATCTACGCCAGCACTTGTATCTCATCCTCCATCATCGCCTGCAACCACAACACAAAGCCCAAGCCTTCCTGAAACCTCCTCTGCCCCAGTTCAGTATTTCCAAGCGGAAGTAAAATCCAAAAAATCTCAATCTCAGACCTCTAAAACAAACGGACCAGGTACATTCACAGCATCGACATCAGCTACATCAACTCCGCTCGCCGGCTTCACATCCTCCAGATCGACTACACATCTCTTTCACCCAGGTTCTTTCAGTGTCAACTTAGATGAGACTTATAATTCCCTGGCGCACCACGTAAACTCTTATTTTAGCAGCTACACTATGGATCAGGAAAAAAAGAAAGATTGTTCTGACCAATCGTCTAATTCCAGCCACCAGAGCTCTGAAACCACTCCCAGTGATGTGCGTGTAAAGGAACAGACACCAACTGAAGTACCTGCTCCTGTATCAGACCCTGGTTCTGCCTTATCACCCAAAAAAGGCCTGGGACATTACCTGACATACAAGCCTACCGTCCAGGCATTTGTAGGGAACTACATTGCCCCATTAGTTCCAAGGTTTAGGACAGAACCAAAGCGTGCGCTACCAGAAACGGATAAATCTCTACCTCCTGAAGACACTGCTCCAAAACCGAAGGATATGATCGAGAGTAAAGAGCAGAAAGCAGCCGAGGAAAAGGCCAGGAGACTACTGCTTCAAAGAGAGAAGGTACTCAATGGCACAATAATAATAATAATAATAATAACAATAATAATAATATTTTCTGATAAGAATAGTGTTTTAGCAGTTTTAAAGTTATGGAACAACACGTCCTACTTTTAATTTGTTTATAATTTACATTTAATGTTGTTGAACTGGTTTAATGTCGTCAGTACCAGTTAGTTCCTCTTCCTGTAATCACTTTCCCTCACCACCTATTCTATTTCCTCTCTCATGAAGTTATTACGCAGCTTGTCTTTGTTGTTGCAAAAAAAGCTCTCTGTCCTGAAAACTATTGTGCATTGGAAAATTTGAAGTTCCAGCCTTATCTCTGACTGTTACCGAGCGCTGACACAGGAGACTCCTTCCAAATAACTTTAAATATAAGAAAGCTGCACCGGATCATTCTTTTGATATCATGAGATTTAAAACTTCATGTTTAAGAGGTTAGTGTAAAAAGGGCAACGTGAAACAAACACATTAATGGAAACCTTGCAGCTGGAACTATTGTCAGAGCCGTTAATGGAATAAAAATTCATTTAAAACTAACCAATCAGATTTGAATATATTCTTCTTATTATTATTTGTTGTCATTATTACCTTTAGTTCCTAGAGTAAATAGGATAGTAGGTTATATTCTGGTGTTTATAACCCACTGGTTCCTGATTGTATCTGAACGTTCACACCAGTCGCTGTACTTTAAAATCACCAGTAGGTGTTTCTACTAATAGTTGCCATAGTAACAGTGTTTGTCAGTGGGTTTTCTTGCCACTAAAGTGAAACATTCTGGACAGAGAGTGTTTGTATATAAAACTGACCAGTGTGTACATATATACATCATATCATACGAGATGAAAGAGAGACGCAGTGTGTGCTCTTTGCTATTGTGTTTTGTCTATCTGTCTGCTGCGAATGTTTAAGTGCTGGACCATCTGGGTCAATGAAACAGTTCGGACTCACGGACAGCATGGCTATTTTTTATTTCATACATGGTCAACATGGCTATTATGTCGCTGGACACGTATACATCTAGTCACCAACGGTCTCTGACGTTCATGTCGCCCGAATTCGCCAGCTCTGGTTGAAAATGACAGACTCCGGTGTCTTTGTTGCTGTGATGCTGTATGTGTGAACACACCTTAAGCCAGCTTTTAATACTTGATAAAGGAATACACACACCTAGACTGTGATATCTTCTGAGAAGCAGAACAAATGTTGGTGTATTTTGGTGTTGGAGTTAAAAAGCCTTGTGCTTTTCCTTTGTTTAATCCTTTCTTTAGTAGAAAATGCAGTATTATAATTCAGCATGAAGTGTTTATCTATAAACAGACATGCTCTTATTCAAATACATAAAAAGTCCCGAGTCACGGCCATAAATAAAAATGATCTCTGTTCTTTTTGACCATGTGACCTCTATAAATATCAGTGCGTTGTGAAATATTTGGATTTGGTTGAATGAAGTACAGAGGTGAAACCTCATAACACGAAGCACCTCAACAACATGTAGCTTTTCATTCCAGTGCTCAATATAGACTTAGCAATGTGTGTATATCAGCACACGAGAGTCGTAAAGATTATGCTTCACATATAGCTTTATAATGGATGACGGTTTAAATGTGATGTGATGTTTAAAAGAAAGACAGGAAGATTTCCTTAGCTATTAAAGTAGAAGCTAAACATGAATGTTTGGTAGTGGCTCAGCGGTCAGTGTGCTGGGTCAGCAATCAGAAGATCAGGGTTCAAACCTCCAAACTGCCAAGCACCACACCATGGCTTGACCCTGTGCTCTGACGCCAGCTTATATGCAAAAACCCAGGGCAGTTGTTAATGCTCTGGGTTGTTGACTGGAGGATTGGGGTTCAAGCCCCAGCACCACCAAGCCCTGCTGTTGGGCAATTAAGCAAGGCCCTTAACCCTCCCTGCTCTGGGTGTGCTGTATCATAGCTGCCCCTGCGCTCTGATCCCAACTTCCTTAGCTGGGATATGCAAAGAAAAGAATTCCACTCTGCTGTAACGAATGTGTGGCGATAATATAGGCTTTGTGCCGTCATTTCTCCTAATCCAGCAACGCATTAAAGAAACTATAATTTGACTGTAATTGATTTCTCTCGCTCTCTCTTTCTCTCTCTCTCACTCTATCTCAGATCATTGCCAGAGTGAGTGTGGATAATCGGACCCGAGCGCTGGTCCAGGCTCTGCGCAGAGCATCAGATGTGAGGCTTTATATCAGCAGGGTGGAGGAGCTGAGCTACCATCTGCTGGAGTTCCCTGAAACCACGGTAGCAGCTGTCAAGGTAAAACAATGAAAAAGAATGAAATTACTGCATGGAAAACTTTTTTGTTGTTGTGTGTAACTGTTTTCATAAGCAAAACTTCCACATATGCTGATGTGTGCCAGTTACCCATAAAATGCAATTATTATATTACTTTAACTATTTAGTTCCGCCCACTAAACTCCAATAAGGTAAAGCTCAAAGAAACTGAAAGCACAACATGACAATTCAGTGGTTAAAGTAAAGGAATGTCTCGGAGGCAGAAGGACGTTATGAACTCTAAAGTGTTACACAGTATTAAAATGAAGATTAAATAAAATGCTAGATATTTTTTTTATTAGCTTTCTTTTTTTTTTTGTTATGAATACATTTGTTTGTATTCAGCTTGATAAATGAGGGACATTATTATCATTAAGTATTAGCTAGTCTGATATACTACTTTTTTTTTTTTTTTTTTTTATCTGTAATGAGCTTGCTTTAATTAAAGGTCTATACACATACCCAGTCCAGTAAAATGTGTAGAATGCATGTGTGTATAACTTTAACTACATCACTGTTCTGCTAGCTGCTATTATTGTTACCTGCAATAATATTAGCTAAACAGAAACGTAGCTTTGACTATTGTAACTAGTTTGTTAACATCCTCTGTATTTTAAACATATTTAAAAATGCTTCACTAGAAATGGAAAATGTTTATACTGTCATCTTAATGAAAATGTAGCCACATACGCTATATTGCCAGAAGTTTTGGGATGCCCCTTCAAATCATTGAATTCAGGGGTTGGGCTCGACCCCTTAGTTCCGGTGAAAGGAACTCTTAATGCTTCAGCTTCATACCAAGACATTTTGGACAATTTCATGCTCCAAACTTTGTGGGAACAGTTTGGGGATGACCGCTTCCTGTTCCAACATGACTGCACACCAGTGCGCAAAGCAAGGTCCATAAAGACATGGATGAGCGAGTTTGGTGTGGAGGAACTTCACAGACTCCTGACTTCAACCTGATAGAACACCTTTGGGATGAATTAGAGCGGAGACTGCGAGCCAGGCCTTCTCGTCCAACATCAGTGGCTGACCTCACAAATGTGCTTCTAGAATAATGGTCAAAAATTCCCATAAACACACTCCTAAACCTTGTGGAAAGCCTTCTGAGAAGATTGAAGCTGGTATAACTGCAAAGGGTGGGACAACTCCATATTACATTCATGTGCATGTAAAGGCAGACGTCCCAAAACTTTTGGCAATATAGAGTAGGTGTACAGTTTTCATTCAATTCCTGTATCGTGTACCAACTCAAGTAGTGGACTAATATACTGATATACTATACATCCTTTCCAAAGTCATTACTGTGCAAAAACAACCTTCTAGCTGGTGCTGTATTTTGTGAAAGTGAAAACTACCTAGAATGACTAAAGCCTCACTAAGACTAATCTCATTGGCTGCTTTATGTAGATGTCAGCATGTGTTCTGTCAAAAGATCACACTGGTACATGTTTCAGCAGAGTGAAATGAATGCTAGTTCTGAGTAGTGTTAGCCCTTGTGAATGTGGCCTAAAGTTCATGTGGTTGTTGAGATAATTCTCTTGTCAGTTCAGTTGAGTTACTAATTTAAATACATTTTGTATTGTTTAGGTTTGTGTTGCTTATACATAATAATGTATGAGTGTCCCCCGGTGGTATCCCAAGCTCTCATTGCCGTGGCCCGGTCAGGGAGCTAACCCAGCCACTTAAGAGTTAATTCTGTGCCGGTCCCAAGTCTGGATAAAAAATTGGAGGGTTGTGTCAGGAAGCGCATCCGGCATAAATCCTGTGCCAAATCAGATATGCAGACCAGATGATCCGCTGTGGCGGTCCAGACAGGGAGCAGCTGAAAAAACAACATACATACATACATAACAATGTATGAGTAGTTGTTCAATAGGTGCTAAGACCTTACCTCACCTGACTTTGAATAAAGTTGTAGATCAAAAGTAAAATGCTTGTCTTCATTGTCTAGAAATTTGTATGAAGCATGGTGGTGGCAGTATCATAGTAAGGTGCAGGCACTATAAGTCTAGTCATTCCATTATCCATTTGTTTTGGCACAAAAAGATGTACCTTCTGGTATGAAATTTGCATTACCTTTGAATACATTGCCTCTGACATGTTTGAGATGTATTTGTTCTCACTAGGAGAAGGTGATTCCATGCTTGCTGCGCCTGAGGCAGGCTAATGATCCATCTCTAAAGGCAGCAGTCAGAGAGGCCCTCACTCTGGTGGGCTACGTTGACCCGGTGAAGGGCAGAGGGATTCGCATTCTATCTATCGATGGTGGAGGCACAAGGTATGCCCCTGAACCTCACCAGTTAACTCGCAACAACTGTTCAAATAAACTACACTATATTGCCAAAAGTTTTTGGACACCCCTCCAAGTCATTGAATTCAGGTTTTTCAGGGATTGGGCTCAGCCCCTAAGTTCCCCTCTTAATGCTTCAGCATACCAAGACATTTTGGACAATTTCATGCTCCCAACTTTGTGGGAACAGTTTGGGGATGACCCCTTCCTGTTCCAACATGACTGCACACCAGTGCACAAAGCAAGGTTCATAAAGACATGGATAAGTGAGTTGTAGAGGAACTTGACTGGCCTGCACAAAGTCCTGTCCTCAACCCAATACAACACCTTTGGGATGAATTAGAGCGGAGACTGCGAGCCAGGCCAAAACTGGGACGTCTGCATGTACATGAATGTAATATGGAGTTGGCCTGCCCTTTGCAGCTATAACAGCTTCAACTCTTCTGGGAAGGCTTTCCACAAGGTTTAGGAGTGTGTTTAAAAGGAATTTTTGACCATTCCTCTAGAAGCACATTTGTGAGGTCAGGCAATGATGTTGGACATGAAGGCCTGGCTCACAGTCTTCACTCTGATTCATCCCAAATATTTTATATTGGGTTGAGGTCAGGAGTCTGTGAAGTTCCTCCACACCAAACTCGCTCGTCCATGTCTTTATGGACCTTGCTTTGTGCACTGGTGCGTAGTCATGTTGCAACAGTAAGGGATCATCCCAAACTGTTCCCACAAAGTTGGGAGCATGAAATTGTCCAAAATGTCTTGGTATGCTGAAGTATTAAGAGTTCACTGGAACTAAGGGGCCGAGCCCAACCTTTGAAAAACAACACCTGAATTCAATGATTGCTATGGCTGTCCCAAAACTTTTGGCATTATAGTTTAGACCAAAATACAGCATCAAGATCTGCTCTGCACTGCATTTTAACAGTACAATTTGTGTGTGTGTGTTTTTTCTTTTAGAGGACTAGTGGCCCTTCAGACTTTACAAAAGCTGGAAGAGATGTCAGGAAAACCAATTTACCAGCTTTTTGATTACATCTGTGGTGTGAGCACGGGTGAAGAGAGCATCTTCTTGCATCTCTGTATCAGTGTGAAAACGCCCCTGTGAATGATAATAATGCACAGTGTTTAATATTTGAGCACATTGTACTTACAAGAGAAAGCGACTCCCCCTTATCTGAAAAATAACAAACACTGTATAATGGGGGTAGCAGTTTCATAACCTTTCATTCTTTCCTAAGAGATCGGTCGCAGTTCATCTTCTGAACACCAGGCGGAGCTCTTAGCATTATTCAGGTCATATTCGGCTTTCCCAGATGATCCTGTCTCTATCCTCCGAAGTGAAATGTGCAATATCCAGATCTCAAGTGTATTTTGTAGTGCATTCAGCATCTATTTTAATACTCTGTTCATCCGTTTTCGAAATCATGGATGCTTCCAAATCCTGTATAATCTCCTGTGAAAGTACAGGATGCAGACATATTAGGGATTTTCTGTGCACATTCAACCACACTGGCAGAGCACCAGTACCATGATGTGTGTGTGTGTGTGTGTGTGTGTGTGTGGGTGGGTGCTTAAGATGTACATACACTTAATGCTGCACAAAGTCTGCTTCTCATGAAAGCTACTCCTCCAGGGGTGCTGGCATCATGCCTCAGGGAAGCAGCTGGTCACATGAGGGGTTTATTTGGCTCAAAAGACAACCTGGTGTGTTTAAATTACTTAAAACCTACTGGATACAAGCAAGCAGCTCCATTCGGTTCACAGCCTGGACCCATTTTTTCCATTAACAAGTATTTCAGAATCATGCTTTATGGACAGATTAAACTAGCGTATAAAGGAATTTTGACTAGGTTGTTGAGCTGTCAATGTGCTTAGATATTACAGCTTAGAATAAAATCGAAAGGACATAGACAACAATGGGAATATGTTATATTCTTCATATGCTAGTTTCTGTCCAGACAATGTATTTTTTTGCCATAGTGATTCATTTAGAAATGATTCAGTTTTCTAGATCAGGTATGGACACTGATGCTTGTGTGTGTTTCTCTTTAGGTGCAATATTAGGCTTCATGCTGGGTGTATATCATATTTCCCTGAGTGAGTGTGAGGAGTTGTACAGAAAGCTGGGCTCTGATGTCTTCAGGCAGAATGTCATTGTGGGTACCGTGAAGATGGGCTGGAATCACGCCTTCTATGACAGTGAAGTCTGGGAGAAAGTTCTGAAGTGAGTGGGGAAAAAAATGAAAAAACTCTAGTGACTGGGACAGACATTCATGTTTGCAAAATATTGATTTTTAATTTAGCGGACATTGATCCTCTGGTTTTAATTTGGATATTTGGGGTCATTGTGTTTGTTGAAAGATCATAGATGGTCATGTGTTAACTTCCTGACGCAAAATTCTTAACAAAATGTGAAATAAAACAAATTATTTTCATGCCCAAAAAGCAGGGATATGGATGGATAGAGAGATATGGATAGATAGATGAAGGATATAATTCCAATTATAGTTCAAGTGATGCTTGACGTGTGGACTGCTGTTTGCTTTAGTGAGCAATTTTTCATCATCATACAGGGAAAGAATGGGCTCCGACCTTTTGGTTGAAACCTCAAGAAACCCTGATTGTCCTAAGGTTAGTATACGAAAGCTGAATTATCGGGTTACAGTGATTTAATGATTCAGATTTGTTTTGTTTGTGACATGATGTTATTGTATCCTCTCTAACAGGTGGCAGCAGTGAGTACGGTAGTAAATAAGGGCACGCCGTTAAAGGCATACGTGTTCAGGAACTACAACTTGCCAGTAGGCGTGCGCTCCCACTACAGAGGCGGCTGCCAGCACAAGCTCTGGGAGGCCATCCGAGCTTCATCAGCTGCTCCTGGATACTTCCAGGAGTTTGCACTGGGCACAGATTTGCACCAGGTATGATCCAGCATCTCATTTAAGATTCCTAACCCCCTATTTCTTTATATTATTGTCATTGTTCTTATTTTTGCCTTATGAATATATAATTTTTTTCATTTAAATTTTCTTTTGGCCCACTCAGTTTTCTTTTGGCAGCACCTAGTGCAATGAAATGTCGTGTTTTCTTTGAGAGTACATCAAGCTCACCCAGGATTCATCCAAAAACATAATATTAGAGGCAACAAATCCCAAATTGAGTCATTCCTCCTTACTAAGAAGCGTCTTAGGTGTCAGGTGTTAGACCCATGAATAAATCTTACAGCATTTTAATAGAGATAAATCCTAGAGATAAATAGATCACATCAGTAAAGTTTATTACATTGCCCTGCCCATCCACTGTGACTACAGTCTACAGTCACTCACTGTACAATGTCTCATTAAAACGAGTGACCAACACCTGCTTTGTTTTATCGGTGGTCCAGTCCCGAATGCTTTACCATCAGCTTGGTAAATTTATAGGTTGTGGATTATTAGGTGATTTTACACTTCTGGCATATCCAGAGCAACATTTACATTTTATCTCATTTTATTCAACTGCAGTTGAGGGTTAAGGGCCTTGCTCAGGGGTCCAGCAGCGACAGCTTCGTGGACCAGGGGATTTCAACTCACAACCTTCTGATCAGTAGTCCAACACCTTCGGTTGTGTATTTCCGGTTGTAGTGACATTTACATTGTCAGTCGTAGCAAGCTAGTGGAATTGTGTTGTTACAGAATGTACAGTGTGCTGATGTATGTATGTTATATACCCTACATATACACCGATCAGGCATAACATTATGAGCACTGAAAGGTGAAGTGAATAACACTGATGATCTCCTCATCGTGGCACCTGTTAGTGGGTGGGATATATTAGGCAGCAAGTGAACATTTTGTCCTCAATGTTGATGTGTTAGAAACAGGAAAAATGGACAAGCGTAAGTATTTGAGTGAGTTTGACAAGGGCTGAATTGTGATGGCTGGACCACTGGATCAGAGCATCTCCAAAACTGCAGCTCTTGTGGGGTGTTCCCGGTCTGCAGTGGTCAGTATCTATCAAAAGTGGACCAAGGAAGGAACAACCAGTGACAGGGTCATGGGCGGCCAAGTCTCACTGATGCACATGGGGAGCAAAGGCTGGTCGATGAGCTACTGTTGGTCAAATTGCTGAAGAAGTTAATGCTGGTTCTAAGAAAATGGTATCAGAATACACAGTGCAGGACAGATCAGGGCTGTTTTGGCAGCAAAAGGGGGACCAACACTATATTAGGCAGGTGGTCAATGTATATACACAATATATTGCCATTTTCATTTTCAGTGAATATTATCTCACACCAGATTTCATACCATCTGCAATTTTTGGTTTAGCTAAAAACATTCTCTCTGCAGCTTTGTGATGAGTAAAATTCGGACGAATGTTTTTATATAAAATTGGAGGGCAAATGTCCCCTGTGTTATTGATACATGGCGCTGATATTCATAATAAATGCCACCAGTTTTACTGTCCAGGGCATCTCTGGATTAATGGGAGAGCTGTAAATGAAATTCTGTGGTAAAGTTTCTGTAATAACTAATAGAATAACACTAAATTGTGTATCCAGTCAGTGTAGTATTGTACAATTAACAACACAACAAATAAAATCAATTGCACGTCCCAGCCATGCTTTAAATTAAACTGCTATTATTGTTATTTATTACTTTTTCTCAATGGATTAATTTATGTTTACCTTAAAATCTAAAACTTTCAGTAATGAAAATTGTTGGTGTGGAAGCATTAATGATGCTAATGCGTTATAACTTGTGACAAAAGTCCTCCACTGTGTCCTAAGATGACTACTTGTTGTTGTTGTTGTTGTTCTTTCGGCTGCTCCCTGTTCGGGGTCGCCACATCGGATCATCTGGTCCGCATATTTGATTTGGCACAGATTTTACCCCGGATGCCTTTCCTGACGCAACCCTTCCGGCACTGAGATTTAACCCCCTCAGTAACTGGGAGTTGAATCACACTACATGTAAGGAAATAAATGAATGTTAACAAGCATTACTGGCAATGCTATAAATGTTCTACCCTCAAGAGACCCTCCTGAAAGCCATACCAGTACTCACTCATCATATATGATGAACATGGCTTGTGTTTACTGTTACAGCTGCCCTTTACTAATGTGCATCATTTGGTGCTGGTCATAATTGCACTGTTTGCACCTACAGGGAATGGTTAAGACATGACCGTGTAAGGGTGATAGATAGATAGAGAGAAAGATACTCACAGACATGACGTCCGTCATGAATTAACCAAAACAGCGGACCACTTAAGCACCGTTACTAGCACTACTTTAAGTCCATTAGGAGTTAAGATAAAACTGACTGGACAGAAAAGCTCCCTGGGCTTGTTTTAAGACATGTGCTGGCACTGACAAGCAGAATTTTAGTGTGAGCTTGGCTTACAGGACACGATCTATGTGTTTATGTAGAAACTCTATTACTCCAACTTACTCTTTTTTATATTCACCATCCGATTTTTACTCCTCTGTCTGCTCTTGGAGGAACTCGTCACAGAGCAGGTGTTAAAGCTGAGCACTGTGTGTCTAATTGGAACATGTGGGACTTATGAGGAGGAATGAAAGAGAATTGCTGATGGGTCCCTGCAGAGCAGGGGTTTCCTCCGTACATGATATAGATATATGACCTTATTATGCACAAATACACACACTGACTTTGAGAAAGTGGAGCATGTTGTGTTTTTTTTACCCCCCTGTACCTGACATTTATCCAAGCTGAGCTTGAGCCACAGAGCAAACCAAGATTTATTAAAGTGGCAGTTAACGCAAGAAGTATTTTTGGTCAAGGTTTCTACTATAGATGTTGTTCTTTCGCCTGCTCCCAGTTTTTTGGGGTCACCACAGCAGATCGTTTGGTCCGCATGTATCAGACTTGTTTATTTATTATTCAGAGCTGCATTAAACATGCATAATGTGGATTTGATATTAAAATTGTGCACACCGATGTTCAGATCTCTGGTGTGTAGAAGCTGAGGCTGGGGCGGAGTTTGAGTAAACCAGAAACATGTCTCATTTATGTGTGATTCTGTATTTAAACTTTAATGTAGACTCGGATGAGAAGTCCTGGTCCACTGTTTGACACTTTGATATAAGCACAGTATGTCACAATGAAATTTATTATTTATTTTCTTCTGTGGATACTATAAAAATAACCCATGGTTATAATGACTGGTTTTGTAGGTAATATTCAACATAAACATGATGCTGTTAATTAATTACATTTTTCCCCCCAACACAGAGCACAGTGGACTTTATTTATTTATTTTTAATTAGAAATTATTATTTTATTCTTTTTTTATTATTATTTTTAAATTAAAAAAAAAAAAAAAAAAAAATATATATATATATATATAGTGTGTGTATATATATATATATATATATATATATATATATATATATATATATATATATATATATATATATATATATATATATATATATATAGTGTATATATAAGTGTAGCTTGGTCAGCTTATCCTTTATCCTTAAACCATGCATGTTTTCAATTAACAAAATTAATTCTAAAAAGTGACTTTTATGTGTGCTGAATTAGATTATATCCGTGTACACATTACAATTTCATGGTCTCTATTTAATACATCATTTGCCTCAGTTCATTTCATTTAACAGTGATCTAATATTATACATTATTATGCATGATAAAAGTGGCAGCCATATGCTTAAATTAAACCAAACGTGTTGTGATTAACGTGATCATTATAACTAGGACCACTCATGAATCAGTATATAGGAATATATAAGATTTATTTTATTATTTATTTTAATGTTGCATTGTATTACATTTGACTGCAAAGGAGAAAAAAACCCTCTTGTTTCCTTATTCCATCTGAATTTTCTGTGCCTTTTTTCCTATGCTGAAATACAAGCCATTGTGTTACAAGCCAGAGGCAGCACTCTGTCTCAAAATCTGGCAACCCAAGAGGCATGAAATCCATGTAAGTGCTTTGCATAATCTTAAAGCGGCGCTCAGACAATCGACTCAAACGTGCGAGAATGTGTAACTTTCTCCTGGTAAATATTCTGCCAAACTTTCAGACTTAAGTCAACAATTCTGAACACAGCCCTAGCAGATTAATAAATAAATGATTAAATGAATATCTGTTTGGATTACAGTGCATATTTTTTGGGTTAAAAAAAAATCTAATCCTGACAGTACAAAAACAGACAGAATCTTTATAGGTTTGCTATTGATGAGCCATGCTTAATAATTATCCACCAAACCACGTGTTTTAAATGCCACCATCCCATAATTCCCAGAATACGTGCGTACACACAATGCTCCTTTTTGCTCTTGCTAGTATTGCTGGTGCCAGGGCCCTCCCAAGCTGCTTTAGATGGTAAGTCAGATGGTATTGAGTGCCCTATTATTCCAATGACGGCCTACTTCTTAAACCAGAAGTTTAGCTCCGAGGTGCAGACACTGTCGAACCCTGCTGTTCTCAGTTTGCTGCTTTTAGAAAGCATCCGACTGGTTTTCAGCTCGGCGAAAGCTCTGAGGTAACGCTGTGTTTCTTACACGGTGTCCTCTTTATTTTTTCCACTCACGCCCACAGAGCGGTCAGCTTCCTTCCAGTCAGGTCACAATAAGACATTTGTGTTGCCATTACTGCCCATGTTATATGTACATGTGGAGTTTTATTTTATTATTTTATATTTGTTATGTTATGCAGGTTTATTTACACCACAGTCTAAATCGAAATAGATAGAAACCTACTGTTTATTATTAATGCACTTATTATTGTTGCTATGGTAATACGTCATAAACAGGAAGAAGTTGTGAGTGCGAACAGTCTTTCCCAGCACAAGAATGTCTTCAGAACAGAGGAGTTTCTCTGTAAAAGAGAGAGACAGAGAGAGAGAGACAGAGAGTAAAGGGCATGATAGTGATGGAACGACTGTTTATCACAGCTATTATGTAAGTGATGACATGATCAAACTTAATTAACCATTAAACTATAACCAATTGCAAATTGTTGTGTTAAAAGTGTAATAAAACACTTTAGATCGTGTGATTTATATGGAAATAATTGTCTCTATGGTTGTAACAGCACTCTGCTTTGCATCTTGCCATATCACACCACCCCAGCACGTATTATTATTATTATAATAATAATAATAATAATAACAGCACAATCTATCATGTGTTATTCCTTACACAGTTAAGCATCTTGCAATGACAGTTGCAATGTAATGGAGTTAACACTGAGCCCACTTCCTTGTAAGCTGTCCTAGAAATCAAAGAATGAAAGACTCATCACCTTTCAAGCAGACTGACACTGGCAAGCTGTCATCGTCCCCAACAATTCTGCATCATTTACATATGCAAGCTTTACACCATGGCAGACCCAGAGGCAGGAAGTCGGTTCTGAATGCCCAAGCATGGCATCTTTTCAGCAGTTGCCATGGACTCTGCCATGGCGGCATCCAGGCATGAAGGCTGTTAGCTTGTTTGTGAGCAGCCTCGCACAGCTGAAAGACAGAATTTGGAGAGCAGAAGCACCCAGGCGATGCGGAAATTGAGTCTTACCTCTGTTTTCAAAACCTGTGACTTATAGACTAAAAGGAGGTCGAAGGAATGGAAGACTCTGTCCCAGTTCAACTGTTTTTTGAGTGATTATCTGCTTAGCTGTTAAAGCGTGTGCATCATGTGATTGCTCTTCCTTTAGATACTCATTGAACACCGAATGCTGGAAGGCTCATGGCTGCCATGTGATTGTTTACTAGGCTAAAACACACCCACGGTGCAGCTTGATTGCTCTGGTACGAGGCCCGTAGAGATTAGACGTGTTTGTTGATTATATTGACTGCCTAAGGGCATCGTGAAAACTTATAACCCAGCTGGTTCCTTTCACACACAAAATGATTTATTCAAGACAGCTGTATTTTTTTTACATGTCTCATGTATTCTTGTTCTTGATGCTTCCTTCATCCACATTTATTAGTGCATGAATCTCGAAGGAAGGTCTGCTTCACAGTTTATTTTGGGTTGTGGTTTATGGTGTGCAGTTATACATATAGAGAGAGTTAATGGGTTATTTGCAATTTGATGTGTGAAATGAATCTTTTCTTTAATCTAAATGCATTTTATAGCATCATTTACAAATTTACAAATTAAATCAAGCTTAGCTTAAGCATGTATACAGGTTTATGTCTTCCATAGTGTAGCTTTATTTCCTGGTGTGGTCTTTAGCCTGAGGATAAGGTCTTGTCTTGGCCAGATGGGACCTTCTGGTCTGACGTTTTTGACGACAACTTGAACCTCATTTGAAGCGTCCGCCTCCTCAAGTCAAAGGTCACTATAGAGAACTAGTCAGAGTAATTGCATAATGTTGCGTGGAATGACCTTTGGCTCCAAGCAATCAAGTGAGAGTCATGGCTGTCCATCATTGTAAAGCATTAGTGCTTTATTTGCTAGTGGCGATGGAAGCTGGAAGGCGATGATGTTGACCCTTCGCCTAAATTTCGAGCAAACATATACCAATTTGTGTCATATCTCATTACTGAACCATTCTAGATTCTACACTAGAGGAGCAGGGGAATGAAGATGACTTTTATAACCCATCAGTAATGGATTTGTTTATATAATTTGTGTTTAATGGTAAGGAATCCTAGGAATGTAAGGTCACCCGGATATAGAGGAGCATTTCTATTGTAATAGGCCTGAGGTCTCTTTCTTTAGCTTGAAGAAATGTCTTTTGGTCTATAGACTTTAAAGAAAGCAAAAATCTGCATCTAATCTTCCTTCTGCTTGACTCTTTTATAAAAGTAAACTACTTTTACTTAAATCTATAGCTATGGATCATCAGAGAATAGCAGCATTTCGCTTAGTGTTTCTGCCAAGTCACTAGGAGATCTTTTGTTAATTCCTGTTGTTGTTGACAGAGAGGGTATAAATTTATGCCTGGTGCTCTGTGCTGGTGTGGGTGAAGAGAGGACATCTGCATTTGTTTTGCTCTCCTTCAAAGAGCCTTCTGTGTATATAGAAGAGACAGAACTCAATCAGACACTGGTCCTGGAGGAACGTTGTTTTATTTTGCTGTGTACTGAACCTACTGGTTATGGTTGAAAGCTTCCTGACTTCAAAATAGAAGCATGTTTAAGAATGTTTGATTATTTACTTTTAAAGTAGGATAGACAGCAAATCGGTGTTAAAATCTAGCAGAGGTCAAGAGAAATTATCGAGAAGTGGAAGTAGCTAGAAAAGAGGAGTGTTTTTAGGGGAAGTGATGATAGACATGCATAGTTTAAAGTGTGCTTGCATTTGTTGTATTGTCTGAGAAAACATCTCATAGGCATCATAATAGCTGGAGCAATAAAATATACATTAAAGAATATAAAACTGCCGCTTACAGCACCACAGCAGGGTAGAACACAACGTTCTACACAATGATATAATGCAGTGATTCAGTAGTGAATCGTTATCATTCAATGCGATTCGATTTAGTTTACCTCCATTCAGTCGAGATTTATGACTTGATTCCTTTTTCGATCGTCTTAAATTGTCTGATCGTTACACCCCTACGACCCAAACACACATCATTAAATGCTAATCCAACTATTATTACATGCTTTCAGGTAAATCACTGACCACATACCATCCTGCTCAGTATACATTCAACGTTCTTGGTTTATTTAATGTTAGCTGTTTTATGACGTAGCTTCCTATCTATTTATTTATTTATTTAAACCTTTTATTAAACATCAAGATGATAAACGAATAATATTGTTAAATCCCCAGTTGTGTAAAATTACAATTAATTATTGCAATTTATAAAAAAAATAAAACAAATAAATAAATATCCAGCATTAGGTTTTCAATTTAAACCAAGAGTTTTTGTTTTGGTGCCTCCTGAAATACTAAATGCTTGAATTTAATGCTTTTGCTACTAAAACATTCCCAAAATTAATAAGCTTCCACGGTAATAGTTAGAATCAAGCAGTAAATAAAATGTGGATATAATTTTGTAATGAAATCTCTTCAATTAATATGTGGCCCATTATCGAACATTTAGTCCTGTCCACTAATCTGATGGGTTCGAGCAAATTTCCAATAGTGTTTATATTCCCTAAACATGCACCGGCACTTTTTTTTTTTTATTGTGAAGTCACACATAGTGTCTAGTAAAACTTCCTGCCACTTCCAAATGAAACTCCACTTCCTAGTTCAAAATCATCTTCTCACTATCAAGTGATCTGATGCTGGAAGTAGTTCTTTGTAGGTTCTTGTGTTGTGTCAAATTATTATTGCATCAAATGAAGTCGCCCACCCAGGTTTGTGTATGTTGTGTAACAAATTAGCTCCAAAGCCCATCAGAGAATTAGGAATGTAACCTGACCTCTCACTCGGCTTGATTTAAGAAAGAGTAAAATTAGTCGTCCAATTCCTGAAAGTGAAAACCGACCTTTCCCCTGCCACATGCTGGCTCTTTGACCGACAGCCTTGTTTTGTTTTTTTTTGTGCAGTGATTTAGTCCAGCATTCAGAGTGCATAGTGCCCTTAAGCACACTATTGTTTCAAACCTCAGTCCACTTGGATTTAAATATACCTCCATTAGAGTGAGAACATGGCGCGGGTCCAGATATGGATCTCTAAAGGCGAAAAAGCTTCAAAGGAAACAAGAAGCTCTAATGCCCATTGCCAGCAAGTGTGACAACCTTGTTTATCTCTCACTCTGTCTGTCTCTCTGTCTGTTTCTCTTCATCTCCTTCACCGCTCTGCTCTCTCTCAAGTCTCTGTTAACACATAGATCAATTTGTTCTCCAATTGTCTTCTGTCCTGGGCACGCATTTGTGAATTTCTCGCAGTACTTTTGTAAATTAACTATTGATTCTTTCAGAGGTGTAACCCACCTTACAGGGATTAAACTTCTATGGAGAGGCTTGCGTGTTCCAGACAGCCTGGCCAAATATTAAAACAAGCCTAGTTTTTTATTAGATGTGAAAACATTGGACCCACATGAATTAAACTAATAAGTAGTTCTGACAAAGTAATTACTGTGCTAATGATCTGATATTGTTCGAAGCAGTAGCTTTATAGTAGGGAAAGAAAACAGGAACAAAGCATACACAGATCAGGCATAACATCATGAGCACTGATATGTGAGGTGAATAAATCTGATGATCTCCTCATCATGGCACCTGTTAGTGGGTGGGATATATTAGGCAACAAGTGAACATTTTGTCCTCAAAGTTGATGTGTTAGAAGCAGGAAGAATGGGCAAGTGTAAGGATTGTGCGAGTTTGATGAAGGGCCAAACTGTGATGGATCAGAGCATCTCCAAAACTGCAGCTCCTGTGGGGTGTTCCCGGTCTGCAGTGGTCAGTATCTATCAAAAGTGGTCTAAGGAAGGAGCAGTGATGACAGGGTCATGGCCGGAAAGCCTTCCCATAAGCTGTTATAGCTGCAAAGGGCAGGGAACTCCATATTACATTCATGTGCGTGTGAGGGCAGGCGTCCCAATGCTTTTGGAAATATAGTGTACAGACCAGTATAGTATACCAGTATAAAATACCAGTATTATATGGTTCTAAACATTGTTAGTCGGTGTTGACTCACAGCTCCTTGGTTTAATCCTGAGCTGGAATCATGATCGGTGCATGCTCTCCTTGTGTTTACATGGACTTTCTCCTTGCTCTCTGGTTTCCTCCCACATCCCTGAAACATGACAGTAGGTGGATTGGCTGTGATAAATTGCCCCCATTTGTGAATGAGCAAGCGCGTGTGTGTGTTTGGTGCCAGCTGTGATGGACTGGATTTCCATCTATGGTGTGTTTCTGCATCACTGCCTCAGTGTTCCCAGGACAGGCTCCAGACCCTGTGACCAGGATAAATCTCTTACTCAAGATGCATAAATAATGAATTCATAAACATTATAAATAAAAAAAGAGATCAAGTCTGTTGGTCTTTGCTTTGTCTCACCACTTTCAGTTGGTTGTCCAGTTCACGGCACCTTTGCTGTCAGATTGTTCTTTTTGCTTTCGGAGATCACTGGGCTTTCTCCAGTTTTTATTGCCTAGCCCTGAACCCCATCCCTCGTCCGTTTTCAATTCTGCCGGCCAATTTACTTTCTCTGAAAAACCTTGTAGCACTGACACATTTTCCCAGTTCTTGGGATGAAAGATGCCGTTGTCTTGTGTGCACTCTTCATATTGAGTGCCAAACCCCCTTCCAGGGGAACATTGATCTTAGCTTGGCGAGCAAACTCATTATGCCCAGCCTGGAGTGGCAGGGGTAAAAGACAGCAGCGAGACTCCAGAGGCCCAAAACTTCTCTAAAACAGATGCCTCAAGAAAGCACCAAGACTCAGGAGGCTGTGTGTCTGACCTTCAGTCCACTAATGAGGGACCTTGCCTTGCCATTTGAAGCTGTCCCTAAACTCCTCGTTTTATGTTCTCCTGGCTGCCATGTGGGATTCTACAAAAACCTGCTGGTGGATTAGCTACTCAGAGTTGCCCTTAGGGGTGAATGAGTTTACAAAAATGTGTGTGCATGTTGGCCTCAGAGGGATGGATGGATGAATAGGAAGGAAGGAAGAAGAATGGAAGATAGAACAAAAGGAAGAACAAAAGGAGGAAAGAACGCACTAAGAAAGGAAGAAAGAAAGAACGAATTAAGAAAAGGAGAAAGAAAGAACAAATTACGAAAGGAAGAACGAAAGGAGGAAAGAAAAAATTAACTAAGAACGAAAGAACGGACTAAGAAAGAAAGGAAGAACGAAAAGAAGAAAGAAAGAACGAACTAAGAAAAGGAAAAAGAAAGAACGAACTAAGAAAGGAAGAATGAAAGGAAGAATAAACTAAAAGGAAGAACGAAAGGAAGAAAGAAAGAATGAACTAAGAAAGGAAGAATGAAAGAATGAAACTAAGAAAGCAAGAATGAACTAAGAAAGAAAGAATGAACTAAGATAGGAAGAATGAAAGGAAGATCAAAAGAACGAACAACGAAAGGAAAGAAGGAAGGAAGGAAGGATGGAGAAAAGAAAGAATGACCTAAAGAATGGGCACAAGCGAATGAAAGAACTAGTGAACGAATGAAGAAAGGGGTGAAGAAAGAACAAACGAACTAAAGAACGGAAGAAAGAAAGGATGAATAAACAAATGAAAGAACGAACAAATGAAAGAACAATTGAATAAATGAAGGAATGAATGAATGATATTGGAGTTGTTTTAAAAAGCCAAACCATTTGGTTTTGTCACTTTACCTGTCGGTAAACGTTTTGTAAATCCGTGTACAGTATTGGATTTTATGGAGAAAAGTTGTGTTAAGATGTCAGTAGCTGGTAATAAGACTCACCTGTCTCTCTCTCTCTCTCTCTCTCTCTCTTTTTGTAGGATGGTGGTTTGCTAATAAACAATCCGACAGCTTTGGCCATCCATGAGTGCCAGTGTCTGTGGCCGGGCACCCCTCTGCAGTGTGTGGTTTCTTTGGGCACAGGACGCTTCGAATCGTCCAGCAAGAACACTGCCACTTATACAAGCCTGAAAACCAAACTGACCCACGTCATCAGCAGTGCAACGGATACAGAGGGTGGGTGTGAATAAGTTTTACTGTATGTTTGTTTTGTTTTTTTTAAAAAGGTTAGGATTGTGGGTGATCTGATCTTTTTTTAGTTTTGCTTTTTGAACCGTGACTTGGGAGAAACTAAGCAGCTAGAACAGTTGCTTTTCAGTGCAGAATAGTCTACATACTGTACTACAGAGTTATTAATGATAGAATGTGTTTGAGTTGTAAAGATTTGATGACTGATGATATACACCAATTGGTCCAAGGAAGGAACAGTGGTGAACCGGTGACAGGGTCATGGGCGACCTAGGCTCATTTATGCAAGGCTGGGCCGTGTGATCCGATCCAACGGACGAGCTACTGTTGCTCAAATTGCTGAAGAAGTTAATGTTGGTTCAAATAGAAAGGTGTCAGAATACACAGTGCATCACAGTTTGTTGCGTATGAGGATACATAGCCGCATATGCTCACCTCTGTGCACCAACGAAAGCGGCAACAATGGGCACATGAGCATCAGAACTGGACCACACAGCAATGGAAGAAGGTGGCCTGGTCTGATGAATCACGTTTTCTTTTACATCACGTGGATAGACAGGTGCGTGTGGGTTGCTTCCCTGGGGAACACGTAGCACCAGGATGCACTATGGGAAGAAGACAAGCCGGCGGAGGCAGTGTCATGCTTTAGGCAATGTTCCGGTGGGAATCCTTGGGTCCTGCCGTCCATGTGGATGTTACTTTGACACGTACCACCTACCTAAGCACTGTTGCAGACCATGTACACCCTTTCATGGAAATGGTATTCCTTGATAGCTGTAGCCTCTTTCAGCAGGATAATGCGCCATGCCACAAAGTACAAATGGTCCGGGAATGGTTTGATGAGCACAACAGGTTTAAGGTGTTGACTTGGCCTCCAAATTCCCCAGATCTCGGTCCAACCGAGCATCTGTGGGATGTGCTGGACAAACAAGTCTGATCTATTGAGGCCCCACCTCGCAACTTAGAGGACTTAAAGGAACTGCTGCTAACCTCTTGATGCCAGCGAGAGAGGGACAAGCACAATATTAGGCAGGTCATAATGTTATGCCTGGTCAGTGTATAACCACTGGTCATTTATTATACCTTTAAATCATGCACCAGTTTTGCTTAACCGAGCACATGACTGAGCAGTAATGCCTTTTAGACAGCGCTGCTGGTTCACAAGTTAAGTCATCGCCCTGTCATGCTCGGCCTGTCTGTAAGGAGATCGCTGATCCCAAATGTAAAGTGAGAAAGGTTGAGAAGGCTATTTAACTTGGGATGACTTTCCGGACTGTTATGCTGAAAATAACATTAATGCTGTGGTGAAAAAACCTATTTGGTATGCTGGACCATGAGGGTAGTGAATCTAGTGTGTCAGCATTCAGGGGTATGTCTAAGTACTGGCTATTAGACAGGGATGCTATTATTATTTAATATGATTTAGACCAGTTTGAGATGGATGGCTGTCAGGAGAGAATGCCAACTGAAAACTGACAGAACAGGCTTGAATAAGATGATGTATAAATCATGAAATAGGGTAAGGAATGAAGATTGGACGATTGATTGTCCGGTTTATTTCAATTTGTCGATCATGTTATTTTGAAATGGGTTGACTCCATTTCTCTAACCATTTTTTCCCTCTTTTGTCTCTTATGTCTCTCTCTCTCTCTCTCTCTCTCTCTCAGAGGTGCACACCATGCTGGATGCCCTCCTGCCTCCCAACACCTATTTCCGATTTAACCCGTACATGACCGAGGACGTCGCTCTGGACGAGAGCCGCAGCGAGAAACTGAACCAGCTGCAGGCCGAGGGAGTGAGATACCTGGAGCGCAACGAGGAGAAGTTAAAGCAAGCCGTGCGCACGCTCACGCAGGAGAAGAGCTCGGCTCAGGGGCTGCTCGAATGGCTCCGGCTCAAATCGCACATGTACGGCGACCTTCCGGTCATTTCAAAACTTTAGATGTCACCGATTAACTCGATACCACTTCCCGTGTATAAATTTAGCGCAGGATTATGGGCACAAATGCTGAAATTACTTTGAAACTTCTAGTATGAAAAACACATTTGCTAAAAATGATGGCAGTATATCTAAACATATGCATTATGTATAATGATAAAAGCGCTTACTGAGAAGATGTGCTGATATTTTCCAAAAAAAAAAAAATCTGTAGCACAGCTGCTATATAACAGGTTTGTCATAATTCAGAGAATATTGTATACTAAACAAACAAATTATACATTTACTTTCAAATCTAGAAATATATCAATAATTCAGTTCATATAGTTGGCAACGGGTAGGAATTTAACATAAATGTGCTATATTTGCAAATTGAAGTTTTTGCACAGATCTGGTTTATGTTCTATATAAACGTACATAATGCTTTAAATATTTTAATCAGATAGCATTGATACTCGTGCTGTATAGTTAAATCCGGGGAATTCAGTCTCCATGGACTGAGCCTAGCCAATTTTATCCTTTTACACAACCAGAACAACCTCATACACTAACATTTGTATTTCTTCATAAAGAGGTTAACGAGTCGTGGTGTTTTTGTTGTTGTTTTTTTAACTGATCACTGTGTCATTTTGTGCCTCAGCAACTGTTGTAATCCGTACATGTGTTCTCACAAGCATTTAAAGTATTCTGTTCTTTCACCTCACTGAGTCTTATTATGAGTTTTATTGTATAGTTACTTCTTGTACTTCACTAAAAGGCAATTGTGCAATTGGGATGTTAGATATCTTCCACCAGGACTAATGGAGTTGATGAGTATTATGTTTTAAAATGATTATCGACGTTTCAATGGAAATTTCTTGTTATAATTTTGTTAGCATTATGGCATATGGTGGCTTAGTGCCTCACACCTCTGGGGTTGGGGGTTAGAGTTCCACCTGTGCAGGTTGCATGTTCTTTATGTGTTTTGGGGTTTCCTCTAGGTACTCCAGTCCACAGCAAGTGTTGTAGGCTGATCGTGTAGGCTAAAGTGTCTGGGGTGTGTGTGTGTGTGTGTGTGTGTGTGTGTGTGTGTGTGTGTGATTGAACCCTGTGATGAGTTTCTACTTTCCACTGCCTGAATACCCTGGGATAGTCTCCAGGTTCCTAGTGACCCTGTGTAGGATAAAAGTCACAGATGTTGTTGACCGTAACTTAATTATTCCACTGGTTTGTAAGTTAAAGTGTGTGTAATCTGATCTCATGGATAAACCGAATGATGGCATGACTGACGGCTGATAATAGTGCTAAATGTTAAAGCTAACGGAAGGAACAAGAAAGTGTGCAGTGTTCAGTGTGAAATTTGAAAGCATTGAAACAAAACCTAACCCGCTTGGTTATTACAAATCATTTACAGCGACGACGATATTTATTTGCACCAAAAGCGTCTTGAGATTTCTCAGTTTGGGGGAACAAATTAAAGACTTGAGTACCTGATAAAGGAATATACCTTACCATACCATACATGAAGGACTGTACCCGTGGATTGTAAAACCTCACTGTATGTCTTGTTTAAAGTAATAACGCTCACTCATCGAATCACGCTTCTGTAAATCCTTGCTAAAATCTCCTTTGTTGTTAAGCCTCAACCTTTCTGAACACTTTTCCACTTCTCTTGTGTGCCATAGTTCTTGTCATGTGCCCTGATGTGTGCAAGTTGTGCTGTATATGTTAGTTATAGAGCCTGACTGAAGAAGATCAAAACCCGCTACACAGCTCCGACTGCAGCCGTGTTGACTGACAGGTTATTCCTTCTGACCATACTGACCCAGTGATGCTTGTACCTGTGCTTGTACCCATAAACCCCGAGTTGCCATGTAAATAACATTCAGTGGTTAAATCAAGGAATTAAAATA
Source organism: Hemibagrus wyckioides (assembly GCF_019097595.1). Taxonomy (NCBI): domain Eukaryota; kingdom Metazoa; phylum Chordata; class Actinopteri; order Siluriformes; family Bagridae; genus Hemibagrus; species Hemibagrus wyckioides. Next base: position 5,463,130 of record NC_080723.1, on the reverse strand, counting down.
GATGAAAAGTGCACTCTGTTATGCAAGTGATCTCACGGGGTCTAAAGGGAAGTGATGAATATGGAAGAAAAAATTTTTTTCGATGTAACTTGATTGCCTATGTTGTTTATCCTGCATCCTTTTGCTCACAAGGAATGAATGATGTAATAAAAAATAACAGTACAAAACTACCCTCTGCTTTGCATTTTCATGTCAAAATATTAGCTACTGAACAGTTCAATAACAGAAAAATGTTTTCTTTCATCCGAAGATCGAATGCTAAGAAATGGGTGTTAATCATATTATGTAATCTTGTAATTGAGTGTGCGTATGTGAGAGAGAGAGAGAGAGAGAGAGAGGCAGAAAAAAAAGATACAAACAGAGGAGAGGCTAGTCAAGAGAGAAATGCAGAGAGAGTTATAGAGACAGTGAAAGGTTTTCAGTGAGAATGACAGACAGAAAGACAGAGATGTAGAGAGAAAGACACGTTGTGAGAGAAACTAATAAAAAGAGAAAGGTAGCGGCAGGCAGACGGATATATAGCTATACCTAGAGAGAGAGATACCTATATGAAGAGAGAAAATGATGGACAGACCAGGCAGATGGTAGAGAGATGTAAAGATGGAGTGATATTTAATTTAACGAGAGAGAAAGAGACAGTGAGATATAGACAGAAAGAGAGAGAGAAGGATAGGGGAAATTTGAGACAGACATACAGCAAGGTTTCTCTATATTGGTTTTTTGCTCCGCTTCGAAATGTGAGGTTCCCATGTTCCTAGGATAGCTTGCATCACGAGTGCAAACACAGCTGTCTGCACTGTAATCCTGCAAGCAACTCTATTTGCCTTGTGGCAATTGTCCTCCATCACTGCAATTTGGCTTCAATATCCTGTGAGAAGATGAGTGGAGCTTTCTGTAATTAAACAGTGTGACACTGGTTTTATTTACCTTTACCTCAGCTCTTCAGCTTGTACCACTTTCTTGGAGCACAGTCATGGCGACGTTTATTGTCTCAGCAAGAAAATGATGAGTGTCACAGGTACCGTTATAGTCCAGGAGAAAACAGCACCAAGCAGCAGGACAAACCGTAATTGATAACACTAACGTTAATAAATGTCCTCAGGGAGCTGTGTGTCTATCAGGTAACATAGACACAACAAAACCTGAAACTCTAGCAGGTACTTACTTGTAATTGCTGCATCTGAAATCTGAGAGCTGTTAAACTATCAGACTTTCCTAAATTAAATGGGAGTTTAATCACATTCATGTTAAACCATTTTGTATGGAATAGCAGTATAAAATTACTTGGGGTTGGTACAGACACAGCTCCAGAGTCTCCCATTTCAACTGGAGCTCAGGTTACTGTGTTGCACATGTTCCCACCGTGTCCGCATTGGTGTCCTGGGCTCCACCTCCCAAAAACATGCCGAAAAACGTCGGCTAAGAACTCAGAGATCGGTGTTGTGTCCAGGGTGGTGTTTATGAGATCCACCAGAAACCTACCAGTGATAAAGTGGGCACTATATAATCACTCCACACACCAAAAGGCACTTAAGGGTTCTAATTTCCTAAAATTAATTCAGTTAAACTTTTCTCCTACAAACATTTGCAGATACAGTTGCACCTACTTCAAGCCAAGCCTATTTCCTTCTATTGTAATTTTGCTGACTGTCATTTAATATATTTCTGTGCATTAATGCTCTAGTGTTAGTTGAACTAATGGAAAACTAATTTCTTAAAACCTAAGGCAAAATTTAATAGAGAATTCCAGACAAGAAATCATTAGAGTTTCTTGATCCCTAATAAGGAATGTATAGGGGTTTGAGGAAGTGACAGAACAAGCTATTGATGGAAAATAATAAGTTCTGTCTGCTTCCAATTTGCTTCATGTTAGTTCACATAGTGTTTAATTCAGCGCACATCACTGCAATTTGCTAACATTAATGTAAGGCATTTATTAGAGAGTGACATTACATTTTTATTCAATTGTAATGTTGTAGAAGGTTTGCAAAGCAAGTTACTTCTTGTTATCATTCAGCAGGCTCTCTTTCTGTCTCTCTCTAGAAGGTAATCAGGCAAAAAAAAGAAAAAGAAATCATGCAATCTGCCATTTTACAACTGGAGAGCACACTGTACATCATCGTGAAGACTTTCACATGGCGGAAAACAGCTTTGCATATAACTGTTACAAAGCACTGACACTTTTTCGTCCTGTAATGAATACATTTTGCCTTACAGAAAACATCTCTGTAGGAATTATTTGGGTAAATAACAGTACATTTTACTAAAAGAATCTGTTTATCATTAGGCTTAGATTACATGGAACCCCCACCACATGAACTAGTATCTACAATAGAAATTCTGACATAATAAATCAAGTGCATTAATATAAACCTGTGATCGCTATGTCAAGCTACTTTAATGAAATTTAACAAGCAATTTTATCAAAATGATCAGAATGAAGAATTTAACAACACTGTGGTCCTCATTAGAATGTCTTCCAAGGACATAATTTGCAGCTTCAGGAGAGACAGACAGAAGCTCATTCAGCATGCATAAAGTGTGAGGTGTGAGGGAGATTGAACGAGATTGAAAGATAGCTCAGATGATGATAAGAGAAAAACGACTGGAAAGTTCTTATAAACAGTCTTAAATATTGACCTTATTTAGCTCTAAGATGAAATGATTAAAAATATGTCATTCATTTTTTGTTAATTCTGATATTCTCCTATCTTTCTTGTCTTTAAAATGCTTGGTGCGCCATCAGCAAATGTGATTATATTCACTCAGAACATAGGGCTAAATCCATGCGTTGGTTGGATGTAGATAGCATGAAGACATATATGTATGTAAGAAGTGTGACATGAAAGGCAGGAATAATTAGAATACTTTCTTTTGTCAGCAGTGGTGCTGGTATAGGCACACGTCCCATGAGCCCTTGCAGCTGATAATGAGAGGTGCCTGAGGGGTTGGTGGTGAAAATAAGACAGAGTGAAAGAGGGGGAATAAGGATTTTTATGAAATATTGGAGAGGTGGTGATTTGGGCCATGTGAACAGTGAGATCCTTTTAGTTGTTGAATACTCTGCCGTTTTGGATGATTATTTCTCCTTTTGTCCTGGTCTCGGCTGTCACTGGTGGTGGTAGATTTGAGAGAAAGATTTCATTTTGGTAAAAAAAAAAAAAGTATCTGTATCACTGTAAAAGGCCTGAGGCGGGACACATGAAAATCCCCAGTGCAAAAAAAAAATGACCAGTTTTGCATTGGTAATTTAACTCTTTTTACCAGTACAGTGGTGTTTCATTCCGCCAATGTAATGGAAATCAACTCATCAGACTATTTCAAACTGTATAAACAAATGAATTATTTTATCAACATAGAGTCTGATATAATCTCAGTCAATACAATGTTGGCTTTCAGTGTGAGATGTTTTCTCCTCTGTTTGGATAACCTTATACAGAATTTTAGTGGTTGAACATAAACATCTTCAAATTTTAGCAGCTTATGAACAAGCACTTGGCGCATCTCAGAGAGCAGAAATGGATTTGATATCAACATTTACTTTGAAGACATTTGTGTGGATAAAAACCAACATCAAACCATTTGGGGGGTTTTTATTGGGAACTTTTTGCCCCTAGTAAACTACAGACTTTTTTTTTAACCCTGAGTGTTTACTTTAATATGAGCCATTAACCTCCACTTTGGAGTGTGACATGGCAAAGAAATTCAATGCCGAACCTGGACCCCAAAAACCATGTTCTGTTTATTGGCCTCTGGTATAAAGAGTTAAATTAAAGTAAATTGTTGCCATGAAGGGTCAGCAACAATACTCAAATGGGCTGTGACATTCAAGGGAATATTGATTGACGTTAACAGGCTGCCAAGAAAACATTCCCCACACCATTACACCACCTCCACCAGCCTGGACTGCTGACACAAGGCAGATTGAGTCCATGGATTCATGCAGGTGGCACCAAATTCTGACCTTACCATCTACGTTCCTCAGCAGAAACCAAGATTATGAGACCAGACCATTTTTCCAGTCTTTAACTATCCAGTTTTGGTGAGTCTGTGCCCACTACAGCCTCAGCTTTCTGTTCTTGGTTGAGAGAAGTGGAAACCGAGCTGGTCTTCTGCTGTTGAAATCCATCTGCCTCAAGGGTTCAGCATTCTGAGATGCTTTTCTGCTCACCACAGTTGTACAAAGTACTTATCAGAGTTGCTTTAGCCTTTCTGTCAGCTGGAATCAGGCTGGCCATTCTCATACACAGAACTGCTGCTAACTGGATGTTTTTTCTTTATTGCCCCATTCTTAGTAAACTCAAGAGTCTTGTGTGTAAAAATCCCAGGAGATCAGCAGTTACATTATACACTCAAACCAGCCTGTCTGGCATGAACAAGCATGCTGCAGTTTAAATCACTGTGATCACATTTTCCCCATTCTGATGGTTGATGTACATGATTTTATGCATTGAACTGCTGCCACATGATCGGCTGATTAGATCACTGCATGAATAATAGATGCATAGGTGCTCCTAATAAAGTGCTTATGGAGTGTAGATCACTAAAAGGCAGAGATCTGGAGTGACTTACTGTTTCCTGCATCTGAAGTACAAAAATATAGATAATACACACCAAGCTGACCATGAGCTAAAACTAATTGAGTAATAAAACAGAGTTCCACAACTTGGATAAGACAGATGACTAGCCAGCCACCATACAACAAAATATTTAAAAAAACCTTGAAATTTATTTTTCCTAGTATTATTGTATTTGCTTGATCCCATCCTCACTCTCCTGTTTGAATCTGAATATACGTGCTGTCTGTCACCTCTGGGACTGTGAAGCCAGAGATTTTTTCATGCCTAAAGTAGATGTGATATAATATGACATATCTGAGATAGCGTATGTGTCTTTGGCCAAATCCAACCTGACAGCTCTGACTGAATTACTGTTACTACAGGCTTCATACGGATGAGTCTTAGCAACTCCGGAACACTATGTTCTATAGTAAATTCTACTTTAACTCAAAAATTATTATTTCTTTTTAAATATTTTTTTATTTTTAATGAGGGTGGTATAGTGGAGCAGGTAGCTTTGTCTCTTTCCAGCTTCAGGCTCTGTTCCATCCTGATCTCAGGTTACTGTCTCGGTGGAGTTTCTGGCAAATGTTTCTTATTGTGTCCATGTGGGATTCCTCTGGTTTCTCGCACTATCCAAAAACATTCCATAAGTGGATTGGCTGGCACTGAAATGCCCAAGGTATGAGGAATTGTGTGAAAATCTTGTATGTATGAAGCCTTGCAATTTGACAGCCTCCCTTCCAGGATGTTTTTGCGCCTTGGGCCCAGTGTTCCTGAGATCAACCACAAGTGAATAAAATGTATGAATGAATATACACAGATCAGGCATACTACCTGCCTAATATTGTGTTGGTCCCCCTTTTGTTGCCAAAACATCCCTGACCCGTCATGCACTGTGTATTCTGACGCCTTTCTATCAGAACCAGCATTAACTTCTTCAGCAATCTTCAGCAACAGTAGCTCGTCTGTCGGATCGGATCACACGGGCCAGCCTTCGCTCCCCACGTGCATCAGTGAGCCTTGGCCTCCCATGACCGTGTCGCTGGTTCACCACTGTTCCTTCTTTGGACAACTTTTAATAGATACTGACCACTGCAGACCGGGAACACCCCACAAGAGCTGCAGTTTTGGAGATGCTCTGATCCAGTCGTCTAGCCATCACAATTTGGCCCTTTCGTCAAACTCGCTCAAATCCTTACGCTTGTCCATTTTTCCTGCTTCTAACACATCAACTTTGAGGACAAAATGTTCACTTGCTGCCTAATATATCCCACCCACTAACAGGTGCCATGATGAGGAGATCATCAGTGTATGTTGTGCCTGACCGGTGTAAATAACATCTTAAATTACTGTATTTGTTTCAACAGAGTGAGCATCACTTTTGTTTCAGGAGAGAACCTACAGCACCTAGGGCAGAGTGTGTGTGTGTGTATGAGAGAGAGAGAGAGAGAGAGAGAGAGAGAGAGAAAGAGAGAGAGAGATAGATAGATAAAGAAATAGAGATGCACAATTTCTGGTCAGCGTGCGGCATCCTTTTAATATGCGGAATCCTTTCGGCAAGGCAGCCGGCTCTAATTTGAGTCTGTGGTCTGAGACACATCTCATCAACATCGCTGCAGTCGGGCGGTGAAGTGCGCATGCGCGTAGAAACGCCGCTTGGTGTTGGAATCGTTAACGGTGATCCAGGAGAAGCAGGATCAGACATCCAAGCTCAGCTATAGCGGGAACATATAGGAGCAGGAGCAAAGGACAACGAACGTGCTTTGTGGTAGGCAGCGTGTGTTTGCTCTTATTGTTTATATTAGTACTGTGCGCAGATATTTCCGTTATGTTGTTATTACAGAGCAGGTGGCAACAGCGTTAATGCGCAGGCCAGTAGTAAGCGGAGCTGTCGCTGCGTAGCTATTTAACCACAAATATATGGTTATATGTATATATTTTATATACACTTAATGCTATATGATAGTTTTGTTTTAATCAACGCTTTAACGGGGATCTATCTCTGCACTGAGTAACCATTCGTTTTTATTTATTTGTTTGGTTTTTTCTCATCCATACTCATCCGCTTTGTCGGTGTCAGCCCTGACCTGTCATGATAAACGGCCCACAATTAGACCATTAGTCTTAGTATGTCAAAAATGTAGCCCATTATATATTTTTTTGCAACAATAGGACTATTAAAATAATAATAATGGTTATATTGCACAAATCGTGCTTTACATATATGATAAGCTCTGGGCTGCTGAATACTGAATACAGGTGCACGCGGATGTGTAGCGCGCGCCACCGCTCTTTATTATTATGGTCTTTAAAAATGTCCCATTATTAACCAGCATAACTGCAGTGTTTATTTATTACGATTACAAATCTCTGTGGCTTTTTATTCCTTACAGTCTACAAATATCCAAGAAGGATTAAAATCAAATGAGTGGATTAAGCCCAGGCCTCAGATATAGCAAATGTGAATTAAGTCACTGAGAAAAAAAAAAAAAAACGTTTCCGGGCCGGAAAGCTTGTTTGTGTTTGGATGTGCATCCTGTCAGTCATTTTATAGTGTTTTCTGTTACTCACAATAGTGGATAGGTCACCAAGTTGCAGCAGAATAAGACAGCAGAGTGAGACCTGCAACGTGGTTAGTATTCCTCAGGTGTTGATTTGTTTACGATTCCCCATAGATTTCATCAAGATCGTTATTGGTCTCTGTTAAATACAGGTAATATATTATATGCACACCTTGTGGCCCACTACAAAAACAGACAAACAAAGCATGTCAGCCCACCTGAAAGAAGAAAAAAAAAGAGATAACAAGGTGTCATTAATAAGGAAGCAATGAATCTACTTGTTACAATAGATATTATACTGTACTGGTCCTTATATTTCCTGTGGGCGGAGCTTTGTTAACATAGGCGAGAACATTTCAAATGTCAAACCCACCTCAGAAAAAACAAAAACTATTTGCACTTTTAGTTATTACACTCCACATGTTTTACAAGCTCGTGATTTATTATGACTCATTGGTCAATATTGATTGGGTTTAATATCGGAGCGAATGCATCTTTGTCCCTAGATCTTGAAACACTGCTTGACCAACACTGAGGAAAAATCCTTGGACACGAACATCAAATAAAATTCATAGAAAATTATCTATATAAAATATTTCATGTGAAGTAGGTTATTTTATTTTTTTATGTTTTAGATAGATAGATAGATAGATACTTTATTCATCCCAGTGGGAAATTTACAACTTTCAGAAGTATCCACAAACATAGGTAATAAGGTAATAAATAAAAAAATTATTTAAATAATAATTAAATTTATAAAATTATTTAAAAGCTCAATATATAAAAACACCTTTAGTCTAGAGAGATGTAGAAAGGTAGGACATGTACCAGCTTTATGCATGTATCCTAAATAATACCAGCTCTAAACACAAAATCTATGCATTAAAGCCATATTATATACCCTAGCTGTTTTTAATTCTTGAATTCGATTAGCCACATCTTGTTCTTGTTCTTATTTATGTTATTTATATTATATTATTTATAATTATATAAATTATTTTGAGCATTATTATATTATTTATGATCTTATTTATGCTTGTTCTTATTTATTTGTCAATGTTTCTAAAGACATGATCATTATGGGAGTCTGGGTTGTCAGGGCATTGTAATGGTCTGCCAACATGGGAGAGTTTTCAGGGACAGGATTGTTATCTATCTATCTATCTATCTATCTATCTATCTATCTATCTATCTATCTATCTATCTATCTGTCTATCTGTCTATCTATCTTGTAAACAAAGTCTTAAACAATAACGACAGGTGTCATAAATATCTCGTGCTTCATTGGCTTTTTTACGCTAAGCGGTTCACGTCAAAGCCTTGGTATTTTTCTCAGACGATAATTCTTCAGCCGAACAATCACTACTCTGAAAAAAAACCTTCTTCCCCTCCTCCTATTTGTCTTCTTGAGTCAGTTTTTTATTCACAGAGGGACCCCTGAGACACACTCTGCCCACCCAAACACACTCCACACACTCACCACACTGCATTCCATGACTGGGTCAAATCATCCAATTAATACAGTGTAAATGATGAGCGACATGCTTTTGTGGCTTCTGGCTTTCAGCAGAGACACAGGGCTTTTTCATCAGCTGCTTTTTAAATGTTTTGGACAAGTGTGACTTCGGTTAACTTCAGCTGTCGCAAAAATGAAGAAAGACTTGCTTAGATGTAAATGTTTTTCGTGCGAAAGAATTGTGAGTGTGAATTGATTTGTTGAATTTGTATGTCACTGATATCCTTAAAGACCTTCAATAGACTGTAGGATAGACTAAATGGATAAAGATGTGTAAGGATGTGTAAGTTTAGTAAGGAATGCACTAATCGTTTGCAGTTCTTCACTCAGAGATGCTGATGGCAAAGGCAACACTGTCTGAAGGGTGTGAGATCTTGCAGATCCACCCTGAACATGGCTCAGAGCCCATGGGAAAGAACCATGGCGTAGGAGGAAGAGCCACTGTGCTAGCTAGATCTGAATGTCACTTATTCCACTCTGTGGGCTGGCGAGGCATGCTGGTTATTCTGCCGCCAAGCAGAGCGAATCATCAGCGCCTTGTGCCGTCTGCCAGTCACCGGCTGTAGAGTGTCTGCTCCTCGAAAGAGAACAATGCACCTCATACAAACCGCACACCATAAAGCATAGTCTGTTGGCTTGAGTGATATCATAATGAAGTCCTCTGAGGAATTAAACAAATTGCGTCATATTACTTCTTAACGGCCTCTCTCACTTTGACTCACTGAAGCAGAATTTGTCATGATGCTGTAGAGAGACTTGTTTTTTAACAAAAAAAGGTTTTTTTAGGACATGAATCATGTCTAATCAATTAGGACAACTGTAGCACTGATGGACAATAGAGAGAAAATAATTCTCCAAACCCCCAGTGTTACAGTAATGACAATAAAGACAATAACGACAATATGACAAGAGGTCAGGGCCAGGATCAGGGTGGATGTGGGAACACTGGGCGTGAGGCAGGAATACATACATACACACACATTTACACACCCATCACATCTCGGGGAATTTTAGCATGGATACCTGCTGCTGTATTTTTTGGGAGACTGGCAGAAACCCTTGCAGACAGATAGACAGACAAACACACACACACACAACCTGGATGTCTATATAAAATAATAAAGAAAGAATTAACAGCTCCCTGTTTATCTTGGTAAAAATCTGAGATAAGTTTTGAGACTCTCAGGTGATATTGCCTCATATGTTAGTTAACAAATCCTTTTTGTCCCTCAACTTGAATTCCCACATTGCTGCTTTTCACAGGAGTTTTGCATTGCTCTACAACAAACAGAGGCTTGTTCTCCTCCCTAAGAGTTCTCTTAAAAGGTCTGCAAAGGAAGCTCTTCACTTGAAGTGAGACATGTGGTGCTAAAGTGTACAAGACACATGGATATCTTGCTCTTTCCCACTTTTTTACAGCTATAAAAGTTAACTCTTGATTCCTGGGTTTATAAGCAATGGGCCCTCTGAAAGTCATTCATTTCTGTGCTCCTAATTTCAGAAAAGGAAATTCAGAGAAACTCAAATCTTGCACTATGAACTCAAATCTATGTCCATTAAAATTTCTATCTCTCTATTATTTCTATTGAAATATTCAATGGCTCAGATAATGGTGAAGGCCAAAAAGCTGAACTCACAGTTTTCTCCATAGGCTCATTGCATGGTTTCATGTAATTTTAAAGAGTTTTCATCTTGTGCTTTTAATTACACTTGTTTCTCAACTAGTCCTGTCTTTGCCGTGCCCTTGTCTAGTCATAGGTTGATTAACCCAATGCGTAACCTTGTTCTGTGCCTCACCTTTGCTAAGTTTGCTTATTTCTGCCTTGTTATTTCTGTTACTTTTTGTCTCTCCATGCATTTATTGTCTGAATCCTCTGTCCATAATGCCTTATTTTGTAGTTTTGTGTTTTATGCTTAGGACCAAGGATTATCCTAGTTTGCCCTGCTATGGACTCTGATTATCAGATTCACCTTAATAAAGCAAGCGCTGAGTTACCACCCATCCTGCTATTCACTAATCGGACATTATGTGAGATATTGGTTTTTAAGGTGAAGGATGCTGTGTTGGTTGTGCCCTAAGTAAGTCACTCTGCCACCCAGAGAAAGCAGATTTTAAGTCTTTAGGGTGTCGATTTGAGGATGGGGGTGATCAGCAGTGGAGAAAAGTGTAAGGATCATGTACCTCAATAGGACATTGAAAAGGGCAAAAGGGAAGCCATGGACAAAGGAGTTCTGTTTTCTCAGGCTCCTCTGGCAGGCCTCTTGTTCTTGCCTCTTTCTTGTAAAGAGGGGCTAATAAGGGAGGGGGGAAGAGTGGACTGAGGCACATCACAAAACCACTCCTGAGCTTCCCAGGCTGCCTGGCTGCACTCTAGACAACCTCTGGGTGACAGATGTTTGAGAAAAGCTGACCAGTGTTGGAGGTCAGGGAGGCGAAGGTGTTCTTTACTTACTTTACAACAGCGAATGGAGGAAGAATGGATAAGGATGAAGAGAAAAAAAACCCCACAGTGACATGGTTCGGGTTAATGTCAGGCAACATTTTTTTTGTTCACATTATCAAATGCACAGCATGGAATCTTGCTGTTTTGAAGGTAGAGAGAGAGAGAGAGAGAGAGAGAGACAAATGACTACCTGAGGGCCATTCTCATACATCTTCCCATTTGCATAATCTTAAGTACATCCACCACTTTTTACTCAAGCACATCTCTCTCTCTCTCTCTCTCTCTCTCTCTCTCTCTCTCTCTCACACACACACACACACACACACACAAACACAATATCCCTTTGCCAATGTTGAAGCCTGACCCACTTGGGTTGTTTAATTGCTCAGCAAATACTGCAGCTCACTTTTTATGCTGCTTTTTAAACAGGAGATTTAAACAGCAGCTCTATTTAAGTCTCAGACGGAAAAAACCCCAGCCTCATTAAACACAACGGCTCTAAATGCTTAAGGACTACAACAGCACTTCCTGCAGGGTTGATTCTTTTGTTATATATATTGTTATACTTTATAGACATTTAACTCAACAAGCTTATAAAGATTTGGCTCAGGATCAGCTCTAAAAGTAGGAGACCTGTTTCTGGGTCAAGTTTTAAGGGTGTGGTTTATTCATGGTTTGTCCTTTATGGTTGTGCATTTCTTTTAGGGTCTGATGTATGCATTACGTGCACCTATGCTGTCAGATATGAAATAATAACGTGGCTTTAAAGCACTCATGCTGTGCACAGATTGAAGCAGGAGGGAGGTTCGCATATTACAGATGGTACGAGATGGCATGGGGTGATGTCCTGGAGTCCTGTCTGTTAGTGAGAGTTGTACATTTACATGCTGTATGTAATCTATGTATGTCTGTGTATGTGTCTGGGGGCATGTTTGAAATATTGATGCGGATTTAATCCATCTTGAATTACAGTTTGGATTGTAAATTATAGTCGGGATGCACTCTAGCCTACCAGCACTATCAAGGGAGTATAGCGGCACAGACTAAGCAATAAACATAGCATAGATTTCTTTTGCCATCAGAGATTAAAGTTTAGTAGAAATATGCCTCTTGTTAGGTAACGGAAGACAGTACAGATTCCGGCTGACCTACTGATGCCACTGAACTGTATGTTGTTTAAAAGCATAATCCACATCCCCATAATCTTTCTCTCAGCTTACAAATGATTAGAAAAGATTGAGGTCAAAAACCTATTAGAATCATATAATTAACACAGCACAAAAAAAATTCTCTCTGTTTATCCATCACCCTTAAGGGGTAGAGGGAGTATGTCACGTGGGAAGAGACATTCAAACGGTCCAATCAGTGAGCGTGTCAGGACAATAAAGCCTCGGAATGTAAGCTGGATCCTAATTCAGGCTGGCAGCTATGACAATTGCAGCTTTTTTTGTCAGCAAGTGTTTGAGACCCATATTTGTGGTATTGGAAGAGGCTTCCATTTTCACCGGGCTGCATTTATCCTAATTCCAATTGTGTATGCTGTAAGGGTCAATACAATAACAAAGGACACTTTAAAAAACAAAGGACAACCGTTAAGAATTCCTCATTATCTAAAACAATACTGAAAGTTTCTTTCTTTCTAAGCTTTTCTACAATTGGGGCATGAGGAGCAAAGACTGTAAAATATTTTGACCCCCATTTAATATATACATACTTATATACATACAGTCACAGCTTTTAATAAAATGGAGAACAAAGATCCATTTGAAGTTGGCCCAGTCTTTCGTTATTTATAGCTATTTGGCAACCATGGCTCTACTGCTACTCAGTATACTCCCCTAAGATGCAGGCATCACTGTTGATACCTCCTTTCTTTCTTTCTTTCTTTCTTTCTTTCTTTCTTTCTTTCTTTCTTTCTTTCTTTCTTTCTTTCTTTCTTTCTTTCTTTCTTTCTTTCTTTCTCTCTCTCTCTCTCTCTCTCTCTCTCTCTCTCTCTCTCTCTCTCTTTCCTTTCCTTTCCTTTCCTTTCCTTCCCTTCTCTTCCCTTCCATTACAGTGTTATATAGAGACTATAGTATCACAAAGAGACGCTATATTCACTTTATGTATTTTCTGTACATTTGTGATATTAACAGATTAATCAGTACACCTGGAAGTTTAATTATTCATCATAACGTTTGCAACTGAGTAATGAATCAGATAAAAAAAAAAAAAAAATCTTCATAGCAAGTGTTTACTGTTGATCTTTGAGTAAAATAACTCATCTCACCCTGCCATAGCTTTCTGTCAGTTAAAGAGTTCATCGATTGTTGTAAGAGTGAGTGATTTAATACACTATAATAACTTAGCCTTTTTAGATTTTGACATCAAATGGATTCAGATTGTTTCCAGTTTGTTCCATAAGCTAGGTTTTAATGTGTATTTAGAGGCTTGGCTAAAGGCTAAAAATCCTCAGCAAGGTCAGCTTAGTCTCAGGGGGCTTTCTCTTAGCTCTTTTTTATTACAGCTCATAAAGGATTATTTATTGTATCTAGGCCAACAGGTATTAGCATATATTATTCAGATTTTTCTGTTAGTATTTTCTTTAACTTCACTCCTAAACATTGAACTGGTTGAACTATACAGGCAAAACAAATCTCAGGTCATCAACTGAGCTAACAGCTATTTTTATCAACACCGCTTGGTGCTCCACAGACTGGTGTACGCTTTATTACAGAAGACACTTAAAGTTAGTTCTGTGAACATTTCTGGCAAAGTGAGCCTCATGGGAAAGGAGGATGTTGTAATTGTAATTTAAGGTTCATTTATTTATGGAATATCTGATTTTGACTCTGAAATGGATTTGGAGGTTTGAAGATTTGAGCTATAGATGGCGCTTCTTATTGTCTGAATTAACCATAACAGCTTGCTCATTATTACACAGAGGTATCAGCTTCTATCAAAAACATTAGCCTGTATGATTTGTCATGGACCAGTTGGATCATATATTAGAAAATATTGGCTTGGCAGGTAGGATGTTACACTCTGTAGGGATAAAAGTTTGTGGATACTTGACCATCACACCTATGTACATGGTTCTTCCTAATGTTTGAAGCACACACGTGTTTTAATAGAATTTATTTATATAATATAGTGCAACAGTTTTCCCTCACTGGATTAAAGAGGCCCCACTGAACACCATTGCCTGTGTTGAATTGGAATGGTGACTGTGCCTCAGGCCTGCCTAACATCAGTGCCTGACCTCGCTAATGCTCTTGTGGTTGAATGATCACAAATCCCTACAGCCACGCTCCACAGTCTAGTGAAAAGCCTTCACAGATGGGTGGAGGATATTATGACAGCAAATGGGGAATAAATCTGCAATGGGATGTTCAACAAGACCATATCTGTGTTATGGCTAAGAGTCTACGTTGTTACTGTACTTTAGCATAGTTTCTACTTGTTTTTATTTGACCTAAAGGTTAAGACCTTCACATGATACACTGTACAAAATATTTCTTTAGTTTTTGCTCAATACATTTCATTTCTGATTGCTTACTTTTTGATTTTTATAAATCATAAGGGGACTTTTTTTTTTTTAACAAGACAGCTTTAAGCAGTTAGTTAAAGTTCCTAATCTAATAGATGTGACATTGAAAAATCCCATAATGCAGTGAAATTTGTGAAATTGTTTAACTTTGTATTAATTGATAGATTGTATATGTTCTACAAATTTGAGGGGCCCAGCTACTAGATTTTAACATTTTTAGCCTATTATAGTAAAACTAGTATTGTAATGCTTTTAGTTCTCATGCTAATGTTTAAACTATAAGGGGTTTCAGCTGTCAGCTAGTTTTAGTTAGCATATGTTCCTTGGGACAGGAGATAAGGACATGTGTGATTCTTATTTATACTGTATTTTTTATATTTTTATATCCAATTACTTTCATACTTTTGTGGTTTAACTAAACGGAAAAACTTGAAGCTACTTTCACTTAGGTAGAGTATTTGCATTTTCACTCATGGAAAACATTTGTGCATTTCTACCTGCCTTATCATGTTGTTCAAGTAAAATTACACCAAATTACATCAAACTCATGATGGCTCATGATGCCAGACCAAAATGTTGTGGTTAAAATCAAAGGCTGTTTATACCATTTGCAAACGAGAACTATCTTCAAGTTATTATCTGACTTCTCTTCAGATTTAATGACCACTATGTGTGTAAATAACCTCAGTTAATTGCAGAAAATGATGAGGAGCTAATTAAAATAATAGAAAATATACAGCAGCTTGAATAATGTTTTTAATTGCGGAGACATAATGTGATGTGCTTTGCTTGTTAACTAAACTCCAAAACTGAATCCTAAATTTAGTCAACGAGTCACAATTCAGCATAACGCAATATAATTATTTCTAAATGCTTTGTGCACATTCCCCCAATGATGTTAGTTTATTACGGATGATTAAAGTGCTGCTTTCTAATATCTAAGTCACAGCTTGAGGACAGAGCCGGTATACAGTGGAGGACACTATGTTATGTGTCTCTGGGAAATGGAAAGGACATTTGTCTTCCAGCATACTGATTATCCACATTTCAGCTCCCGTCTCCTGAATAAAAATAGTCTCTCTGCCTCTAGGGAAACAGCCCTGGTCAGTGCACTAGTGTGTTGTTAGATTGCACTTTTGCTTTCAGACTGGAAATCATTCACAATATCGATCAAATTTCCATTAAGCTAGTGTCTGGATCCTTTATAGACTATGGGATTTTGCTGAAAGGTTTTTACAATACAGATAAAATAAAGAGTTCGTATAAGGTTATTACTTGAAATGGCTGCAATCCACTGGTCCAGAAAACTATCAGAAAACAGAAAGAGGGATGCAGATGCGGACGCTTTATCAGAGAGAACAGGGCAAAAAGCCGGCTGTGGTCAGTCAAGACACGAACAGAGCAACAAAGGCTAGGCAAAGACAAAATACTAAACAGGTTGACTTACAAAACAGAAAAGCTCAGACATGAAAGCAAAAACTTTTACCATACAGTAGTAAATGAAAGCAGGTGAACATAATCAAATTGACGGTCAGCGTAGGAGTGCAGGTTGTGGTGTTTGAGTCTGGTGGCCATGCATTAAAGCCACGGTGCACTGTGGGAAGTGGAGTCTGTGATGATAGCATATTTATTCACAAGAGGATTTTTACAAGAAATGTGGTATTAAATATTTGTAAAGTTTCATTTGTGCTCAGGAAATTAGTGAAGATGTAATGAGACTTGTTTCATTTTAATGAAGTGATGGAAAGCAATCCAAAATCAATCCATAAACAAAGACAAACAAGACTAACCATTCAACTAGGACAAAAGAATTGGCACCCTATAAATAGGAAGAAGATTTATTGTGTCTTGCCGGTTCCGACACGCTGCAGTGGCTGAGCTGCATTACTGCACCATCCGTTATCAGGTCCCCTTTCACTGTTTTACTCATCATTTTGTCATTCTCAAGCTCCCTGTGAGCTTTGCTTTCTATGGAGTTTTGCAAATGCAAATTAACTGTGCCGTGGGTGATTTATAGCATTTATCTACATATGCATATGAGTAGAAATCTGGCATGAGCTTTTAGCATGGTTTGACCTACAGAAACATTTAAACACAACTTTAGTAAAAGATTAATCAATGAGGCCCACTGATTGCTAAGTTTAGTCTAAGTTTAGTCTTCTTGTGCAAATTCTGCGTGTTCTTTTAGACTCGTAGCATAAAGCGGCTCACTCTAGCTTTGTATCTGTTCTGAATGAATTTCTCTGATAACCATTAATGTGGAAAATGACTCATCAAGCCAAGAACAGACACCGCACATAGGAGGGTTCCTTTCTGGTTTTGCTCACAAAATGTTCTCCAGCTGGATGGTTTAAAAGAAAAGACATTTTGAAACGTCTCTCTCTTGTCAGGCCTGAATACACAGTAATAGGGGCTCAGCGACATGTGAGCTATATGCTCAATGATCCACAACTCTTAGCTTTCTTCTCCACTCTCTTTTCCATCTGCAGTGAGGGAACTCGAAATACAACTAACATGTCTGAGACCTTCCTTTATTTATTATTAAAACGTCCCGGATCAGATAACCTCCGTACGTTTAAGACGGGTTGTGGAGAAGAAATACAAATATGATTAGGAGATGAATAAAAAGATGTATGGGCAGTTTTCTGTTTTTTTTGTGCATATTGTTTTATTAGTTTTATAACAAGAAAATACCAAAATAAGTAAATACATTTAAAAAAAATAAATAAATAAGTGCATAAAGAAAGTACAAAAGAGAAGGATTAATCAAAAAGAGGAGGATAGAAATCAGCATAGAAATCATAGTATCACAAATATGTCGAAATCTTTCAATTCTAATGTCATGTAAATGTTGGAGGTATAAGTTATATTTTCTCAAAATGTAAGACAGAACTAGCCATCTCAGTGAACCGTCTATGAAAACATGGAGGAGCAGCAGATTTCCACTCCCTCACTATAATTCTCTTGGCTCACATGATGTAATTTATTTTAAAACCCATAAAACACAGTGTAACAATATTGCAATACATGAATTTATTTACTTGGATGCTAAAATTTATTGGCGATTTTATCAGCTCCAGCTGCTCCAGACAACTAGCAAATTCCTTTCCATCCAAGCAGGTGGCTAAAACGTTTGCCATTGTACAACAAAATAATTCCTCTCCAGCTAGGACCCGATAATAAAAATCTCCAAACTTCTCAAACGGCCATCACAGCTCTTTTGACCCTAAGTGCATTAGTAAAGACAAATCTGGCATTTTGAACAGCAGCATTGCCACTAAGACCTCTTGATAGAATTGATCAGCTGCTGAGAAGAAAGAGGAACTCATCCAGGCCAGACTGACCCCACATCCTGTTTCAGACGAAAAGTCAAACATGGAGAGGGCTCGTGCAGTCAAACCGACTGGCCTAAAAGCTCTGTAGCCTCCAGCTAGACTTTAGAAGATAATGAAAGAACAAGGGGGCCCAAGCCTTTGGGTAAACTAATTTAGGTGGTAAGCAGTTGTTCTTGAATGAAAGTTGTTCTTGAGTTTGGGCTTTGCTAAAGAGAAAGAAGGTTAATCAGTACACGCTCAACCCTTACCCCGGTTTGACTGGTGATAAGTACTGCTACAAGGGTGCTTGTGTACCGACTTGCTTAAACCATTTAACTATTCAAACGTCCGAATTATGTGATTTGTGCATCAGTCATTCCGTTGCCGCTTTTTATTCTAATAATCCAAATGTTTTCTTGTTAAGCTGAACCACATAAACATAAGGCACTAAATTGTCTGCTGCTTCAGTATATTAAATTTGAATTCTCTCGATTTAATAAGACCTACATTTTATAAATTTATTATGAACAAGCTTTTCTCCTTCTTTGAATACATTGAAGCATGGAATTTAGCTTCAGGTAGTGGTGAATTTCATGTAATGTTACGTGTTCATTTCATTGTTGGTCTTTATGACAGGCTCTTGTTGGACGTTCTTTCGTACCGGATTTTCAGCATTCAGACAAGTCTGAGCGATTCTTTGTGGAGCAGCTGCGCTTCTTTAGAAATACAGTAGACCTTAAGTAAGAACAAACAAACCATTTATCGCTTTTATGTTTTCAATAGTTGCACTTTCTTTCCTCAACTTTGATAGAGGAAAAAGGAAGTGTCTTGTCCTCAACATCATCTGCCGGCAACATTCAAGGCTGTAAGAATTCCAGTGTTGATTACTTTACAGTAATCTCTCAGGCTGCTTTCAGAGAAAACTTTCCCCACTTCACAGTAAATCCCAACTTCCTTTTATTCACAATACCTGTCTATGTTGATCACTCATCAAAAGGGAGCACAATAACTTTTAAATTGAGCCAGCTATTGAGGGGGAGGAAAACAGTGCATTTCCAAGCCCCTGCAATCGAGAGGTCAAAACACTTGTGTGAGAGTTGTGGGAAGGCCCACACAGCGTCAGGCATGCACAGGCCTAGCACCTTTTCTTATGGTAAATTTTTCATTGACATGCCCTTATGCTGAGGTGCCATGAGGAAGTCTGATTTATGGCATGGTAGAGCTGCATTGTGCTTTGGAGCAGTGAAAATAAAAGAGAAGGGGGATGTGAAGGCAAGACTTTGGCCATGACATGCAACCCTGAACCACACTTGGGACCTACAGGCCACATATACTTCTTTTTACTTGGAGGTTTATACAATAGGGCCACAGTCTTCTGACCACAGCATGACGCCTATTCAAGAGTCACAGCTAAGTTAGTTTACTATAATAGTATACTAAACTATTTACTTTTATCGTTATGTTATAGTAACAGGGCTCATACTGGTGGTATTTTATTTATATATATATATGTACGTTATTTAAGTATTTATTTACTCGACAAAAGATATACCGTAATTCATATGTAAAGAAATTGTACAGTGTGTTTTCAGTAAATTTATAATCAGTCTAATTACCTTCCCCTATCAAATAAATAAATAAATAAATAAATAAATAAATAAATAAATAAATAAATAAATAAATGACCCAGTAATGGAACGAATACTGCAATTAAAGGGTTATTTTTATTGCCTGTATTAGGTCTTATGCTGAGTGATGTGTTTTATTTTGGTAGTGGATGGCAGTAATGGGCATGAGAGGAATAAACAGGATCAGACATTAAGCCACTTAACTTTATCCTCGGTCCTCTGCTTAACAAAACTAATGTACTCAATCTGCCCCATGTTGTCTCAAGTGATGACCTCCACAAAGAACCAAAGAACAAACACAATAAAACTCTGGATAAACAGTCCAATTATTCTACACAGACTCCTCAGGCCTATTGTTATAAGTCTGATTATTATACCGTAGCACTTGATGATAATTAATGACAATTGTGTATACACAGTGTTTATTTAACAGATAGTAGACATACTATACATCAACTTTAAGGTAATGCTGTTACTTGAAGTTTTACGCTAGGAAGAGGGCTTTTCTGGTTTATCAGTTAACATAACACTAACATTACTACACTGTCTGCCTTATTAACTTTAAACGATAGAGAGAAAAAAGAGAGGCAGATGAAGGAACGATAGTTGTGGGATAGCAGCCTTCTGTACGCTATATTAGCATTTTCGTCAGATCAGTACGTATTATGAGAATACATTATTTGTTTGTGATGGTTGGTTAGGCTAAATCTAATTAACAGTTAAGCTGAAAGATCTTTATAACCCAAGGGTGTCTAATCTTATCCGGAAAGTGCCAATGTGACCCAGGTTTTCATTCCAACCGAGAAGGCCACATCTGAATATAGTGAAAGCCAAGATCAGTTGATTAAACAGGTTGGACTCAGATGTGGCTCCTGCTTGATTGGTATGAAAACCTGCACCTTTGCGAATAAGATTGGACACCCCTATTGTAACTTAAGTTATAGCACTATAAACACATGAAATTTGACTTACGGGGATGGTCAAGAGTGCTTTCACTGTTCTTCTAGAAAGTTCAGCTGCACCACAATTGAGTCAAATAAAGCAAAGCTGTACAGTAACTGCATTTATATACCTATATCTAGGAGCAACAAAGCTAATTCTGCATCCAGCTTTCTTGGGTGTCACCCAAATGAGGATGAGGTGTCAACTTTTGAGTCTGGTTCCTCTCAAGGTTTCTCCTTATACCAACTAAGGGAGTTTTTCCTTGCCACAGTCACCTCAGGCTTGCTCATTAGGGAGGATTTTGTTTAACATTTAGGACTTTTTTGTTTCTTATGTTCTGTAAAGCTACTTTGAGACAATGTCCATTGTTAAAACCGCTATACAAATAAAATTGAATTGATATGAATTTAATTGAATTTCACCAGTAAATCCTCCAACTTGGAAAGCCAATGTTGGCTGCAGTTTTTATTGACTTGCTGGGATCTTAGTGTGATTTTTTAAATAGTCTGAATTATCCGGCTGTGCTGAGTGGTTGCCGATTGCAAAATGACTTACAGAAATGACTTAAAGAAACAGTTTTCCAAACTGGTATCCTCAGCTGCATATAACACATGATCTGAGGTCATGTCTAAAGCCATTATTTTTATTTTGTCATACATTTTTCTAGGTCATTTGTAGTGGTAAAAAAAATATTGCACCATTTTCTGAAGAAAATAGGGGAAATAGCATCAGAATAATGTATTCCTAGGACCTCAGTTTAATATCCAACTAAACGTTTCAAATCAATTTCATATTAGTAATGAATTTTGTGGTCATTTGAATTAATAAACCACTGTTTCTCACAAACCACGGAAGCCATTGTTATTAATGAGGCTCTTGTTATTCAATAAATATACCACAATCAAGACTGGCTGTTTTGCAGATGGGGAAAGATAAGATCGTTCTGAAGATGCTTCAGTGGTATACTGAATTACTTTATGTTTTAAAGAAATTCCAAGACAGTCATCACTACATGAAGCATTCGACAGCAAAGAAATGTACTAGCTGTACACTTCAAAAGTTGTAATATAAATAAAAGTGTCAGCATGTCAATCACACAGTTACTTCCATACAATCTCTATGAAGAAGAAAGACATTCCTTATTTTGTGCACTGTATTTTACACGCCTTATGAATCAATACTTTTAGAAAAGGCCAACCAGACTATTGGTACTAGGAGAACAATCTTTTAAGATATGCTTAGCACAAATATTTATCCAAGACTATAGAATTCCATATTCCAGGCTATCATGCACTCTGTGATGCTCTACTTTTCTCCTGGAGCTGTTAATCCTCCACGTGAATATGTAAAGATTTGTAATTTAGCACATGGTCAGATCTATGTGACTTGAGCCAATATGACGTAAATAAAAATGTGTTGCAGTGGATACAGAAGTCTAATTGCAATAAGTCCAATGAACATCTTAGAGAATGGGAAAATCTTAATATTAAAGCTGCACTCTTAAAAAACGTTCCTGGGGTTCTATATAGAAACCTCGGATTCGTTACTTGACCAAAAAAAACTTTTCCCCCACAAAAACTATTCTATGTGGAATTCTTTGAGATCAGTGAAGCTTTTTACTTCTTGGAATGTTATCTGTATGTCAATAATGCCAGATATTTTCAAATAACATGTTTGGGAATGACAAATTTTAGAAAATATCAGTTTGTTAAATTTGCAGAATAATTAAAACTGATAGAAATGATATGAAAAATAGAAGCACATATAAGAGGTAGGAGTTTTGCTGTTATCAGTATTGTATCAATTAGATTTTTTTAAGTAACAAATGTTTTTAAAATAGATTTTTAATACTGAATTTGATTTGCATTTGCTAAGTTTAATTATTGTATTTGTTTATTTATTAATTATATAATATTGTATAATAATAAATAATCAATTTATTATTATTATTATTATTATTATTATTATTATTATTATTTGAAACATCAAATTTAGATTCAGTTAACCCCATCTGCCTCTCTTCTATAAGATCTATAAAATTGTATAGAAAATTGTTTCTGAATAAAACTGGTTCTTTATAAAGAACCATTTTGGGATTCCATGCATGAAGTGACAAACATTTTAGGTTCTTTATACAACCATTTGTGCAGAACATACAACCTGCATTGAAAATCCTGAAACAAACAAAAGATGAGGAGCAAGATTTCAAATCTTTAATCTTTTCAAAGCTTAAGTGCATGCTCATGAAAAACAATTTTTGAGTACAGCAGTGCTTTCACTGGGACAAGGCAGACTGCAGCTATAAGGCGTCTGAATTAAAGATCAGTATCTAAATATTTTATTTGCAGATGACGAGAGATTTGGCTTATGGATATTTTGGATATTAAAACAGGATACTTGAAGGTGCTTAGCTTTAGAACGTGTTTATATGTATAGCTATGGCTCAAAGATTAGTGTTTAGGTTAGGGTCAACAGGAACCATCATCCACATGTGTCATGTCTATTGTCACATTTTATGGGTTTTTACACATTTTACAACAATAGTATGACAAAACTTGCTCTCAGCCTTTTGTTGTTGTTGTAGTCTTGCTTGCATCATTAAAGAGAGAGCCATATTTCACTGTCAGCAGGCCAAGTGTGGCTCAGCATGTCTCCCTAAGACTAAAGGCATAGCTTTTCTTCAACTCTAACCTGAACCTTTGTCTACATATTAGATTAACAGCACCATTAAACTGTGGCTAAAGGCTACATCATAGGGAGCCAGGATCTCAGAAGAAAGACAGAAAAGGAAAACAAATGCCTGCATGTGCACTTCCATTTATTGTTCCTAGGATTAAAGTTTCTCGCAGGGTATGCGGTGTACAAAGCCAAAAGTCATTAAAAGGCTGTTTAATAAAACATGTTCTTTTAATGGTATATTTTAAAGTCTTCAAAATAAATGATATTCATATTGAATTTCATTATTGAACCAAAATTTACTGCTTAAATGTAGGCAGTAAATTTTGTTTTGCTAATACAGACCTGAAAACCTTAATCTCTGGGTCTGGGGCTCTGGGTCGTTGACCGGAAGATCGGGGTTCAAGCCCCAGCACTGCCAAGCTGCCTCCATTGGGCCCTTGACATCACGTCCCCCAACCCACCCTGCTCCAGGGGCGGTGTATGATAGCTGACTCTGTGCTCTGACCCCAACCCTCAAGGATGTGATATGCGAAGAAAGAATTTCACAATGCAGTAATGTATATGTGACAAATAAAGACAACTTAATCTCAGCAGAACTCTTTAATCTCAGTTGAAATAAAAAATTATGCAAGAAGAGCAGTCTTCTTTTTCCGCCAGTAAAAACAGCAGATTAGCAGATCGACATGTGAATCTGGAGCAGATTAACTGACCTCCTGGAAGCCCCACTTTCCCTTCCTCCATCTCACATTAGTGATGTCCTGTGTGGAATTTACCCACAAGTCCTCGCTTTCTGTCAATATAAATGTAACATGGAAATCTATCAATATGTGCTTGATTTACTGCAGTCAGTATCAGTTAACTTTATTAGGGATGTCACTGAAAAATATCAGCCAAAAATTAAAAAAAAAAAAAATAAATAGATATGGCACTTTCCTGGCTGAAGGGAAAATACACTTAAACAGGCCTGCAATGAAGAGTCATATCTGATACTTTACAAGTCATTTTAATGGTACTGATAAATAGAAAGCCATAGTTAGAAAGTTTGCTTTACAATTAAAATGTTTGGGTTTTTTTTTTTTTGTTTTCCATAAAAAATCCAGAACATACGGTGGCTGAGACGTGCAAAGCAAAATAACAAATCCCAAAACACAACAACAATTTAGACGGAAGAGACATCTGTCACTCAGGATATACAGGAAGTCCAGCAAGCTGCGACAGCAGAAATTTGATTTGGGTGTTTATGAACACATCTCTGCTCTTAAAACGCCCCTTACATCCTGTAATCTGGAATAGTTTTGTTTTCAAAGCATACCTGCGTTCTTTAGGTATGTTTTTAGAGATCGTAAACTAACCTTTATGGCATGATACACTATCAGTATATACAAAATCGCGGCATATGAACGTCCCTCCTCGAAAGTAGCGTCGAATGAATTCCATTTTCTTTTAAATACACACACACACACACATATATATATATATATATATATATATATATATATATATATATATATATGTATATATATATGTATATATATATATATATATATATATATATATATATATATGTATATGTATATGTTTGTTATTTTCTTCAAAAGATTTAAGGTTGCACTATTGAAAATGATTTAAAGTGAATGTAGAACTCCACACATGTACAAGAAATAAAGTTAGATACACAATTTCCTACTTCTTGTATATCCTGAGTGACAGGTGTCTTGTCCAATCAGAGGCAAGAATTCCATTCGCAAACTATAGCTACCTTTTCCAGTTTGTCTGAATTGTCTTTGTGTTTTTGGATTTATTATTTTGTTTTAGGTTTTGTTTTTGGATTTGTTATTTTATTTTATGATTTGTTATTTTGTTTTCTGATTTGTTATTGTGTTTTTGGATTTGTTTTTTTATTTTCTGATTTGTAATTTTGTTTTTGGATTTATTATTTTGTTTGTGGATTTGTTATTTTGTTTTGCACTTCTCGGGCTCCCGTAAGTAAGAACATGTACACACACTACAGTTTTTATTTTAGGCAAGGCCAGTGATTTGTCAAATCCCTTCTAGTACTGTACTGTTTCTTTCAGGGGTCGGGTTGGCCTGCTAATGCTTATGTGTGTAATGTATAGATTATTTTCAGAAATGGCCCATTTCATTTTACAACAGCAATCACGTCCCAGTGTACTTCTCTCAAAAATTGTGCAGAATGTCAAGTATACTGCATTGTTCACACATACAAATCATCTTTGTTCACATTTTACAAATATTCATTAGTGTGAGCTTTACTGACACCAGCAATAAACTACTGCCCTCATTGATCTCAATGTGTTGCCCTTTTCTATTCCACTCAAAGTCACATCAGAGAGACTGCAGCATTAATCTCCAGCTTGTCTGAAGCCTCTTGATGTAGAAGCTTTGAAATATTCGTAGGTAGCAGAAGCAGGAGCCAGAGAATAGTGGGCTGAGGTTAATATCAGAGGTCTAGACTGTGGGAGAATGTTCCGTCTTGATCAAAGGGAAGTATATCCCAAACCTAAACCCTATTCACAGTACAAGACAGTCATTTCAGTCACCTCTTATAAAAAGGAAGTGAGCAGTATGTGACTCCTGTGGGTAGGAAGCAAGACGGGTGAATCTATAGTGTTTCACAATTCACAGTATTCAGTCCTCAAGTGAAAGGGTTCAAATGACAATAGAAAAATCATCACAAACACCAAACTGGTCTAACATGCCAAGTATTAGCCTCAAAAACATGTTTTGACTATGGGAGCAGTTCTAGACCAGGATTTAAGCCAAATATGACTGAACAGAATGGTTTTATACCTTTTAGGGTGTTTCTAGTCTATACATGGTAAATTAGGTTATCACACTAAAAAATTTCACTCAAAATGTGAAATTAGCTGTGCAGGTCCACAACCAACTCCTAAGGACAATTAGCACCGAACCCATCCACCAGTTTGGCATTTAAGTAATAAAGGCAGCAGGTAAAGAAAACAGCCATATTTGTATCACTAATAATATTTATCTTGCTCTTGCAGCTCAGACTTTAGAATTTTGGGGGGATGTGTAATCCTAATGAGTCTGACTCAAGGCGCCAAACTCCTAATTGGATTTATTTTTGCCATGGAGAATCCAATAAGTGTCAGCTCCTTTTGGTTTAACCAAACTGTTTTTCAAAACATGCTAAGGTGCTTGAATGATTTATTGACAGTGTTTTCTAGTTTCCCATCAGATCTCCATTTTATTGTTACACATCCTTTTCATAGGCAGATCAAAAGTTTTCAGGACTATCAGAACTATCGACAAATACATGAAATAACATGAAGGTAAAAATGACAAGTTTTAGTGTGAAAAAGTATTTAAGTATTAAGTATTTAACTCATTTGGCATAATTTGATGTAGGGTTCATTGTTTATTTTTAAATGTATTTCCTTTTTCATTTTGGTTTGTTGGACAAATTGCACAGCTAATATTTGATGTACGAAATCTTACCTAATGTACCTAATCTTCATTCATTGTGTGATGAACTTTTAACCTCCCAGGGCTTATACTTGAGGGCCTACACTTACAGTCTTTCTACACACGTCTGTAGAATTGTAGAATAACTGTAAAATATTTCAAAATACTAAATGGCCTCCTGGTGGCCCAGCGGCAAGATCTTGCACTCTCATTGCCATGGCATGGGTTCGAGCTAACTCAGCCACCGAAAAGTTAACTCTCAGTGCCAGTCCCAAACTTGGATAAAATGGGAGGGTTGTGTCAGGAAGGGCATCTGGTGTAAAACCTGTGGACCAAATGATCCACTGTGGATGGAGCAGCTGAAAGAGCAATATTCCAAAATACTAAATAATAAGGTGGGAAGGAGACTGCATACTTCTTTTTCCCTGATTTTCCACAGAATTCTTTAGAGCAGAATTGTGGACACTTCTGATCATGATATCTGATAAAGCTTTCTTATTGGACAGTAGTTACTGACTGATCTACATTCTAAATGCTGTTTAACTGAAAGTCTAACAGGTCCTAGCATCCAGAACATCAGCCATCATTACCTGAAATCATCTTACTGTGTTCCTGCTGAAACAACTCTTCTTCTGAATGATTGAGAACCCTGGTGTGTGTTGGATATGTTCACAGAAACACAGAGACATACATAACTAGCAATGTAATGAGGGAACCAATTGGCTGGCTAGAAAGGTGTTTACAATTCACTCTTACCACTGGGAGTGGTGAAGCTCTAGGGTCTGGAGGATGTGCATGGTGACGCCAAGGTTGCAGCAACCTAGGCATCCTGAAATGAGGCACATTTTGGTGTTGTCCATATGGAGAATACAGTCCTTATAGAGCGGTGTGTCACAGTATTGGCTGGACACTCAGCTAACCTATGGGCCATGGTGATGACGTGCATCTCCCAGTGGCCCAGCCAGTGTCCAGATAGCGGACCTCCCTGGGTTTTTTTTCCTCCATGAAAGATGAACAGTTCCTTTGAGAATTGAATAGACACCATTCAGTTCCATAAAGTGCTACAATACTGTATGCTATAAGAAAATGTCTGCAGGTTCACCTTCTTGGAAGTGCAGCAAGGTCAATTGATTGGCTACAAAAGCAGGTGATATGACCTTGAGCATCAACCCTGGGTTTATGTTTGTAGAGATAGATAACAAAACTATTGAGGGGATTCTTAAAAGAAGGATGAAAGGTACACTGGCTAGAAAAAAATGACAGGGAAGGAAAGAACTCTCTCACCAGCTTTGAAAAACAGAGAACCATCACTAAAAGCTGTATGTGCACGTGCTAATTGCAAATACTGTTGTATGTACACTATCTCTTTGTGATTTTTTTTTTAAGGAAGGGCTTGATATGAAGGTATGTATGCATAGAAAGGTGATATTCACTGCCCCTGGAAGTAGAACAATTTAGAGCTGTTGTCTGCCACTGCATGGGTGCTAATATTTGCTCGCATTCTACTCTTAAAAGCATGCCACACCTCCTTGCATTATTCAACACGCATTACAACCTAGAGCTCCAGCTCTCCAGCTTTCTTTTGACCCATTCCCGTTTCCCATCGAAATGTATTCCTTACTACACACATCATTTTTATTTTTATCTCGTTACTTTTATTGTTTATGCCTCTACAGACAAGAAGTGGTGAAAAGCCTAGCCAGAACAGGACATGTACTGCATAATACATCAGCTCTGGACCTAAACATTCATTCCCACCCACTCAAGCACTTTCAGAGAAGTATAAGACAGATGAAAAGTTTCTTTTCCAAATCATAGTTCCAGGATATAGTACTTTTCATTTTAAACCATGTTTTTTATATATATTTAGAATGAACCTATTACATCTGAGGGGGGAATAGGCATGACATTATCGTTTCTATTATTATTCCATTGAATACAGCAATAAAAGGTGAGACCAATGATAGAGACCAACTCTATCATTATGTGAGCCGGAACAGGGATGTGTATACTGCTTATTATGTCCTTATATGTCATCCTTGGCTCAGAGGTGTGTTGCCAAGGAGGCTGCCAGGGAAATAGTTGGTATGAGAGTTAAACTCTTGACCTGGTTGTAGAATGTGGCGCATGGAGCCTCATACTGATGAATGTGTGTATTTGTATTCTTATGTGTGCACTTAAATGTGTTAAACATACTAATGAAATGCATCAAATGCATTAGATTTACATATCTAAACAATTAACAGCAATTGTATGTAGGTTTTTGGGTCTGCTTAGCAAGTGTCATTCAGCCTAGTAGATTTCTGTCATGGATTGTTCAACATGCTATTGCTACATGCTATACATTTTGTTTGCTTCATTCCACCTGCAAAAATTTTTATGTACATTGCAGTGTGCAGGTACAGGACATACGTACTTGCTTAAAGCTCATATCTATAGTTCATGTTTGAATTCACATGGTTATAACTCCAGCCATCTATAATGTATCAATGATCAGCATCCTCAGTGGTCCCCTAACTTGTGGATCTCAAAGTTGCACAAACAAAATGGAGCCAGTACTTGCAGTGATATTGCATAGCTTAAGGCAAGGATTACACTAGGCTCCAGAGTAGGCCTTAGGAGAAAAAAGAGATTGGGAAGGTGAATTTAAACCAAGGCAGACAAGACCAAGGGCAGAGATGAGGACAAACACAGAAGACGGAAGCTAGGCTGACGCAGAGACTGGGGATGGTCAAGATAAAGAGAAAACATGGAATAGAGACAGAGATAATGGACTGAACAGAGGCCAAAATTTAGTCGTGAATAGACAGACTAGATGCCTGAACAGATTACAGGCAGAGTCAGTGTTATAGGGGGAGAGTCAATAACAGAAGCCATAGTGTGTGCTGAGGCATTTAAAACAGTGAGTCCCAGCTAATAGCATTCACTGTGTCTGGGTCTATAACCAGACAAAGGTTAGTAGGTCTGTGAAGTTAGGAGACATGTGCATAAGTAGATCTAAAGCCTCCACCAAGTTTGCCTTGGTGTTCATTAGCCAAGTATACCGCAAACATGTCTGATTAGCAGAGTGAGCGAAGTTGGTCCAGGGCTTTACTGCATGTAGGAAGACCCTGGATCTGTTCTGCTTCAGAAAAGTCACAAGTTGCTGTTCAGGAAGAAGTGTTTATTTAAGAATATTTCAGGAATAATCCATGAATAGGGTTCGAATCTAAACAGACTGATCAGAATCAGACATAGATTTCAAAAACAGGAACAAAACACAAGAGTAAGAACTATACCAGACATCTTGGAAGTAGAAAACAGAAATGAAATCTAAGAACAAGCTGTTACACCTTACATGATGCCAAATAGACAGGACAACCAAGAAGAATAGAATAGTTAAACTAGTGAGAAAAGATATTGTGACCATGTATGAATAATGATATCCAGCTGTATGTAGTGTATAAAAGGCTTCTTCTTCTTCTCCTTCTTCTTCTTCTTCTTTTTACATTTCCCAGCCTACATACTACTCCTGAGAATTCTGAGTCTTCTCCTAGACTTTTGTAAGCTAGACTTTTGTGACTAGTTTAGGGGTCTTTAGATATATCTACAAAAGGCTGCAGGTTTTCATTCTAATCAAACAGGAGACACACCTAATAGCTGTTTGAAGATCAAAATTAGTTAAACCAAGTTAAATCAATTGTTCTGGTTTGTTCTGGGTTGACAACCTGCAGCCACAACAGGCCTTTTGTAGATAAGATTGAAGACCGCTTCGCTTGTAAAGAATCAGCTCATCTACTTGTGGGAGCTGTGCAGGAACTCAGGCTCACAGGAATAATGAACAGTGTGGGTGAAAACCAGCTGGCATTGAGCTCAAAGAAAGAGAAAAGAAAGGTGAGAGGAATGTTTATATTAAGGCTCTGGGTGTGTTTGAAATTGCTGTGAGCCTGCAGGTGTGCTTTCTGTCTCTGTGTCCGTGTATGGGTTTGTGTGTGTGTGTTTTATGTCTGTGCTTTTGTATAAGCCATATTATTTGCTGTGAATAGATCCGTTGCACTGTGATTTTTTGCTACACCAACAAAAGCTGACCCAGTCACAGTTTTCCTGCAGCTAGAGCATCTGTGCTATTGAGATTATTCTTTGGTGGAAAAACAACTTACAGTACTTCTGAATTGCGCTTGTGCTCAATGTGTGTGTGTGTGTGTGGGAAGCTACAGAAATGACCAGACAGTCACCGGTCCACAGCTCTGACCGAGCACGAGATGGAATGTAATGCCCATAATCACGAGATCCACAGATCGCCCCTTCTCACACTCTCGTTAGATTTGACGTTGAGTGAGTGTAACTGGGTCGTTAATGATTCAGAGTCTCCCACTTGATGACATTTTGTTCTCTCTCTGCTGCTGCCATGGTAATGATGTGTTAGCAGCTACAAACACCTCGTTATGAATGTACTTTCCAGGTCACCAACAAGTGTGTTGTATCCGCAAATCACATTTTTGCCCCTCTTTACAATTTAATGTAAGGGTTTATTTATTATTTTTATGCAATTGTCAACACCGGGTTGTTACTTGAATTGAATCACAATCAAATCCACAGTAAAATTCTTTGTCTTTGTGGACAAAAAAGCCCTAAATTTTAGAGCGATTTGTCAAATGTGCATGCTTACATGCGATCTGTGGACTGCTGTCCTACTCAGATAACACTGCCTAAAGCAGTCACATGTAACTCAATGCCATTGTTTTATATTTTTATTTGAAAGAATTAATAAGGGTGTAGAGATCAAGAAAAGTGCATGCTGTTTGTCTCAGCTTCGTTAATCTGACTAATGCAGCTTCTCCAAAGTGTTTTTTTCCTCTCCTCTGTAAGGCCTCCTGGCTCTTCCCAGTGTGCCTCGAGTCGTCTCTGTTTGCCTGCACACGGCTTGTCCGTGGTGAGGCTTATTAAATCACTGTTCTTGTCAGACAGGTCTTTCAAGGGCTGAGGAGAATTGTGCTGTGTGTTTGCCCCTTCACGTAAATCCAATAAAGATCATTCTGTTTGTACTAATCTTTGACGTTCAATTCATGCACATGCATAAATGAGCGTCTGCCTTGTGGCACAGAGAAAAAACACTTTATTTAAAAAAGCTCAAGCTTGGGCATGGAAGATATCCTAGTTGTCTTTTTTCTTTTAATACAAGGAAGCAATTAATGCACCGATTTGTTCTGAATGGTGTTTGAAAGGAATATCACATTTCACCTCCTGCATTCTTTTCAATATATTTTCCTGATACCACGTCTGTCCCCGCCCCGTCCCATCCCACTTCTCCTCCCGTTTACTAAGCAGTTCATAGAGAAAGAGAATTCAGAGCCTGCAGCTACTCTTAACAAACAATGTTTTTTGATAATAATAAGAAGAAGAATCTATAAAAATTTAACTTCCTGTTGAAGAATGCAGGGCCGTCTGACCTTTTGGCAAAAGGTTGTAATATAATATAATAAAATAAAAGGCTGCATTTTGTTAATGGTATTTTCGGAGGCGCAAACAGTGATCCTAAATGATAATTTTGTAACGTATTAAAAAAATCATATAATGGATATGCTCATACTTTCACATAAAATCAAATGTAGCGCATAGCGAATTAAGTTAAATGTACTGTGGTAAATATGCTGTAATAAGTTATATGTACTATGATGCTGTGATACATCACAATATACAGTATGTTTTGCTTACATTTCACTTACCAGAGTATCACACTACATTGAAATCCACACTGTGATACACTCTTACTTAAGTACGTACTTAAGCTAAGATATTTTAGTAGACTGACGCACCAAAACACTGAGAAGAATCTTTAACACGTACATATTCAGCATTACATAAGTGCTGACGGTGAACAAAAAAAACCCCATAAAAGCAGCAGGACAATCAGTATCAGCACCGTATGCCTTATTTCAGATAAATAAACACTAAATACAACTTATGAAACTAGCTAGCTGCTGTTTTGTTGCTCCCAATCCGTTAGCATGTTCATAGACGATTTCCTCAGGCTGAGCTGAACCATGTTTATCGTGCACATGTACAAATAACATTCCTGGCATTAATTTACACATTTATTATTTGTTATTATATTTATATAAGTTATTATTTAGCAGGAGTTTTGTTTATCCGTAGGCTAAAAGCAGTTTGAAGAAAATAGCAAAGGCTAGAAGACTTTAAACTTCTTCTTCTTCTTCTTCTTTGAAGTTTTCAAAGCTAGAAAATGAATTTTAGAGTAATGTAGAATAATTCATGCACCAGGACCTTTTGCTATCGTAATGCTAATGAAAAGAAGAGTCTGCGAAGGGAACCGAAGACAAAATGGCAGACGCATGGTACAAAAAGAGTAGAATATGTATATATTTGTTATTAAGATAAAAAAAAAAAAATAGTGTCTTTGTGTAGTAGACTCCCACACACTGTGCTTTTACAGCCAATGTTTTGGACCACTTGTCCAATTATGCCTTTAGCACATAAATTAGTAGAGAATAAAATTCTCACTCTACAGCAGGGACAGATCAAAGAGCATGACTTAGGCCCTGAAGAGGCTCCTCATGCCATTGAATTGTCCCATTGCATTACCATTTGAATACACATCTGACATTTTCTGGAATGGCACCAAGTTTCTGTGGCATTGGGCTGTTTGTAAACCACATAAAAGCCCTTGGAACCTACTCACTGATGTGGTGGTATGTATGTATAGATGTATATATGTATGTTACAGATCTAGTGAGAGTGCATATGTGCATATTCTCCTGTCCTTATCAAATCAACTAATAGATCGTTTAATTTTCATTTATTTTTAACATGCCATACACCTGTTAAAGATAAACAAGAATAGCATTTTCTAGGTGATTTCTTAATTCCTTTGGGTTTTGTGTGAAATATAATACAGCTTAACCCTATGAAAGACTATACTGTGGGTGGTAAAGCAGAGGACATACAATCTATGGTAAAACTATGCCCCCTCTTTCTCACTCTGTCACTTAAATCCTCAGATTTGGTAAATGACCCACTCATAGTCATGGAAACCAGTTCTTCTTCTTCTTCTTCTTCTTCTTCTTCTTCTTCTTGTGTGTCTTACATTGATGTGTGTTAGCGAAGCAAAGAGGAGAAGAGGGTGGGTAAAATCTAGTGTTTACACTTAAAGGGCAAAATGAGCTGGGATGACCTCTCTGTCCTTTCTGTGAGATTTGGGTAGTAATTCCCTTAAGAACTCTTCACCTGGTTTTGTATACTAGGTGGTCTGGATAAATACCATGTTTGTACCATGAGATGTAATATAAAATGTGTCACTATTTCTCCACTGTGCCAAAAGCTGCTCTAGTTTATTATAACATGTTTGAACTAGAATTATCATGAACAGGGGAGTGTTTGATATGATCTCCCAAAATCCCTTTTAAATTAACCTACATTATTCAGCTTGCAGCCAATTTTCATAGGCGGTTTGTGAGCTGAAACATTTGTATGAAATACTGCCATGTGACACCAATAATGTTGGTGTGATATGGTTTAAAATGGTTAACAGATAGGTGTTAGATGTGTAAACAGTCAGCACACTCAAATTAATAAGACATCAATAACACATACATTACAAGGTATACCGAAAGACTTTAACTGACGCTGAGGAAATAATTAACAGACTTCTTTTGAGCTGACATAGGAAGAGCAATGAGCAGTGGAAATTAAATAGATATTAGCCATGTTTGCTCAATCCATGGGCTGTTTGTATGCTGTGACAACCAGATTAAAAAACTGTGCTGTTGTGACCAGAGCTGCTTTTGTAGGCAACGAAGGCTGGGAGTAAAGCTTGTGAGAGATATGGCCCCCTTCCATAAACCACTCCAGCACACTTGAGAGCATTCAGAGTCTTGTTCTGTCTCTCAGCCAATCAACAGCCTGGTCTATTTAGAAGGCTGAATAGGAACCAACTATCAGAGCAGCACCTCTGAACCAGAAAAAAATGTAGCATACTCAAACACACACAAACAAGGCAAGGACACATCAATTCAGCCCAACACTCTCCATCAATCTCACATAGTCCTGTCCTCACACACAACACACACAAACACACACTGTAACTGCATGTCATCCAGCCTTGTGTCTTTCTCAGTGTGTGTGTGTCACAGGAGGAGGAATGAACCTCAGCAGATCTTTGTGCCGCAATAATGACTTCAGGCATGCTCAATCATACCAACTCTGTCCGTGCTCACACTGTTCAATACTGCATCCACAGCTCACACACACACTATCAATCATCTCACCACCATGGCTGTCAAAAACGCTTTTACTGAATTATTGTTTCACAAATAAAAAGCGCCCATGAAGTTTAATGAGGCGTGAGCTAAAGCCTTGAGTGGAATCATTGTTACCTGATTTAATCTGGTTTATTTGTTTGTTTTGTTTGGGTAATTGTGTTCACTGAACTGGTTTTGTATCACTGAACTGCAATCTGATAAATGCAATCAGTGGTCCAGAGTTAGACAACACAGCTGCTTAGCTTTGCTGCCATTGTGATGTGGTCTAGTGTCTGTGTAGCTGAAGGGAAGTGTGAGGGTATGTAGTTTACTGGCATTTGTTATCCGTCTGTGCTGTTCTGACATCAGCTTTTAAAGATACTTACAGATTAAGAAAACAAGTCCACCTAGGACAGCAATGACACTGCGAAGCTAAACCATCAGACATTTTGGTGTAACCATTACAGACCCGGGATGAAAGCCGGAAAAGACTGAAAAAAACCCATCTTTACAGGATCTGGTTATTTAGAGCTTTGCTCATTGTGCTAGACCATGTACACTGTGCTTTGAACAGGATTATGTTTCAGGTTTGTGCGCATTTGTAAAGGGCAGTATTATCCTGGGCCAGGCGGGAAGAATAGAGACACTTTCAAAGGGAAATCGCCCACCATTGTTGCTCCGTGCAACCATAGCTAACGGACGTCAAAAGCCTTTTTCAAATCAGTCCTCTTAACGGCGGCAATAATACCGCAGAGGAATCAGGCTTCCCATAAAGCCTTCCTGACCAGCTAATCAGTAGGGCAGGATTCCCCACAACATCTGCTGTGTGCTCAGATATGGGCGGGGTCTGCTTGTGGTGGCAAGTGGCAACCCCAGTGGGAAAGGAAGTCTAGATCCGAGCCCAAGGCATTTTTTCTCACACTAACAGCAAGTGTCCTGTTGGTGACTTTCACTGGCTTGTTACAGTGATGATGGTCACTGGATGTAATGGTATTTAAAGTGGGCTCATTTGCATTTAAATAAATGGAATGCTTGCACCTTGTACCTTCAGCTTTTGTACCTGCTTTTCTTGGGTTATTATAAGAATCCATCAGAATGGTTCTATTCTTGGTTAGTCTTAGCAATCTGAAATAACCACTACTACTAATATTACTATTATGAAAATTACTACTACTTCTAATAATAACAACAACAAGGCAGCTATCAGCTCCAGAGTTCCCAGTTTGATTGAGTTACTGTTTATGTGGAGTAAATATAAACTATTTATTCATAAAAATATACAAATCATCACATAATGATCTTAAAGATAAGATAATCTAAAATCTGTGTCTAACACACTGAGGAAAGCACCACGGTCTCAGACAAATAAAGAAAGAACCTACAAAATCATCAGATGTAACTGTAAATGTTGTTCATTTCTAGAAATTAAACTAGATACAGTTAAATTTTTAGGCAGTCATTAAATATAATATATAATTAATATATAATAATATAATATAAATATAATAAATATAATAATATAATAATATAATATAATAAATATAATAAATTTAGATAGCTGATAAGATGTTTGGAAAATAACTCTAAGCAACCTTCTGGGAAAAGCCAAGTGTCTGGTCATTTGTCAGTCAAAAAGGCCTGTTTCTGTGCAAGTGAACATACACTATATTGCCAAAAGTTTTGGGACATCTGCCTTTACCTGCACATGAATGTTAAATAGAGGTGACCAGCTTTTTGCAGCTATAACAGCTTCAACTCTTCTGGGAAGGCTTTCCACAAGGTTTAGGTGTGTGTTTATGACCGTTCCTCTAGAAGCACATTTGTGAGGTCAGGCACTGATGTTGGACAAGAAGGCCTGCCTCGGCCTGCCTCTAATTCATCACAAAGGTGTTCTGTCAGGTTGAGGTCAGGCCAATCAAGTTCCTTCACACCAAACTCACTCATTCATGTCTTTATGGACGTTGCTTTGTGCACTGGTGTGCAGTCATGTTGGAACAGGAATCCCCAAACTGTTCCCACAAAGTTGGGAGCATGAAATTGTCCAAAATCTCTTGGTATGCTTTCACTGGAACTAATGTGCCAATTCAGAGATTTGGAGGGGTGTCCAAACACTTTTTGTAATATAGTGTATCTTGGCAAGATTTTGTCATAATAATAGAAATATAGTATAGTTTGTGAGACTCTTATGCCATTCACAGGTTCATAATTGTGTTCTTCCTGCTTTAACACACACACTTCAGCTCAGGAAAGGGCTGTTAATCAGGCAATTACATAAATATTAAAATGAGCAGGACATGGTGTACTCTTTGGGATTGGGAAATTTGTGAAATAAACATGCTATTTAGCTTGTACTGGTCTTGAAGCGCTGCTAGCTAATCCCTGACTGTCGACTTCGCCAAAAAAAAAAAAAAAAAAGCCATGGGAATTATAGTTATAAAAGGAAGTGAAACACACATTTTTTCTCTCTCAAATGTACAATACATAATGATTTATGTTTTAAAATGAACGAAAAACACTAATTTAATAGGTTTTCTCACACTCCCAACTCTCTACTTTCACCGTTACGTCTTAATGCATTTTTGCGCACGAGATACATAAACCTGTAACGGAGCGAGTGTTAAAAAATAGCTTAGAAAATTAAATATTTTCTTGGTTATCCAAAATACTGTGTAGATTGAGAGATAATTAAGTATATAACACGGAAAATAACATGGTATTTCAGAGTATTTTGTTTAATACGGCTGGATTTAGGATGTAGTCGGATTTAGTGAGAAAAAGGGAGGGTCCGGGTGGCGCACGGGCTGAATGGGGAATGTGTGTGTGTGTGTGTGTGAGTGAGTGTGTGTGTGTGTGAGTGAGTGTGTGTGTGTGTGTGTGTGTGTGAGTGAGTGAGTGAGACACTGCTCACACGCACTGAGGAAAGGGCAGAGCAGGACGCACATTTAAACCAGTGGATTAATTATGCGCAGTTTGTCGCGACGACGCTAAAATAAAGGTCAGTATAACATCACGGGATTTTTTTCTTATTCATTTTGATGTAGAAAAGAAGCCGTAATACTTTTCAGTGCACTTTCTGGATACACTTTCTGACGCGCCACACAACTTCTACCGCGTACAGGTTTATTATGGCTTTCTGATAATCACTGTAGGATGCTGATGCGGATGCGTGCGCGCGCACCTTTCACCGATGGAAATGACCAGCGCTGAGATTGCTCACTCTTGTGCCGCACTGTAGTTACCTGTAGTAACTTTATCCTGTTGAAATCAGCAGAAGTGATACTGATTGCTCAGGTGACGGTCTGCATTTTCATGACGACAAAAAAAAAAAAGCAGTGTTGTGAAAATGTTTGCCTTCCTCCTGTATCCACTTCCCCACCTTCTATTCAGTTATGTTTGTATGGCACAAAAGAAGCTGTGCTTGTGTGTAGTTTTATTCGTGTGACACAATAGACTGTTTTATTTGTATGGCACGAATGAAGTTGTGTGTTTGTATATAGATTTATTTGTTTGGAAGAGTAGAAGGTGTGTTTGTCTGTAGTTCCGTTTGTGCGGTACAAGAGAGTTGTGTTTGTCTGTAGTTTTGTTTGTGTATAGATTTATTTGTTTGGAAGAGCAGAAGTTGTGTTTGTGTAGAAGTTGTGTTAGTTTTGTATGTACGGCACAAAAGAGTTGTGTTTGTATGTAGTTCTTTTTGTATGGTGCACTAGAGTTGTGTTTGTCTGTAGTTTTGTTTGTATGGAAGAGTAAAGTTGTGTTTGTCTGTAGTTCTGTTTGGATATAAATTTATTTGTATGGCACAATAGAGTTGTGTTTGTCTGTAGTTTTGTTTGTATGGTACAAAAGAGTTGTGTTTGTATGGAAGAGTTGAAATTGTATTTGTCTGTAG
Source organism: Hemibagrus wyckioides (assembly GCF_019097595.1). NCBI lineage: Eukaryota > Metazoa > Chordata > Actinopteri > Siluriformes > Bagridae > Hemibagrus > Hemibagrus wyckioides. The sequence continues at coordinate 5,424,385 of NC_080723.1, read as the reverse complement.
TTTTATTCATATGACAGTCAAAGTTGTGTTTGTCTGTAGTTTTGTTTGTACAGAGGAGTAGAAGTTGTGTTTGTCTGTAGTTTTGTTTGTATAGAGGAGTAGAAGTTGTGTTTGTCTGTAGTTTTGTTTGTATAGAGGAGTAGAAGTTGTGTTTGTCTGTAGTTTTGTTTGTATAGAGGAGTAGAAGTTGTGTTTGTCTGTAGTTTTGTTTGTACAGAGGAGTAGAAGTTGTGTTTGTCTGTAGTTTTGTTTGTATAGAGGATTAGAAGTTGTGTTTGTCTGTAGTTTTGTTTGGATGGTATAACAGTGTTGTGTTTGTTTGTATGGAAGAGTTGAAATTGTATTTGTAGTTTTATTCGTATCACACGGTCAGAGTTGTGTTTGTCTGTAGTTTTGTTTGTATGGCACAATCACAATAGAGTTGTGTTTGTCTGTACCTCAGTTTCCTCCTCTAGTCAAAAAACAGTTTTGTTGTAGGCTGATTGGAAGTGTGTGTGTGTGTGTGTGTTTGTGCGAGAGAGTGTGCCCTGTGATAGACAGGCACCCTATCCAGGGTGTCCCCTTCCTCGAACCCTGCGCCTAATGAGATAGGCCTCAGGCCTATAATAACCCTGCGTATAATAAAGATCATTATGTTTCTACCTTTGTATATTATGAAGCCACTCATTATTAACTAGGGCTGTTTCTCAACATCTTGGAATCTTAAGCAACAACTTCACTGCTTCATTATATCAAGAAATCACCCTGGTGTTAAATTTGTTGAATCGATGTACAGTCTGAGTCCTTCGATGAGCAAAGGTCAAAGGCAACAATTCTTGAGCCCAAAGCTCTTGTATTCAGGCAAGATTATTAATAAAGAAATGGTGAGAGTTTGGCATAAACTGGCTTTGAGAAGTGCAATTTTTTAGGGTATCCATGTGGAACAATCCCCAGAAGTCTTCAGGATATCCATATGGGACCATCCCCAAGAGCAGAGACATCACATCAGGGAGCAGGATAGAGACAGCGAGAGCTCTTTTCTTACAATGGTTTACAGCTAGGCTTCTAGGATGCTTCATCTCTGGTCTCTACATCTTGCGTGATTTAGACAGGATTGTATGCTTCAATCATCTTCTGTATTGCTCTGGGTGTTTCATGCTAAGGCACAGTTCGCACATTTTCATAATGGATAGCTGAGTGTGAACCATAACAGGGAATGAAACCTCTCTGCTGCTGTTCATCCATTTCACATTGTCACCAGGCCAGCATCTCTGTCATGGAGCTCATTATTATTACAGCTGTCTTCTAACAAGTTCATCAGAGTCAACATTTATTCAGAATGTCTTTTCCTGTGATTTCAGGTTGGCTTCAAGCTCTGAAAACGAGGAGAAGAGGAGAGAGGTGAGTTATTTGGGATTGTGTCACATCCATTTGCTTTGACGTTGACTTACATCATGGCTGATGTGTGAGACTGTCGTTTCGGAAAAAATGTCGGCTACTTGGCGTGTTTGAGACGTCTTATCATCTCATACTTGGCACAAATTCTTTCCGGGTCCTGAATGGGCTTCACTGTCTGTCCGTTTAAGTGCGTGCGGAAGCAAGAACGTGGCAACATCCACACTATATATTTGTGTTAATTATAATTTTCCAAGAGCCACAGTGTAGGCTATATGTCTGGGGTTTTGTGATTCTGCTAGCATAATTTTCTTTATATAACATATTGATTAGCCGTACCTTTTATCTGCTCAGTGACCTTCTCTTGCTCTGACTGTTTTTAAGCAGGAGAGTCAATAGTCACGCTGCATTCGAATTAAAGACTCATTTCGTTCATCAGTAAAGTCAACAAAACATAGAAAAGAGACAGTGAATGTCTGTATCCGTGTCTGTATCTATATTCAGTAGTTTCCTACCCCTAGGGCTACTGGCTTTGTTTAGTCCAGCGTTCAGAATAAAAGCTTCTGAAGTTTCTGTTTGTCTAGTGTCTTACTTTTTCTGACGTCTTTTCAGTTGTGGTTTTCTCTTTGTGTGCATCGCTAACAACAGGGGGCGAGAATAAGAGAGCGCTGTTTACTCTGATGTCAAATATACGTGACTGCTTAGCATTTTAATTAGTAATTGTGTCATTGAGGAGCACGGAAGAGTATACTTGTTACTATTAGAAGTCTCACGGTGGTAGATGTTGCCAGCAAAGAGTCGAACGTGACTTGACAGCCTTTGCTGAAAATCAGTAATTCATATTCTTTGGTAGATGTTATGATGCTATTCATATGCCAATCGACTGGCTGGACTGGACATGCAGTGATGCATTTTAATCTGAAACGTGTGTGGTTAATGTCGAAGAAGCCCGCGTTAACGTTGTCCTGCAAGTACAGGTTATAGGTGAGGCGACAGATTGGTCTCTGCAGGTGGAAAGCCAATACGATTAACCAGCAGGATCAAGATCTGTCATGAGCACAGAGCGTGAGGAGTAGACTGAGAGGAGTCAGGAGCCAGCTGGGTGCTGTGTGGAGTTATCAAATCTCAGTGAAAAGCGTTAAATAGAGTTAGAAGGGGGAAAAAGCTCTCACAGAGAGAGAAGGCCAGACCTATGCAGACAGAGGGATAAAGAGAGACACAGAACCAGAGAGGTTGAGACATATATAGAAACAGCTTCATCTTCTTTATATGCTTACTTAGCAGTTTATTAGGAACACCTGTACACCTACTCATGCATGCAATCAGCCAATCGTGTGGCAGCAGTACAGTGCATTAAACCATGCAGAAAAAATTCAGTAGGCTTTACATCAACTATCAGAATGATTTAAGGTAATTTATTCATGAACAACAGTTTTTAGAGTTTACTTTGGTTGAATAAAGTGAAAACCAGAGAAAAAGGTCAACAGAGGATGACCCACTTTGGGCTTGTTAATACTAATCAATCATCGCTTGAATGCCACAGCCTGTTTGAGTATTGCTGCTCACTATGTACATCCCTTTATGGTCACAATTTATCTTCTACTGGCCACTCCCAGCATGATGATGCACCATGTCGTCTCAGACTGGTTCCATGAGTTCTTCGTCGTTCTTGCCAGTCACCTTTGCGATGTGGTGGAACAGGAAATTCTCAGTATGAAACTTCACCTGAAAATTCTGCAGGAAATGTGTGATGCAACCATTTCAACATGGAGAAGAATCTCAAATGAATGTTTTCAACATCTTATGCCATGAAAAATTGAGAGCAAAGGGAGGCTCTAGCCACTGTTAGTGTAGTGTTCCTGATAGCGCTCAGTGAGGATATGTTCAGACTCTTTATATTGTAAGCTCAGGTCTCATTGTCATACAACACGCATTTTATTCCTAGATATTATCTTATAAAGTGTACTCTTTATTTGTAATGAGAATATATAGAAGATATTTCAATCCAAATTCCTGATATTCTATCAAGCTGTCTGATTAAACATAGTGACACGGTGCAATTGGATCATCGCTAGTTATTCCTGATGTATCTTAAAAAGCTGTAAACTGGGAGCTAATTTAATAGAACAGCAGACGTCATCATTACAGCTATGCAGCAGTGACTGTTTATGTTTAAAATAATTAGCATTTAGCAGCAGTTTACAAACGTTCCATATGCTTTAGGCTTTATGCATATTCAGCATGCTGCAAAACACATAGGAACAGCTCATACACAGGGACTACTGTATAGAACGTCCACATAATTCAAGGCCAATAATAAACAGATTAAAGGGGTGCTGTTACTTAACCAAGAAAAATATATCTTTATCGATATGGTGAAGCTTTCTGTAAGACGTTTATGGATGGAATTTTCACCGTCAGCGATTTGTAAATAGGTTTACAGCCGTGGGAGAGACTTCAGAGCTTTGTGCTTTCTAGTCTCTCAGTAAATGTATTTTTGTCTTATTAAATTGAAGACAAACAAAAGAGAGCATTTATAGCTGCTTTTGTATTTGTATCTTGTAAGAGATACCAGGAACTTGTTACAGGAACAGGAACTAACTTTGTGTTATTCTTTACTTAATGTAAAATATGCAGTAAATTCCTATTTTTTCCAAATATCATTCTTTACCAGGGATGGGTACCATTCATATTTTTACCTTTTTCGGTACTTTACACTCTGTGTGACGCTGCAATATTTACCCATAAATAGTAGGCTACTAATAGTGGTTTCATACCAAAACAAGGTTTCGGACATCTATTTGTTTAACATAAATAGCATGGTACGGAATATAGTTCCGTTAATTGACGCTAGAAACTGATGCTGTGTTAACTGATGCTATATTAACTGACACTAGAAACTGATGCTATGTTAACTGACGCTATGTTAACTGACGCTATGTTGACTGATGCTATGTTAACTGATGCTATGTTAACTGACGCTATGTTAACTGATGCTATATTAACTGACACTAGAAACTGACACTATGTTAACTGATGCTATTTTAATGGCAACCATCACCGTGAAAATGTCATTTTCGCCAACAACAACTTATCAGATTAGCTACTAAATTTATTACCTGAAGATGTGAAAGTTGTTGTTGATGCCTCACCTAATGTTTCGTCCTCTTCCTCCAGGTGCAGGTGTGTTAGCTGCAGCTACATTTGCTATTTTGCTACGGGAGATCAAGCTGCCAAATACAGCACACTCCTGAGCTTTTCAATACTTGAATTGTGTTTGAATAGGTGCTTCCTGAGGTTAGATGTGTTGCCATGGACAGCCTTGCATCTAGAATTACAAATATTGCAAATTGTGTTGTCTGCATCTATTTTTGCAACCACACTTGCGAACGTTTTTGGTTAGCCATTGTTGTGTTAGAACAAGCTGCATGGGTGACATCGCATCACGTGGTCTCTCTTTTGCACGGTGACCAGATGCGTTCTCAGGCACCGACTGATTTAATGTGTACTCTGTAATACCGATGTAATTCGGTCAGTACCCTTAAAAGCACATGGCTTGCTACCCAACCCCTATTCCTACCCATGATGCCTGGTTTCTCCTGTTTTACTTGTCTGTCACTATAATATAGCTATTTTGTGGTGTGCTTCTATGAACAATTCATACAGCTCACTGTTTAAAAGTCTGTAAGGTTTTGCAGCTCTTTTCTTATCAATTTTCAGCACTTAGTTGATGTTTGTTGATGGTTTGAACCTTCTAACAGCTATTATCCATTCACGTTTTGATTGTTAAACATCATCTAACACTGCATCTGTACCATGTGTGAACAATCTGTGAGCGGTTCCACAAGCATGACCTAAAAAAACAAGCTACTGATGGACATATACTTGTGGAGTGTCAATCAATATCCAGTGGGCAGTGACTGAACCCACAGCCATTGAAATGTCCATTAAGTGCCCTGGCTGCGTGAACGGTTCATTGGCTAATAGATGCACATTAGACAAGGTCACTCAACTGACCAGTGCACATCAACAAAGCCTCGGGATCAGCGGTCTGTTAACTTCAGCTTTAAATTAGGAAACGTGTATATCCTGCATATTTGAAACTCAAAGAGGTCAATAGCTTGTAGATTGCATAGGACAGTTAAAACTTGATTGCACTGAGGAATAAGGATTGCTACTCTCTTTAGGCTGTGCGGAAATGTTTTGCATACGAATGATTGTGCTTTCCTGCAATCAGTAATGAGTGTTAAATGTGGAGCATTGTTAGACTTGTTGCTAGACAAAAAAAAGCAAGGAAATATTCCTGAACTAAAGTGTTCCTCAAAGTTGCCAGAGGCAATTTCCAAAAATAGTAATTATGGATTTTAATTAGTTAAGGATTTGAGGCAAATGAGGTCTCACTCTACTTAACCTTCTAAGATTCAACATCATGCTCACAATTTCAAGAAGTTTCCGCACAATAACGGAAGCGCTGTGATTGGGAAAAGATTCGCCATTAATTGCATTGCTAATCCAGTATGTTTGATTAGGTGTTGCCACTGGGAGGTGAACTGATTCTCCCACACACTTGCGGGATGCAGAAAGCACTGATTTCATTTTCTCACAGTTTGAAAGAGGAACTGAATAAGATTAAGGAGTGGCTGGACTTGCCCTGTGCCATGACCTTTACTAATTCTTATGCTGGATACTGGATTATTTCATTACAAACACAGTGACACTTCAGGCTCCCGGTGTGATTGATCACTTGTGTGACGTGTGCTTGGGTTTTTTAGCGTCTTTTTTTCTACGACAGACGCGATATCACTTGAGCTTAGACATAGTTACATACATTTAAAGAACTCGAAACGGTACATATCCTTTCACTCTCCCTCTTACTATAATGAATTTCTCTGTCACTCGTGCTCTCGATCATGCAGTTCTCACAGCCTTTTCTTCTCCTCTTCATCAGGGAGTCCGGTTTGTGCAAGCGAGGCACAATGGAGACAGGGATGAAATGGGGAGAAGCTAATGAGTGAACGCCGCCTTCCACTGTTACATATAGCTCTACCCTGTGTGGCAGAGAGCTCTCGCGCACAATAGAGGGGTTTCAGAGGTCTTCACTCCATTTGATTGTATTTCCTGCCACTGGGAATATACTGTTTGACTGTTAAGTGGGAGCAAAGGACGTAGACCACCTCTAGCGCAACCTTTCAGAAGAACAGGTGGGAACGAGTCCATAAAAAAAGGGGAGTCTTTTGAGATTGAGAAGAATGACTGCGTGGTGAAAAACCGAGTTAAAGTACATCCTCATGTACACGCAATTTTATTTTAGGGACTATGACTGCACCAGATGGCCATTTACATTCTCTCAAGTTTTTTTTGTTGCCATGGTTACGTGCACTTTTCGAGGGAAGAAGATGGCTAAGAGGATCTGTTTAAGTGAGCAGGTGCAGCCGCTCCCGTATGGCTGATTTTTCGTATGCACCAGCTAAATGATATACTGGTATAGAAAAACCAACAGGTGGAACATTAAATTGCATATTTTTCATCGAAGAGGTTTGTTGACGTAAATGCTGTAAATCATAATTTATTGTTTCAAACCCACAATTTCTACTTTCGACTAGGACGCTTTTTACTACTGAGTTATCACTTATCCAGTCCCTTTGATTCGTGATATGTTGAGAATAGACGGGTAATTGCATTTCACAACAATGGAGCAGCAGGCCTGAAAGCGCCGGCAATGCTGTTAGTCAGCAGATCCTAAAGCTCAGGAGGAAAAAGGGCCTATTGATTACGGATTGTGCTGGAATGACACATGCAGTGAATAGGCTCTGCTAAAAGGCCTGAGGTCACTGATTTTAGCAGAGATTCACTGTATGACACATCCCCCCCCCACATTAACATCACAATCTGTTATGTTCTATGTTACTTCTATGTTGCTTTTATACTCATTAGGACAGTGTTTTAAAAGCATATTGAAGGAGCTGAACGTAAGTGTAACAGGTTACAATGCAGTTTCTGAGAAGTCTCTGATCATACACACACACACACACACACATACACACACACACACTGAATGGACATGAAGATACAGAGAAATCTCTGAACAGACACACACACTTCATGCACATGTAGTCCATTAAGTTTGTGTGTGTGTGTGTGTGTGTGTGTGTGTGTGTGTGAGCGCACAGCGATTTCCCGGTAACTTTAATCTGTTACATCTGAGCCTTTTTTCTCATGAGCTTTAGGATCTGCTGACTAACAGCTTTGCCAGTGCTTTCGGTCTGCTGATGCTCCATTGTTGGGGAATGCAGTTAGCCACACTGTTCATTAGAAAAATGAGATCTACTGTATATTTATTTACATTTTATTTCGAAGGATTTTCTTTCTCAGTCTCAATTTCTGCCTTCTCTATTTTTCGAATGGTTGTCACTTTGCGCTTAACATTTTCTGTTGCTGCTAAGATTTCGAATGCAGCCTAAACTAGAACCCTATCAAATGACACCTACCAAACATGTGCATCCTACCAAACTAGGTGCTTCCTCCAAGACACTGCTGAGTGCATATTTATGACCTGACACTCATGCCATGTAACAGAACTTTCTGCTGTCTTCCAAATACATGAACTCACAGATGCCCATGGCTAGTGTTGACAGGGATGGAGTATGCCATTCTTCCCACAGCCAGTGTTTGCAAGACTTGTAATCATTTTTTTGCACCACTTTAGAGGCCACCTGGAAGTATATTTTGCCTCAAGAACCATAAATTTAAAGACAGAGCTGGAAGGATAGAAACATCTCCAATATCTCCAATTAACTCTCCATATGTACAGTTAGAATGTCAGCATCATATTTGGTTGAATATCTTTCTAGAAAGTTTTCTTTCATCTAACCACAAGAAGAAGAATTATTCCCTGTCGTTTAGTATGATGGAGGATCTGTCATGTTTGGAGCTGATTTTCTTCAAAGGATCCTGGCAACCTTGTTAGGATAAACATGAACATTCCATGAACTACCAGGAGATGAAATTAAATTATAGTTGTGTTTGGCAAGAAGGTAAAACTGTGTGGTTGGATCTTCTAAAATATATATACAAATTGACATGGTCAGACACCAGTACCCTGACCTAAACCACTGGTTGATTAATTAATAGATTGATTGATTAATTGATTGTACCATGTGTACATGTTTCTCTGACAGCATTTTGATTTGATCCAACATGTGGGTATTTGAACATAGTGTGTATTTAACACACAAGTGTTGAGGCATATAAAATTACTGTACAACAGTACCGATCTCTTTCTTATCCACTTGTTTACATATGCAAATGTAGAGCCCTATTATCTTCACTGGAATATGCTTGCATTAGCGTGCTCCTGTAGACTCCTGGCTCGTGTTTGTGTATAACCCCTGGCTCACTGACGATCTGAGCATCCCGTGGTCCCATTGGCCAAAAGTAAAAATAAATGCTCAGGGCTTTCTAAGGACAATTTCAGTGGCGCGGTTCTCTCTCAGCTCCCCGCCTGTCCTTGATCTCATTTTAATGACTTCCAAAATGATTTAGGAGCCATAATCCTGCATTTGATGTGCTGCTTTAAAGGTCAGGGGACACAGCGGTGGTAGTGTTTCTACTTGCATGCTGTAGTATAGCAAAGTCTAATGAGCTTGCCTTTGAACACTAGGCATGTAACTAATGTCTGTTTACATTATAATTACTCCTGTGCAGTCTTCGGTGTAGCGTCACGGCTTCTTCAACTGTAGAATTTAGAGTGTAAAGTGGATTTGATTGTGGGAACATAATGTAAAGCCTAGATCTTGTGTTTTGTATTGCTGCAATTTATCTGATTAGGCAGCATACAGTCACACAGTCCGGATGCAGAATTACTGCTTTGTTTTGCATGCGAACAAGGCCTTTTGTTAATACAGTTCCAGCGATTAGGATTCTAACAAACAGCAATCTGCAATCTGAGAGATGTTGTGAACAGAGCCAGAGAGAGTTTGGGGAATATCAATGAGTTTTACGTAGCGTAGTGAATACCCCCCCCCTGAGAAAACATTTAGAAAAAGCCGTAGTTGTAAAACGACATGTCTTGGCATTGTCTTTCAGGCTTTCTGGAGGCTGTTTTATGAACAGTTCTTTAAATTAATACAACCACAGATTATATGAGCCTGATATGACAGTATGTATTTCAGACAGATCCTTTTTTAGAAAGCGCTGGAAATTATTTCATGCATCATGCTGAATCATAATCACAGTTTAATGTAAATGACGTAAGCTCTGATGGTGAATCGTGTTTTCACGAAACCAGCGTGACCTTCACCGAGTTCAAAAGCTGCCGGGAAAACAACACTACAAACAACACCAAACACCAATGCTGATCATTGTTCATTAGTATAATATGGATTTTTTGTGTGTTGTTGTGCCCATGAAAAGGAGACCAGCTTGTTTTTACCCAAGTGCATTCCATGAACTACAGGACCCCGATTCATATGTTAACCATCTCTCTGATTTGCATACCCCCTCTGCAATTATAAAATCTAATGAGAGGCTTATGAGAGACGTACGCTGGGCCTGCGCTCGATGGAATGCTTTTGTACAGCCGTCTGTGTAGATAAGAGGAGTAGCAGGGAAGATTGCACTAATAGAATCTTCAAACAGACCAACTATAATCTTCAAAAAAGAGGAAAACTCCCGATATGCTTGATTCACCAGGAAGATGGTTAATAATTTAAAGAGTTTAATGCTTGAAAGATTTTAAATAATTGAAGATATGCAGGTCTGTATTGGCTTTCGAAAATCAGTGTAGAATTTTTTAAGCCTCTCTAGTGAGAATATGTTTCGATTAAAATAATATACAACAAAGAAATTTTGATTTAAAAAAATCACATTTATTTAATATTATTCTGGAAGGAATGATATTAAATATTCTTTCTGTAACATTGGATGTTTAGAATTGGGAACCTGAAATCTACAAGTTTCTCAGGAAGCAGACAGAAGAAAGGAAAATGAAGAATTTTTCTATGTTGATGACACGCAATAACTAGTTGCAATAAATAACATAGAATTATTTAACAGGTAATCCTTTTGTAATTTTCATAAAACTTTTTTTGTTGATATTCACAATGCCTTTTTGGATGCAAGTATAGTAAACAGAAACTATAATGTTTTATCTGGTCGTGAAAGTTGCATGTGCTTTTTTTCCCCCAGTAAATTCCCAGTATTGTGTGGGTCTGATGATAAAACTGTTGTTGTATGGCTGTAGAAAATCTAGAAATATATGATTCTGTATAAGGGACATTTGAAATGAGGAGGTTATCCATTTGACTGGGTTTGTTACACTCACATATTAGAATAAGGCTTGTTGATTGGATGTAGTACAACCTACTAAAGCCAAGAGACCAATATTCACTATATGGCCAAAGGTATGTGGACACCTGTCCTTTACTCACTTTGTGTCCATTCCAAAACCAAAAACAATGCTGTTACAAGGCTCTCTTCTAGATGTTGGAGCGTGGCTGTGGTGATTTGTGATCATTCAGCTACAAGCGCATTAGAAATATCAGACACTGATGTTGTGAGGAGTAAAGAGGTCTGGGGTGCAGTCAGTGTTCCAGTTCATCATTCTGTTAAGTTGAGGTCAGGGGTCTCAAGTTCTTCCACTTCAGCTGGAACATGTTTGGTCTGCTTAGTTGCAGTGAAGGAAAATTGTAAAGTACAGCAGTATGGGAAGGAACACAGGAAGGGTGTTATGCTTAAGTGTGTATATAGTTTTGTTTGTATAGTGCATACCCTAATACTAGACTATACGGTATCTTATTAACACAGCGATGTATCTACAGAGCAAGGGAATTAGCAGCCTTCTGGTCAAACTATCTGCTCTTTACTTTTTAATTCAGTGGTTTGAAGATTGAAGGACTGAAAATGCATGAATCTGCAGACTGGAAACTTTCAGTGTGCTTCTGCTGTGTCAGGGCCACACCTTATTTGCTCTACTCTGGTAATGCAGTGCTGTTATATAAGGTGTACTATGCTGTGGCTACGCTGATGGGTGAAAAGAGGTTTTACTCACCAAAACTGGAGAAATGTTCATGTTTCAGAATTCAAAATTTACTTCAACTTTAGAAACTACTGTGACCCCAGCCAGGATGAATCCCCGCATCATGTCCAGTGTTTCCTAGTATAGGCTCCACATCCACCATATCCACTGAGTTCTTGCTGCTACTTTACAACTGGACTGTATTGAACAGTAGGTTATGGTAGCACACATCTAGCTAGGTAACTATGGATGCTGTAATGTCATCTCTTCAATCAGTGATCACAGGCTAGTTTGCTCACAGATCCACCTGTCAGCGGATTGCTTTGGTAAAGGACCATTTTTCCAAATTGCAACCTGCGCTCATAGGTAACCAGTCCCTTCTCTCCAATCAATACAAATTATCCACTTACCTTAGACGTTTGTGGTAACATTTGAGCCAAATCTTTATAAGCACAACCATCCAGGATTAAATACATTTTTGATAGGAGTCCATCTTGAAGAAAAGTGTCACATTTTTTACAGAGCAGTAAAATGTCAGTATGATGCTGGTAATGAGAGTCAGTCTCATTCTGTGCGTGTGTGTGTGTGTGTGTGTGTGCGCGCGTGTGACAGCGTTTTTGATTGCACTTCTGATTGAACATGACTCCCTGCTGATTTGGGCACTGGAGGACTTTCCCCTAATGACTCTCTGCTTCAGTGAATGTGGAGAGCCATGTGTCCCTGACATGTGCATTCATTTAAATAATGTACAGATGCACAGAGAGCCAGTATGGGGAAATGACAATGGGTTAACGATTTCACGAGCAGAACAGCGTTGTACATGGAAGTAAATAGAATGCACAGTTTCATAGAACGCTAAACAAAGCATGATACGAGGCACAAAGTAATCAAACTCTCATCTCCTCGCTTTTTCAGACCTTTTCGATATACATGACAAGCCTGATTGAACTGATTTATAACTGCATTGCCAGAGAGCTTTGATGTGAATTACATGTGCAGGATTTAGATGGAAGAAGTGCCACATACACTGACTGCAGCTCTTCCCTGAGCATCGCTCAGTGCACACGCTCATTTCTATAATGAAATATTGGATTTTTTGTTAAGTCTGAACACGTTCCTGTTATCCTGCTGGTCAATAATTCAGCATTTCTTTTTCAAGGACAGAGGATTGTATGTCAGGAGTTCTGTCTGTGATATTTGATATTATGCATTATTTTTGCATTTAATGCAGTAAATTAAAACCACACACATTGTGACACGTTGTGATTCTCGTTCTTTTACACTACCTTTAATGCCATTCTTGGCTGCAGACAGCAGGAGACTCATGTTTATGCACTGATTAAGAGAATAAATATTGAATTATTGCGCTTGTTTTCTCTAGGAGATGAAAGATGAGCATATCTTTCATATTTTCGATATGGATGAAAATGTGAGTTTGTGCATGTGATCCCCCTCCCCCTCTGATTCAGTGCCTGAGGCAAATGAAATTTCCACATTGTGACTCCATGCCTCCAGCTTTGCTTTTAGGGTTAGCACTAAATTAGCCAGCACCAAACAAATACATAAAGTCCCAGAGGATACCACTGAATGTACGATGCCCTGCAGTGATAAGAGAACATGGGGACATGCATGCCGGCTGAACTGCCTCTTGCCGTATCAGACGCCGCATATTGAGACTCGCTATTATAGCACACAATATAATAGAATCGCAGAGCATGAACAGGTCTGTCTGTGCCGATGCAGTTCACGGTTATGGCATGTCTCTCTTTCACGGCATGCGGCGAAGACGGCTCTGATATTTTAATGTCGCAAGATGAACAGATTGGCTTCAGCCAGCACATCTGCTAGAAACAAAGTCATGTTGTTTTATGCAGATGGCTTCATATTAGCATAATACAAATCGAATTAGCTTCTGCACTGTTTAGGCTTGATCACTCAATGTGATGTGTCGATGCTGGTCTAGCACAAGGACCTATTCCTGCTGCAGCCTAATTGTTTCCTGAAATGTGTGAAGATTTCATTCTGCGCCTTTGTGCTTTGCTGCGTAATGAATGTGTCACTGAAAATTTGTAAGCTGATGAACTGGGGGAATGAAATTTACCATGAGGAGCTCGGTGAGCCTGTTAGTGCTGTGTACATCCAGCTGGCGAGGCAAATGCTACATCTGATAAAGACTACGATCTTCTTGTCGGTGTAGCAGTGGGGCAGTCTCAGTCAGCTCCCTAGCTCCCTAGGACATTAACCTGTATATCATGTACATAATTTTGGGCAGTGGTAAGGACCCTAGCTCACTACATATTAGGACACTGATGACTCAGTATGATTAATGACTCTATAATGGCTTTTAATATTTATGTTTTGTATGTAATAAAAATTTGTTAGCTTAATCACAATGCGCTTTTGTCATGGTGCTTCAAGAAGGATCGTAGGCTAGCTAGTGGATTTTTAAAAAAAATATAAAAACACTTCATTCAGCTCAAACAAACTGCAATTAAAGATAAAAAATCACAAATGAAAGTAATCATTTGAGATTTACGATAAACGTTACCTGGTACATTTATAGACGAAGTTGGCTGAGGGTTTGTCCGCCGTTTTTTCGAGCTGAAACGCTTCAGGAAATATGACCTCATTTCCAGTCACGGAATATAGTGAGCATCTATTCTTCCTATTTTTTTTTTTACTGTGCATTGTGGGTTTAGTTTTGTTTTGTTTTTTTCCCTTAAAATGGCCGACTCCCTGACCAATGCCCTGACTAGTGAACTAGGGAGCTAATTGAGATGCAATAAGTCTGTATTCATCACGACTGGAAAGCCAGCCCAATTTAACGCCATTACAGACAAGACTCTTTATCTGCTGTATTATTCATCCATTATTATATTGCTCTTAGAATTCAGGAGACATTGTAGAAAGGTAGAAAGCTCTACCTTCTCCATCTAATTCTTAACATTAACTGGAAGTTGCAAACACCATCAAGCTAAAGTAGAGCTAATAAATAACCCGCGAGCGGAACAGTAGCTAATGGAGGTGCGAGTGCTGTGAACCTTTTTCCTTCATTACATCACTGACGCACACTCTTCATATTTCTCTCTCGTCTTGTTTTGACATTTGCACACTTTGAATCCTCCAGACATCGTGAATAGGCAGTGTCAGGTGGGTTTGGTGAGTCTGAATTTGCTTGCTTTCTCTTGATTAACGGCGTAATGGGACATTCACACTGCCTGGCAACAATGAAGCCCTTTATGTGATTGGCAGCTGCATTCTGCTCTCTATTTGACTTTGAAGAGCAAAGTTTTTCTCGCAGGAGAATGTGGTTTCTGGAATCCATGGTAACCAGGAACAAGTGATTGCAGCAACTGCTTCTCTTCTTTTTTTAGGTTACACTAGTGATGGCTTTTTCAGTTCCATCATGCTGAATGGACTTGAAATGCTGATATCCAGCTTGAAAATTTTTACTTCAATAATTTGTTTTCGTTGTTGATATTTTGCCGTTGTGTCGAATGGTGAAACATGAAACAGCCTTTATTTGTAGGCTTGTGTGATATAGTGATTTTATCAGCGCTACATGATATCACACTGCAGACATACACAGTGCCGTTTATTTAAGGAATAACGGACAACAGGCTGTGGAATTATTAGAAAAGTTAAGCACAACTGAAGTGCTAATGCCCCTGTGATGACCGAATGATTATGATGATTATATTTTTCCACTTATACTACAATTACCACAGTTGTGTAGATTGTGCAAATGTTTTATTACAAGATTGTCCTTTAAACATATTTTTTTGTGTAGAATTCATTTCTTACTCATCTCACCACAAGCCACCGGTGCTAATTCCTAAATGTCATTTTTGAACCAGTAACAGAGGCTTGAGCTGTTGATCTGCAGTTATTGGGGAGTGAGTGAGTGAGAGAAGGAGAGAGAGAGAAAGGGAGGAAGGAAGGAAGGATGATAAGAAAGAGGGAAGAAAAGAATGAAAGAAAAAAGGAAGGAAGGAGGAAGGAAGGAAGGAAAGAAAGATGGATGGAAGGAAGGGAGGAATGAAGGAAGGAAAATAAGAAAGAAAGAAAAAAGAAGGAAAGAAAGAAGGAAGGAAAGAAAAAAGAAGGAAAGAAAGAAAGAAGGAAAGAAAGATGGAAGGAAGGAAGGAAGGAAGGAAGGAAGGAAGGAAGGTAAGAAAGAAAGAAAAAAGAAGGAAAGAAAGAAGGAAGGAAGGAAGATAAGGAAAAAATAAGTAAAAAGAAAGAAAGAAGGAAGGAAGGAAGGAAGGAAGGAAGGAAGGAAGGATAGAAAGAAAGAAAGAAAGAAAGAAAGAAAGAAGGAAGGAAGGAAGGAAGGAAGGAAGGACGGAAGGAAGGAAGGACGGAAGGAAGGTAAGAAAGAAAGAAAAAAGAGGAAGGAAGGAAGGAAGGAAGGAAGGAAGGAAGGAAGGAAGGAAGATAAGGAAAAAAGAAGGAAAAGAAAGAAGGAAGGAAGATAAGGAAAAAATAAGTAAAAAGAAAGAAAGAAGGAAGGAAGGATAGAAAGAAAGAAAGAAAGAAAGAAAGAAAGAAAGAAAGAAAGAAAGAAAGAAAGAAGGAAGGAAGGAAGGAAGGAAGGAAGGAAGGATGATAAGAAAGAGGGAAGAAAAGAATGAAAGAAAAAAGGAAGGAAGGAGGAAGGAAGGAAAGAAAGATGGATGGAAGGAAGGAAGGAATGAAGGAAGGAAGATAAGAAAGAAAGAAAAAAGAAGGAAGGAAGGAAAGAAAGAAAAAAGAAGGAAGGAAGGAAAGAAAGAAAAAAGAAGGAAAGAAAAAAAGAAGGAAAGAAAGATGGAAGGAAGGAAGGAAGGAAGGAAGGTAAGAAAGAAAGAAAAAAGAAGGAAAGAAAGAAGGAAGGAAGATAAGGAAAAAATAAGTAAAAAGAAAGAAAGAAGGAAGGAAGGATAGAAAGAAAGAAAGAAAGAAAGAAAGAAAGAAAGAAAGAAAGAAAGAAAGAAAGAAAGAAAGAAAGAAGGAAGGAAGGAAGGACGGAAGGTAAGAAAGAAAGAAAAAAGAGGAAGGAAGGAAGGAAGGAAGATAAGGAAAAAATAAGGAAAAGAAAGAAAGAAAGAAAGAAAGAAAGAAAGAAGGTCTCCACAGTGATGTTTGCATCCTAGGAGTTTATAGTGAGTAGCAGAAGAGCCTATGGTTGCCAAATAGCTATAAATAAGGAGAGACTGGATCCAGCTTCAAATGGCTCTTTGATAAGATAAGAAAGAGTATGAGAGCCTGTGAGATTGCATTAATGAGACAGAAAAGCCTGTGAATACTCTTTTTTTGTTATCTGCAATAATAAACTAGAAATTGTCTGTCAGTTTGTTGTTAGAGCTGTGTGCTGTGGTGGAAAGTCAGCTAACTTTTTACTTAAAGTGATAAGGAGCTGTAATGTGGTCCATACCTGCCTGGAACTACCTGCTGTTCCTTAAATGTGCACCTTTTATATTACCAGCGCTGATAACTTACACACTTTTTCCGTTGGAGTTCAGAGTAAACTATTGTGTATTATCGTTGAAAAATACACCAAGGACAGCCTTAATTTTGTTCCCAGTAAAACAAGAGACGAGGAAATAGATAGACAAATCTGGAATAGATCATTTAGGTGTTTTGATCTCTCCAAGATGACCTTAAAAACTCATTCCCTTCTCCCAACCTCACATCCTCTCCACTTCATTTAGACTTGAGGCAAAGGTAAATGAAGGGGTTTTTTTTTTTTTGAGTTCATTTGAGTGAAATAAAATGTATGCTTGGCTTAGCTTACATTAGCTAAGTATATATTTAACACGTTATTTAACTGTATTTATCAGGAATGCCCAACATCTATAGTAAATAATAATAAAAGTGGAAATGGTGGAAATTTGCTTGTATTCCTGCCTTTTTTTCAAGTAGTATATCTGAACAGTTGTTAGCAAATGAGAAGAAAAAAGCTTAGAAATTTTTTTCAGGTTGAGGATAATTGCATGTGTATGAACTGCTGGCTTTCCAGTTAAACATACCTGCTTACTAATTACACAGAAACTATGACAGATGCATAGAATTGTATACATAGTTACATGGTACACTTATATATACTAAGTTTTGGGACACCCCTCCAAATCATTGAATTCAGGTGTTGTTTTTCAGGGGTTGGGCTTGACCCCTTAGTTCCAGTGAAAAGAACTCTTAGTGCTTCGGTATACCAAGACATTTTGGACAATTCCATGCTCTCAAAGTTGTGGGAACAGTTTGGGGATGACCCCTTCCTGTTCCAACATGACTGTACACCGGTACACAAAGCAAGGTCCATAAAGAGATGGATGAGTGAGTTTGGTGTGGAGGAACTTGACTGGCCTGCACAGAGCCCTGATCTCAACCGGATAGAACAACTTTGGGATGAATTAGTGCAGAGACTGCAAGCCAGACCTTCTTGGCCAACATCAGTGCCTGACCTCACAAATGCTCTTCTAGAGAAATGGTCAAATATTCCCATAAACACACTCCTAAACCTTGTGGAAAGCCTTTCCAGAAGAGTTGAAGTTGTTATATCTGCAAATGGCGGGACAACTCCATATTACATTCATGTGCATGTACAGGCAGACGTCCCAAAACTTTTGACAATATAGTGTATTTAGAAGAAATATCAATATCTGTAGTAAAAGAGTACCTGCGAACCAACAGCTACACATCTGTTTCTAAGTTTAACAGTACAATATTTGTTGTACAATGACAACTCAGAGGAAAGGCTGGAGTGTAATTAAAAAAATACCTTCAAACTGGACAGTCCCTCTGCTGTTGCTGTGTACACACTGTTTAATTACAGATTGATTGAAAGCCTGGACTTTAAGTTGGTTACCAGGCTACACAAGCAGCACAGCTCTGTAAATATTAGGTAAGCTCCATTTCTGGCTAGTTGCAGTGTAGATGATTACATGCCTGTGAGGAAAAGTTCAATTCAGTTCCATTTTATTTGTATAGCACTTTCAACAGTGGACATTGTCACAAAGCAGCTTTACAGGAATATAAAGATGTAGGATAAAAATATGATATGGGAAAGAAACCTTGAGAGGAACCAGACTCATCATCATCTGGGGGAAATGTCTTTCATATGAACATAACCTTCAGCTTATTACCTGTTACATCTGTCTTACTTAAGCTAGACTTAAATCTGTACAGTACTGTGCAAGTCTATGAAACACTTAAAACAACAACATTGTTTTAAAGGACCACATCTTAGTTTTCCAGAATTCCAGAATAGTTTGTGTGTTGTTCAGGCACCATGTTAGACCAGTAGACCAAATGTCAGGTGAAAGCTTGAGCAGAACTCTGTACATGGTTAAATGCGAATAAGAAGAACCAGTTGTTTGACCGATGCTGTTTTTTTTGAGAAGTCTGTCTTAGAAGTATTAGAAGTATTGTGTTTACATATAAAAGTGCCTTAATACATTTTTGACATTTGACAGACATCCTTATTCAGAGCGATGTACATTTTATCTCATTTTATGCAACTGAGGGTTAAGGTCCTTCCTTGCTCAAGGGCCCAGCAGTGGCAGCTTGATGGACCTTAGATTCAAACTCACAACCTTCCAATTAGTAGTAGAACACCTTAACCACTAAGCTCCCACATCCCCATAATACATCCTCAGTACTTACATATATGGTTTATTTGTAGCTACACAGGTGTTACAGACAGTGGGACTCAATTTTTCCCTCAAAGTAACAGACACATGGAGTGATCGATAAAGGGCTTTAATGGCATTGCCATGCTGCAAGTCTGA
Source organism: Hemibagrus wyckioides (assembly GCF_019097595.1). Lineage (NCBI taxonomy): Eukaryota > Metazoa > Chordata > Actinopteri > Siluriformes > Bagridae > Hemibagrus > Hemibagrus wyckioides. Next base: position 5,405,227 of record NC_080723.1, on the reverse strand, counting down.
AGCAATTGAGCTTGGGCAGTGAGGTTATGGGTGTAGTAATGGATTCGGTTGTAGGCGTCTACTTCTTTTATCCTTCTTTCTAAAAGTCTATAATATTTCTATATCAGTTGATGCATACTGTCTCTTTGCTTCTTTGGCATTCAGTCTCTTTCCCTCCACCCATACTGCTTCACATGTCTTCTTTTTACTTTCTTTCCGCAATACTGACTCCTTGTTAACATTCTCCCACCTTGTTTTTCATTGCAGTGGTGGATGTTCTTGAGGAAATTGTGGCCCTGATAGCGGTGTCCCATGCTCATGATGGACAGGTCGAGAGACTGTCATACGGTGCTGCTGGTGCTCTTCTTGGGTCATGTGATCACAGCACTAGAGGTCCCTCTCGATCGTAAGTACACATGCATACTGTACATACACAAAAACATTCACAGCAGTGTCCCAAAATCTGCTTCTTACACTTTAAGCACAAGTATTTCTCTAAAATAGAGTAGGGGGTGTGATGATACATTACAACACGGTGCATCATGATGTAAAAAAAATTATGCGATGAACATCCTGCAAATCGACATCCTGTTTAATTATTCATGTAATGCAGTTGCAAACATCAGAGGTCCTAATCTGTGTATAAATATATACACAACGTCTGGTCACAATCTGGTCACATGATCACGTTCTTTCATGGAGAGATTAAATTAATTGAATTAAATTCAATTCAAATTCAAATTTTATTTGTCACATACATATACATACACAGTACGACATGCAGTGAAATGTTTTTTCACGACTGTCCGGCATGTAAACATTTATAAAAAGTATGGGAGAAAGAGATCCATAAAAAATAAAGATAAAAATAAAACTAGTGTATCTTAAAAGTATAAAAATAGAAAATAAAGTAAAATAAAATATAATATAGATAAATAAAAATAAAATAAAATATGAAAATATAGGTATAAATAAAAATATAATATAAATAAAAAATAAAATATGAAAATAGGTGTAAAAATATGAAAATATAGGTGCAAGTAGATAATATATATATATATATATATGTATATATATATATGTACACTAACAAAGTGGTATATACACACATATATACACATAAATGCAGACATGAACATGAAGGGATGTATGTGTATATGGGATATATTGAGGTGATCCAGTGTCCATGTGCTGGAATAATTGTATAAAGTGACTTGTGCCAGTCCAGTGTCAAAGTGTCAGTTTGTGCAAATGGCATGCGAGATGTGTTCTTGAGAAGTCCACTAGCCCAATAGCTCTAGATTATAACAACCAGTATGCATTATATGTTACATGGTTTCACAACCAGGGTTAAAAAGAGCTTTTTAGAAGCTTTCAAACAACTCGAGAGGCCTCAGAAACCAGCCATTTTAGCCGACTTTGGAGCTCTGTGTCTTCTAACAAGTTGATTATGCCTCAGTCGATCATTATACACATTTCAGACACTTTTCTAAAAAATTTTTGAAGAACTTACTAATTTATTTTTTATTTTTTGGTGGACCTGCAGTACGTTGGTTCAACGCAATTTATTTAGTTTTATACAAACAAAAATGCACATTGTTTAGAATTTTTTATGATTCAGAAATAAAACATGATTTTTTTAATTTAAATTTTGTACAAAATATTCTGAGAAAAGATTTTAACTGAAATTGTGTAGCTGGTATCGTGCTTCAAATACAGATGAATCATGACACGCCTAAGGAGTGTATCCTTACACCCCTAATGTGGAATTTAATCAAAAATATTTAAAAATTAGCCTTTTTTGCTGTCACTACTTTGCTATTTATTTATTTATTTGTTTGTTTGTTTGTTTGTAGATGCATTTTAGCTTTATTTTTATCATCTACCGCTAGTTAGGATCAGCTCATTTTATTCATAATACATATAAATATTTAAAATGACTTGGTCTTCACCCCATCTGGTTGAGAAGCAGTTACAGTAATAGGGTCCAGTGGGCTTCATTAAAACCTTGTGATTATTGTGTACATTAACAGTGTTTTCAAGCACGACCGCTGATATCCCGATAGCATATAGTCGTTATATTAAATTATGACCATCAGTTAATGCACCCAGATACAAAGCAGGAGCTTAGCATGTTTCGATCAAGAGTGCTTATGTATGTAATAGAAATACATAGCTCTTTAAAACTACACTAATATGTGATCTTCTTCTATACTTGTCATTATTTTTCTCTCTCCTGTTGGGGAATAAAGCTAAAGTTCTGGAAGGATGTAAGTCACGAATTTGTTTTGCTGTTGGAATTTCTGTTTGCTGTTGTGTTGCGTATGGCTTAGTGGCATTACGTGGACTACATTCCTATTCATGTGTGGATGTTTGGGGAGAAACCATTGAGCCAATACAGTGCAAGCAAGAGTTGCTCTTCTGCATTTCATACTGCATGAAGTTCATCTCTGAATACAAAAAAAAAAAAATGTTTGTACTGTTCAGAGGACATTTATATGTTGCATGTTAGCCTTGCGTGCTGTGATCCGGTCTAATTTGCTTGCTTTTGTTTTTGCCTAAATAGATGTATGAATGCATGACATCCTGTGTTCCGGTTTGCGTGTGAATGCGTGATGTAGGGTTTGAAGGCGAGTGCTGGTGTCATTGCAGTGTATTGGTAAACGGTCAGTCAGAGTAAGTAATGGCCGTCAGAGTTTATTCAATTTTATGTGTGACCACAGTGCCGCAGCCTCCAACCATAACCCACCAGTCTCCTAAAGATTACATTGTCGATCCCCGGGAAAACATCGTCATCCACTGTGAGGCTAAAGGAAAACCTCATCCAAGGTGAGAGATTTATGTTGTTGCTAGTTCTACATAATTGACTTGAATTTCTTATTATTTTTCTATGAACTGTTACTGGAATCAAAAAGCATTTTATTAAATTACTTCTTAGAGCTGTCATCAAAGAGCATAACAAAATGGATGTGTGGCATGAAGATAAGCAAGTAGCAGTTAACGAAAGGATAGAGTTTAATTGTGATATGAATAGCCTTTGGTTTGCTATCTCCAAATTGCACAAAGAGAGAAACATCAGTCAGAGTGTATTCCTTATATTTTATCTTTTTGCTTTGTTCTGATGGGTAAGCGATTAATTAGGCTGATTGTTACAAACATTACTGTTCCTTTAGTATTTTCTGATGTTTATAAGTACACTAAATACTGATGATTATACACTGACCAGGCATAACATTATGACCACCTGTCATATATTGTGCTGGTCCCCCTTTTGCTGCCAAAGCACAATAAACTGTGATGCACTGTGTATTCTGACACCTTTCTATCAGAACCAGCATTAACTTCTTCAGCAATTTGAGCAACAGTAGCTCGTCTGTTGGATCGGATCACACGGGCCAGCCTTCACTCCCCACGTACATCAATGGGCCTTGGCTGCCCATGACCGTGTCGTCGGTTCACCACTGTTCATTCCTTGATACTGACCACTGCAGACCGGGAACACCCCACAAGAGCTTAGGAGCTCAAATCCTTAGACTTGCCCATTTTTCCTGCTTCTAACAACGTGATGAGGACATAATCAGTGCTATTGACTTCACCTGTCAGTGGTCAGTATGTTATGCCTAATCAGTGTATATCCACGATGGCCAAAAGTATGTGGACACCTGACCATCAGAGCCGTATGTTCTTGTTGACCATCCCATTTCAGATTTAGTCACTTCTTTGAGTTATAATAACCTCCAGTCTTCTAAGAAGGCTTTCCAGTAGATTTTTAGGTGTTCATTCAGCAACAAGAACATTAGTGATGCCAGGTACTGATGTTGGGTGAGGAGGTCTTGGGTTTCAGTTCCTCCCAAAGAGGCTCTGTGCAGGAGACTTGAGTTCTTCCATTCCATCTTTGGCAATGTCTTCATGGAGATTACACAGAGACATTGTCATGCTGGAACCTGTTTGGGGCTCTTAGTTCCAGAAAAGAGAAATTCTAATGTAATCTGTTGGGGAAGACCCATGTTTGAGTATGGTCAGGTTTTGCACATACATCTGGCATTTTAGTATATATTGAATAGATACATGCTGTGTAATCTGATAGTTAACATCCAGTGGGCTTGATTTTGTTTGGTATGGTATGATAATGACTGCGTGGTTATATTAATCAGGTAACATACATAAAGGCCGCGCATGAAACAGCACATTGTTATTATGCTTTGCTAACATGTTTTGTAATTGACCAGCTTCTCCTGGACCAAGAACGGCATACATTTCGATGTTGACAAAGACTCTAAAGTGACTATGAAGCCTCATTCAGGGACTCTGGTGATTGACATCAGTGGAGGAGAGAGGGCAGAGGATTATGAAGGTGTTTACCAGTGCACTGCCCGCAACGAACACGGGACAGCTATCTCGAACAACATCGTCATCCGCCAGTCGAGTACGGTTTAATTATATGTTTATAACTCTTGCTGTACTCTTGGCTCGTTCTTTCACTTCTTATGCTTCTTTTTTTGAATGTATAATTTTATGCTTTATTTAACTTGCTTTTTGTTATTCATGTGTAAAAAAGGCATGTCTGCCATCATCAAAGCACTTATATTGGAAGGTACATGCATTTAAACACAGAGCATGCAACATTTCCTCAATATCCCTCATCATATTGTCCTCACGTTGAAATTTTTAGCTTCAAATCAGCTTCTTCCTATTCGCTCTTTCCTTCATCACTCCAGTGTCTATTTTGCATGGTGGACCATGGCATAAAAATGTGTAGAAGACCTGTAAGCAGATGTGTCGTGTGTTGTGTCGTGTAGAATCGCCTCTGTGGTCAAAGGAGAGAATCAAACCAATCATCATCCAGGAAGGCAGGTCTCTTGTGCTGCAGTGCAGACCTCCGGCAGGACTCCCTCCTCCTATCGTCTTCTGGATGGACAACAGTAAGCCTTTCACTGCATCTCAACAGCGCTAATCCACAGCTTTACTTTTGTGATGATGACTGGAATATATTCTGTAATGTAAATAATAATGATTGGTGTGAGAAAAGCTTTTGCGCTGTCATCTGTGTCCATGGTGTCTAGGTGGAGGGTGGATAAAGTTACTCTCTCCCATTTCAATCACAGCAACACTAGACAAACATGGGCGCTGTGACCTTATTTATGAGGAACAGGGAAGATCAGCGCTTTCCTTTCGGTGTATTCCGTTACTCTGTAATGTTATGGGGGCTTACATGCTAGCCTTCACCTTCTATGTTTGCTAGCTCTCATGTGATACAGAAGATCTGATTAGCTGGTGGCTGAGGACCAAATTGGAAGAAAATCCAATTTAATTAAAAAAAAAAAATTCATTTGTAAAATAGCACTTAAGTAATATATTTGTGAAAAAAAGCCCTTAATAAGCATATTCAAGTTGTAGATAAGAAGTTAAAATTATTAAACATCATCGCAATAGATTTGTGTGATCAGTGTGTCCACTTTCCTTAGTTCCCCTGAACAGAACAGAGCCACTCTTACAATAACCTACTTCACTCTATGAGTACTAGAAGGTATTTCTGATTTTATGAAGCTGTCATGTTTTATTGCCACACACACTTCAGTGTTAGGGTTTAAGCAGTGGGCTGTTTCTGTTCCACTGTTCGTTTTTTTCTTTTTCTGCTTCTTCACTCCATATTGCTCGTACCTGATCAAGCGTGTAGCTGTCATCCTGGCCCTATTTGCAGCCTTTAATAGCCTCACCTGCCGGTATCTGCTTGTAACTCTCTCTCTCTCTCTCTCTCTCTCTCAAACACACACTCTTTCTCTCCATTCCCCTGTCTCTCCTCTCTTCATCTCTCTCCACCTCTCTCCCTCCCACTTCATCTCTCTCCCTCCCACTTCTCTCCACCTCTCTCTCTCTCTCTCTCTCTCTCTCTCTCTCTTTCTCTCTCTACCTCTCTCTCTCCTCTCTCCATCCCCTTTCTCTCCTCTCTTCATCTCTCTCTCTCTCTCTCTCTCTCTCTCTCTCTCTGTCCCCATCTCCCTTTCTCTCCTCTTTCTCCCTCTTCTCTCCACCTTTCTCTATCTATCTATCCCTCTCACTCCTCTCTCCACCCCCCCCAAACACACACACTCACACACACACACACACTCTCTCCCTCTCTCTCTCTCTCTCTCTCTCTCTCTCTCTCCATCTCACTCTCCCTGTCTTTTCAAATTTTTTCACATCCCCAGATTTCCAGAGGCTTCCACAGAGCAACCGTGTCTCTCTGGGCCTGAACGGTGACCTCTACTTCTCCAACGTGATTCTGGAAGATTCCAGAAGTGACTACATTTGTTACGCACGATTCCCCCACACACAGACCATTCAGCAAAAGCAGCCCATCAGCGTCCATGTCCTCAACAGTGAGTCCCTTATGAGTACTGCGTACATCTGTAGGAGCAAAGCTGGGGGTAGTTTCCTGCACTAGTTTATGATTACGATAACCACAATTGTGATACCACCCGCTCTGAATGGGTGGCCTTGTCTGGAGTCCCATAGGTTTCTGTTTGAGAAGGCTGTAGTAAAGCCTCCAAACCGCAATTCATCACGGTAATGTACCGTCCTGTCTTACTGAGGGACAAAGAGAACTCTTCAGGCATGTTTTTGTGAAATGTCACACACAGAACAACTCTGTAACCCTTTCATTAATCATGTTTTTATTTATCCACAGCTTTCATTGTATGGCCACAGACATTTTTTTTTGTTATTTTCAGCCATTTTTTTTACTTTTTATTTTGTAAAAAATAATTGTTTCATTTTTTTTTATCATGATTTACATGCATTTGAATTTCTGTTGTGTTACAGTGGATGCAATCAATGAGACAATGGCAGCTTATTTGAATGAGACTGATTTGTTTGGTGGTGAGTGATGCCGCCCCCTAGTGATTGCCCCTCTGTACTTTAATCACCCCTAGACATTAACCCCTCTATTAGTTTCACCAACCACAAATCACTCACTAACTCACAACTTCAAATCAACCTTTCCTAACCTTTTCAAAAACAAACGTGGGTTCTCACATTCTCATAGGCCCTGTTTCTTCTGTCTTAATATTAATATTTCCATATTTTCTGTATGATCACTTTACCTGATCCAATCAGAAAGACAACTTTGGCATGGGGGTATTTCTTCTTGCTTTCCAGACTTCTTCAGCTAATCCACACAACTCTTATAAAATGATTGTTGTTATCTGAAGTACTTACATGTTATAGTGCAAAATGAGAAGCTTGATAAATGATCTCAAGATTTTCGGTCATTGTGATCGTCTTACAAGCTCCATATTCCTTTTTTTTTTACCACATTCATGTTGACTCATTAGTATCTAGTATCTTAAAGCTAATGAATTATCTTCTCTTATTACATGCCTGTAGATTTTCTGATGAATATCGTAGCCAAACCATCCAATAACTTCCAATACTATCCATTGTCCACTCTCATTCAAACGATTCCGAGACTCACCCGCAGTTTGCTCATTTCTCATTGATGGTGCTGCCTCGTATTCACTCTTGGCCTTATATACAAAAGGGTTTAAAATACAGTACTTTGCTTCTCATGTCTCTGGTTAATGTCTGATTTTATATGCCCAGTGGTTACAGGCCTGAATGAAGGTAAAAATTTTTTTTATAGTTTTATCTTTAACAGCGATCAGAATTAGATCAGAATGTGGTGCCCAGATCAGCAAAGATTTTTAATATGACTGACCAAGGTGTTTACCTGCTCAAACCTGCTCTTACTGTGAGTATTCTCACTTCAGATGACGCAGTAGAGGAGATACAACCTTCATTTTTGGTTCCGACTGGTTCCACCAGCTCAACAATGGTCCTCAGTGGACAGGTTCTGGAGCTGGAGTGCATTGCTGCAGGACTGTAAGCCAACCCTTACTTTTGATTTTGTTTGTCTGTGTTATTGTATAATAAACAAACATCTCACACTCATTTTATGAGACTTATATACATTTTATATCCTGACTCATTTTATATCAGACTTAATATCAGTAATAAAGTAATTCATATACTGATTGAGAATGTTCCTATAGCCGATTTCCATTTCTCTGGCGAACGCTACAGGTAAAATGGGTTAAGTCAGAGCAATGAAACGGCATCCAATTCTCTCATGTCGTTTTGTTGTTCTTTTCTCTTTTCTCCAGCCCCACTCCAGAGATCTCTTGGAGCAAGGTGAGCCGTGAGCTCCCCACAGCAAGAACCGAGTTCTTAAACTTTCAGAAAACGCTCAAGATCAAGGATGTCACCGAGGCAGATGCTGGAGATTACCGCTGCACTGCGAAGAACCACCTGGGCTCTGTTCACCACACTATCCAAGTTACTGTGAAAAGTGAGATGGATAGCATTCTCCATCACTTCACTCCACATTTGCTCCACTCTACATTTCCTGTTATTGATTTTTTTAAATGCTATGCAGGACTTTATCATCAGGGGAACTGATGCTCTGTCAGTAAACAGCATTGAATATTGAGAAACTTTATTCGATTGTCTCGTGAAAAGTGCAGTACAGGAAAAAGGTTTCGAGCATTAAGAGCTTGTATGTATTGTGTACTGTAAACAAATGGTGTCAGATCGAAAACGTTATGCATAATGCAAGCCTCTATCTTATGAGCGCTATGAATTAGTTATTTTGTTTGTGCATGCTTGTAAATCTCATGGTTGGTCTCAGAATGGCAACGGAAATCCATAAGAACAGATTCATTTTGTGAAAATATTTCTTAATCCAGTTGTTATATTCTGTTGGTTTGTTGATATCCAGCTGCTCCATACTGGATCAGCGCACCGCGTAATCTGGTCTTGGCTCCGATGGAGAATGGCGTGATAACCTGCCGAGCAAGAGGGGAACCCAAACCCACCATCGCCTGGTTCATGAACGGAGTACCCATCGAGAGTCAGCTTCTTTCCTTATTACGCATGCTTATGATGTTGCAGTGTTCATTATGAGCCACATTCAGAGTCAGAAATCACCTCAGTGTTTATTTAAAGTTACGCATGTTCAGAGTCAGGTTACGTAGTCCATTTTTAGGATGCAGAATATTCAGATTGTGAATAAAAGACCTGTGTGTAGCTCATGCCTCCGAAGCTGTCAGATTTCCATTAATAACATTATCAATCTGATAAAAATTAATTGCACTATAAGGGGGTTAAAGGATAAGACAACCAAACACTTATCTTCTGTGTTTATAGCTTATTTTTGTGATCAAGACTAGTGTCCTCCAGTGTCCTCCATGTGAAACAAACACTGTGGACTATAAGGGAGGATACACTTAAATAACTAATTAAATAATTTGATAATTGATACACACAAACCCAGATATAATTCACATGTAACTTCTGAGTAATGTTTCAGTCTCTCAAGAATTTTATGGAGGTTTGCTTTTTTTTCTCCAAAATTTAGCAATGCACAGTATTCTCCTATCACTGAAGACACGTGTTTCTCTGATAACCGTCCTTATGACTGACACGCACGTGAATTGAACAGGCTTTCAGCTGAAAGTGTGCTGTGGTGATGTCACACACCAAGTCCTGGCCCAAATCTGCAGAAAAATCTGTCTTACTTAAAGCTCCTCTAAATATTCATTCCTGTAATCACAAAATGGCAAAATCCTGGAGGGTCTGACATTTAAGTGTGTGTCTATGTCTGTGGTCTGAATACTGATGTGTATTAAATCTTATGCACACATGGCCCTTATGCACACATGGCACTTATGGCCCTTTGTGTGAGACCTTTAACTACCAAAAGTAAATAGCAAGCAATTAGAATGTGCAGGAATCTACAAATATAACCCTTATAGATCTGCAGCTGTTTTCACTTTTCAAGTAATTTCTGTAAAAATCCATTTCTATCCAAGAAATCTCATGATTTTATGTCTTCTAATAGATTCTCCTGCAGACGCGAGCAGGAAGGTGGAGGATGATACTATTACTTTCACTGGGGTTCAGACCGGCTCCAGTGCTGTGTACCAGTGTAATGTCTCTAATGAATATGGATATCTGCTTGCCAATGCCTTCGTCAATGTACTAGGTAATACGCCTCTTTTAAATAATGTTCGATGAATGAGTCATTTTAATATTATATACACCGATCAGGCATAATATTATGACCACCTGCTTAAAATAGAGTCTGTCCCCCTTTTGCTGCCAAAACAGCCCTGACCTGTCATGCACTGTGTATTCTGACACCTTTCTATCAGAACCAGCATTAACTTCTTCAGCAATTTGAGCAACAGTAGCTCGTCTGTTGGATCGGATCAAACGGACCAGCCTTCACTCCCCACATGCATCAGTGAGCCTTGGTCGCCCATGACCCTGTCACCGGTTCACCACTGTTCCTTCCTTGGACCACTTTTGATAGATACTGACCACTGCAGACCGGGAACACCCCACAAGAGCTGTAGTTTTGGAGATGCTCTGATCCAGTGGTCTAGCCATCACAATTTGGCCCTTCGTCAAACTCGCTCAAATCTTTACGCTTGCCCATTTTTCCTGCTTCTAACACATCAACTTTGAGGACAAAATGTTCACTTGCTGCCTAATATATCCCATCCACTAACAGGTGCCACGATGAGGAGATCATCAGTCTTATTCACTTCACCTCTCAGTGCTCATAATGTTATGCCTGATCGGTGTACTTGTCATGTTGCTCTTGCTTCATTGTTTCATTATTACATTTCCACTACTGCACTCTAAAATCTAATAGCTTGACTCCAAATGCATGCAAACTGATATTTAAAATTAAAATTAAAAGTAAGGTCTAAGTACAGTAACATCTATGTTTACTTAGATTTAAAAAGAGAACATATTTATGTAATCATCAGTGATGTAGCTGCAGTGTTAAATATGTATATAAATTAACAAAAAAAAATAAACATCTATACTTCACTTAGCCTGAAAACCAGAGTCAATGCCAAAGTCAAAGCCCGGGGAATAGTTTCGAAGTTTATTTTTGCCTTATTAAATTGTTCTCCCATTCCAAATGTTATCTAATTGGGAAAGTTTCAATAATTTTTCATTTCAAATTTGTTTTAAAAGTCTGTTATTTCGCTAGTTAGAGGTAATGTGATGTAATATGTAAATAGTGTGCAAACAAAATGCACTGTATTTTAGCACCACAATAGACTTGCATTTACTGAAGGTAGATTCTAGCATTGTAAGATTTGAACTTCTTTGATAAATACAGTGCTAAACGGACGAATGATACGAATACAATATGAACAGTAAATAGGAGATTTCTTTTAGTGGGTGCAGTTTTGATGAAAGCCTATTCTGTACCAAGGAGCATGACTTTATGAACAAGGTGTTTTTATGGGCTTGGGGGTACTCTAAGTGGGAGGAAAAAAATAAAAATGAAAACCTAACTCAGAGATAAAGTGGTTGTCGTAGGCTCTGGAGATTGTCTCCTATAATGTCTCCCTCGACAGTGAGACTGCAGCAAGGTTGGAAAGCACCGAGGCGTGTCTTCACTAATTACAGATATCTGAGCCCAGGCCTCAGCGCTGTCTGAATCCTGCAAAGTGAAAAACAAACACATTCAGAAAAGCACCAGGATTATAATGTGATTATGCAGGGCTTGGCAACAATATACTAAAATATGATGCCCTGTTAATTAGGTTTGTTTTCAATTTTCGGAAATTTCACCCCATTGCTACTCTCCCTCCACTGGCTTCCGGGTAGCTGCCTTATCACATTTAAAACATTGGTGAATGGCTACAAAGCCAAAAACAAGCCAGCATACTCATACCTCAAAGCTCTTATCACTCCACGTACTGCTGCACGCTCCCTCAGATGCTCTAATTATCTCTCAGGGTACAAGGAAGGTACACATCAAGACTCTTCCCTGTTCTGGCAGCTGGGTGGTGGAATGAACCTCCACTAGATATAAGAACAGCTGAGTCACTGACCGTCTTTAAACAGTGTGTGAAGACATCTTCCTGAAATGCTTGAACTAGCTTAAAAAAGGTGCCTCTTCTTGCTGTATTACCTCCCAGTAGAGTTTTTTTTGGACTGATGGCATTCTAAGGCTGTGACCTAGTGAACCAGTATCAATGTATTCATTGGTAGAACCTTCAAAAGCACTTCTGTAAGCCACTCTGGAAAAGGGCATCTGTCAAATGCAGTAAATGTAAACGTTGAGACAAAATGACCGTTATAGTTATTTAGTTTTTTATATTATTCTGTGTGGTTTCAGTCAGAAAGTATCAGTGTCAGAGCTGATTCAACGGCTCCTGCCGAGTGTGCTTCATCTAATGCTTTCCTACTTTAGAAAAGTAACGGCATCAAAATGCACTTAAGGAAATCGTTTCACTTCGGTTCCTCTAATGTCTTCTGCCTCTCTATCTCTATTCACGGACACTCACTTTCTCGTTGCGCACCAGAAAAAAAAAGTAGATTGAATCGACTTAATTCAAGCGCGTACATCGGTTTCACAGGAATGAATTAAGTTACATTAACGCAGTTTGTTTTCATACATCCAACACGATTCGCTTAATTTAACGCGATGGTTATTTTTTTCCCAACAGCGCCAACCGTCTACAGCATTATTGGATCACGTTCATCTTACATTAATTGATTACACTCGCTCTAAAAAATTCAAACTAGTAATTAGAAACTTTAAAATTCATTATCAGCAATTTTAAGTGAAACTTCTTTTTAAAAAATGTAAACTATATGATATATTTGCTTATAAATCTGACCAAAACTGTTTTGAAGTTTTGAAGGAAGCAAGTTTTTGCACTTTGAAGGAAGTCACATCAATATTTCACCACATTTTCTCCACACAATTGGTTACATGTCTTAAGAGATAATACACTTGTGTGCCTCCTTTCAAATGTGATCAGATTTATACACACAGTACATTGTTAACAAACGTTAAATATTTTAATGAGACGAGGACTGAAAAAAACAAAACTATCCTTTAAGTTTGGCGCTAATTACACATCTACACAACACGACACACTATATTGCCAAATGTTTTGGGACACCCCTCCAAATCATTGAATTCAGGTGTAGTTTTTAAGGGGTTTGGCTTGGCCCCTTAAAAAGGGAGAGTGAATATATTGGTAGGAGAATGTTGGACATGGAGCTGCCAGGCAGGAGGCAAAGAGGAGGTATGTGGATGTAATAAATGAGGATATAAAGCTAGCGGGTGCAAGTGTTGAGGATGCAGAAGATAAGGATAGGTGGAGAGAGATGATTCACTGTGGCCAGGCCTGAAGGGAAAAGCCGAAGAAGAAGAAGAGAATAATTGATTGTGACAGTGTTTGTTTTATCCATTTAGACACCTAGCCACGTATAACAATATAGAAGCTGTGCAGTAGAATATAATAAAATTAATATAGCGAAGCTTTCACTGGTGTGACTCCCAAGGTTTATTAGAATGAGTGAAAAAGGCATTAAAAAGAAAAATGAAAAGTCAACTGATTTGATTCATTTGAGACAGCTATTAGTTTTTACAGTTTATTTTTAATCATTCATTATTCTCATCAAGTAACGTAACTTGTAAACATATTAAAATATATTTAATATCTAATTTGTGCTCGTCGTTACAGCCGAGCCTCCCAGAGTGCTCACTCCCAATAATAAAGTCTACCAGGTCACCATGAACACGCCTGCTCTTCTGGATTGTGCGTCCTTTGGCTCCCCTATTCCCAGAGTATCATGGTATGTGTCTCTGTGTGTGTGTGTGTATTTATTTGCACTTCTATGTTGACAAGCATGTGTTTGAATCTGGTTGTCAGTATATTAACAGACCTACAATGGCTCTGCAGTCATGGACAGTGTGTTAACCAGTTACACCCGATTCTGATATTTCTGCACTTAAGTTAATTATGCAGCTTAGGTTTTACTGTGAAATCTCAAGCCACACTGTCTCCAACACAGAATATCCGCAACAGCAACTTTGGCAGCTTTGTCACAGCTACATAATTAGAGCCAGAACAGTTGGCTTATTTAGAGGATGTTTTTTCCACTTTTAATGGAGCATCTGTGACAGTATATCAGTGTATTTTTTCTTCTAGTAGTACTAATATATTCTAAAGTCTTTTTCCATGGAAAATCTTAGCTTAGAAAGATTCTGAAAAGGCAGATAATGGAAAGACTGTGTCGCCTCTTATGTTCAAACTTCGCTTGTTTCAATAGTTCAGGGACTCTGATATCTGATTATCTCACAGAATATCTCAGACATCCGTATTATTTTTCTTCTTCTTTAGTGCTTTCAAGGAAAGACTCAGTGTCTCTCTTATTATATTATAAGCTATTATGGCCTTAGAGTTCTCTTTTAATGCAGAACACACAGTTCTACAATCAGCACCACTTCTAATATAGCCTTGTCACCAATATTTGCTTTGCATTCAATAATATTATGCACTGCATGCATACTGTTGTACTTAAACTGAGATGATTGTCCCAGTATACTGTTTACTGGTTTGAACTACAGCTTTATGAACTACACATTAGGCCCTCTGCTTTGAAATTGACCGGGATGAACCATTCACATCCTAGGCGTTAAATTCTGAAGTTATTCCTGAACATTCTGTTGTAAAAGATTTTTCATTTATTTATTTAATAAGTATTAGAAGATACAAAACATTTTTCTCCTCCAGCTCACTATAACAAGGCTTCAAGTCTGTACTCTAATGTCAAAGTTTAAATAGAACTTGGATATTGATCAGTCATGGATTGGTATGTTGGTCATTCTTGATGATGACGGTTGCCAGATTTATGATTCCTGTTAACCTTCTATGTATGATTATTGTTTTGGCATCATTTTTATTTTTTTTGTCTGATTTTTTCAAGCAATCTCAGGAAAGTTATTAAAATTTTTAAGGCACTAATAAAATATCATGTCCTAGGCAAGGAAACATATAAGCTACTCACCTTAATGCAAACTGATGGCTTTCTTTCTTCAGGTTCAAGGACAGTCGTTCCGGTGTTTTGGTGGGAGACCCATACGTGTTCCATGAAAATGGAACTCTTGAGGTCCCTGTGGCACAGACGCTAAACACTGGCAAATACACCTGCGTGGCCACAAACTCTCTCGGCATCTCTGAGAATCACGTCTACCTGGAGGTCAAAGGTGAGTTTTGTAGAATTTGAAGCACTAATTGAATTTGAGAAAAGATTGCCTGAGATAGATCAGTAACTGGCACATTTCCTAGTTTATTTATTTATTTATTTATTTATTTATTTTGTGTGTAACCTTGCTGTCAGTATCCCTGTAATGGTTTAATGCCCTCTAACCTCATATTAGGCATTAGGCCAAAAGGTTTAGCCCTTAGCTTGCATGTTGTCCATTTTCCTAATGAAGGGAAATGATGTTAAGTGCTTTTCCGAAGAGCAAAACAGGAAACTGGTATGTTACATGTCCATTAAGCCTGAAGAACTTTCCACACTGTCATTTGCCTGCAGACACTTTGGCACCTTTACTGTAACTGAAAACTTGCAGGTGCAACCCAGTTGTAAAGGATAAGAGACTATGTCTGTTGAAAATTGTATTTTGAGAACCAACTTTTTATTCGTTTTGGTTTTTCTGAGTGATTTTAGAAATTCAGAAGCATCCATGTTTAAAAAAAGTTAACGAATGTTGAATAAATTATCCTTTAGGCTCTTTTTGGATTCATGTTGATCATAGCCTTATTACATTCCTCAGTCTTATAACTACGTTCCTTTCCTATTAATGTTACAAAATGTACTGGGGAAAAAAAATCATAGTAATTACTGAATAATTGGATTTAAGATGAATAACTGACTCATTAGCTGGTACTTTAAGGATTAAACTCTGTCCCCAATTAGTGTAAATCTTGTGTTGTTCTCTGTGCTCAGAGCCCACACGGATCTTGAAGCAGCCTAATTACAAAGTCGCCCAGAGGAACCAAGACGTGGTATTTGAGTGTAAAGTGAAGCATGACCCGTCTCTCATTCCCACCATGATCTGGCTCAAGGACAACGGAGAGCTTCCTGATGACGAAAGGTGAATATTTACATGTATTTATTTGTTTCATGATGAATATTGGTTTAATCTGAACTAAAAGGTGTATAAATGTACAGTTTTGGCCATAAACTGTGTAAACACAGTTTTGGACACTGTGGAATCGTTAAGATGGTCAGCGGTTTTTAAAAGTCTTGAGAGTCTCAAAAGTAACTCTGCTTCACATCAGGCTTTGTCAGGCCCTGTTCATCCTGTTGTTGATTAATTTACTTTAAAATCTCCTCATCATGGCACCTGTTAGTGGGTGGGATATATTAGGCAGCAAGTGAACATTTTCTCCATAAAGTTGATGTGTTAGAAGCAGGAAAAATGGGCAAGCATAAGGATTTGAGCAAGGGCCAAATTGTGATGGCTAGACGACTGGATCAGAGCATCTCCAAAACTGGAGCTCTTATGGGGTGTTCCCGGTCTGCAGTGGTCAGTATCTATCAAAAGTATAGTTCTTTAAGTCCTGTAAGTATCCTTTAAGTGGCCCCACCTCGCAGCTTACAGGACTTAAAGGATCTGCTGCTAAAACCATGGTGTTTGGAGTCCATGCCCCCACGGGTCAGGGCTGTTTTGGCAGCGAAAGGGAGACCAGCACAATATTAGGCAGGTGGTCATAATGTTATGCCTGATTGGTGTATGTGTGCTCATTATTTACTGTTGTATTTAAAGTAATGTAACCATTTGTTGTTCTTATTTGTTCTCTCTTTTAGCATCTAGAGATATAGTGATATCACTCTCTATGCTTTTTTATTACTAGAACAGAGTATTTATAAAGTGCCTCTGAGGCTTTATATTAATGACTACTCATCTTTTCTGGCACACTATTTATTAGTTTTTAAACACACAGTATAATGGATCATTACAATGTGCCTGTTGGGACTGGCTCAATTAGTGGGTCAAAATAAATCCGTGGGATTTTGTCCTGCTGGCTCACTTGGGACACGTGTGACATTTTGTTATAATTGCAGATTTGTCGTGGGTGCAGACAGCCTTACCATCCTCAAAGTAACAGAGAATGATGAAGGGACATACACCTGCATCATGAATACCACTTTAGACCAAGACTCAGCCAGCGCCCAGCTCACTGTTGTCGGTAAGGATACGTTGTTTTCTTCCTTGTGTAGAAAAATCTAT
Organism: Hemibagrus wyckioides; assembly: GCF_019097595.1. Classification (NCBI taxonomy): domain Eukaryota; kingdom Metazoa; phylum Chordata; class Actinopteri; order Siluriformes; family Bagridae; genus Hemibagrus; species Hemibagrus wyckioides. Next base: position 5,388,141 of record NC_080723.1, on the reverse strand, counting down.
TGTAAATAGAAAAGGACCATTTGTTATTAATTACTTATGCAAGATCTCTCTTGCTAATGATCGCCTAAGACCAGATATGCTCTTCATTCTAAAGAAATACGTATCCTGTAAGAAATGTAAACTAATCGCTCCTAACTACTAACTCAATCCTATTCTGCCGATCTCAGAGGCTACCCCAACACCGGCAGTTGTTTACGGTAAAAACAGCCACACAGCCCTTATTTAACATCCCATACTGCCCTTGGTTGGTGTATGTGTGTGTGTAGAGGGTGCAGTCAATCACTATGTGCTTTATTTCATACTGTGTTTGCTGCTTTATTATAGCCGTGCTTGAATTATGTATTGAACGTTTTTTTAATTTCTTGTATTATATATTTATCTGTGTTTTATATTTCTGTTTATTGAAAATTACATTATTGTATTCAGATTATTTATAGTGAATTTAGTGGCAGAAACCCCTTATGTGATATTATTTAAGGCAGTTGGTCGTAAGCTTATTCATTTCACCCAGTACCTTTCTTAAAACATCCGCGATAATCTCATTAATTATTTTTTGTATCTGTAAAGGTCCCCAGTTTACATTATGTCCCTAATTTCCGAAGAAGCTACACAGAAACTACACAGAAGAATGAAGATGTTCAGTGTTTCACATGGATTAGCTTCCTTTTTTAAATGAATATGTAAATGAACTTGATTAATAGCTGTAACAGGACATTGTCTGTCATTGTACTTATCTTCCAATAACATTTTCTTTTTTATTACATATTAACTACGCAGAAACTGTCTGCTATGCAGTTTATATATAGAAACTGTCAAATTAGACCAATGTTGGTGTAAATGTATCTGAGTCATACAACACAAATATTATACAAATGTATAATACATAAAATAAAAAGTTTTACTTGAAAAAGGTCAGGGTAATTTGTGTAATTAGAAAAGCTGAATTAGTAATGCAGATGGTCTGGATAAAAATACGCCCCTGTAATCCATCTGGAACAGTGAATACATCGTCAGCATTATATTTAACATGCCTGTGTAGTTTAAGTGTAATTATACAGATATTAGAGAACCTTTGCTTGCAGAATGTGTAAATTGTGCATTTTGAGATATGCATTTTTACATATGCATGACTTATTTTGCATGTCTTTTGCATTTTACAGCACTTAAAGAATCTATCACTTTATTGTTGTTGCTGTTGTTGCATTGTGCCTGTAGCTAGCATTACAGGTCGCACCTCAGGAGTGCTGTCTTCATCACTTGCTATATTTAAGCCCTTTTCTTTGTCCATCTGCAGAGCAACCAGATCCTCCTACAGATCTGGAGTTAACAGATCTAAATGCACGGAGCGTCCAGCTCACCTGGGTCCCTGGAGACGAGCACAACAGTCCTATCAAGAGTATGCATCATTTCTTTTCGGTCTTGAAAGTTCTAGCCTCAGGGAATTTAGCTCTCTTTTGATTGGGAGAGCATTAACAGGGCGCTTCTGTGGTCCTGATGATGGGATATTAGGTAGTGCAGTTATGAGATGACGCTGTTAATACTTGGGGTGTAATGATTTTATTTGATTAGTCTGCTTTAGAAACAATGCGAAATCCAGCCTAGATTTATAGATTGTAATGAATTAGACTGTCAAGTAATATTTAACAAATTTAACAAAGTCGAGGCAAGATTCAAGTCAGACTACACTAGAGCATTTTGACAGCTGATTTGATTAGAAATTGATTTGATTACAAACTGAATTAGATTTACGTTTGTTTCTCTGAAGCCACTGTACTCAAAATGGGGTCTGGGGATCCCAGAGCTCCAGGAATATTGGCCAGGGGGTTGACAATTTCCGAATCTTGTTACAATGGTGGAAACAGTCGATCTTTCACTCACAGTTACACAGTTATGTGTCTAATTCTTTATGTAAAAATAAATTTGTACTAAAAGGAACACTGACTGTGACTCTGTGTGTGAGAAAGCCACACGTAGCTAGTCATTTGCGGAAATGCATTCATGGTTTCTTGAAGAAGAGTATGTTATAGGTATAAAAACCTTATTTTGGTCAAAACCTGCCTTTGCTGTCGTGACAGAATTCAGCCACAGAGACCTTTATATTTAAGCATTCATAGTCTATGAAACTGATGACATATTTTTGAGAATCACTTGATTGGTCAGCTGTTGTTCTTGGTTTGTTTTGATATATAGTATGTCATCTTCTCTTTTTCCAGAGTTCCATATTCAGTATGAAGACATTCTTCATGACAGTGGCAAATGGCATAACCTGACAGAGGTACCTGGCACTAAAACCACAGCTCACCTCAAGCTGTCCCCATATGTGCACTACAAGTTCAGAGTCATAGCTCGCAATGAAGTTGGCTTTAGCCAGCCAAGCCAGCCTTCCATCTTGTACAAAACAAGCCCTGCAGGTAACTCATATTTCTGTGCTAGTGCGTTCAGTCAGTCTGGAATGAGTCTTCTGTGCCAGCTTCAAAATCAGTGTTTTATATATAATTGGCTCCCTCTGTCTGTCTCTCTCAGCTCCTGATGAGAATCCCAGTGAAGTGAAAGCCATGGGCACAGAGCATAATAATTTAGTCATATCATGGAAGGTAACAGTATCACATAAATAGCTATAGAAATTAGGATAATGTTTTAAAATGTGTTGATTTTTACGAAGCAATTCACAACATACACCGATCAGGCATAACATTATCACCACCTGCCTAATATTGTGTTGGTCCCCTTTTGCTGCCAAAACAGCCCTGACCCGTCATGCACTGTGTATTCTGACACCTTTCTATCAGAACCAGCATTAACTTCTTCAGCAATTTGAGCAACAGTAGCTCGTCTGTTGGATCGGATCACACGGGCCAGCCTTCGCTCCCCACTTGCATCAGTGAGCCTTGGCCGCCCATGACCCTGTCGCAGATTCACCACTGTTCCTTCCTTGGACCACTTTTGATAGATACTGACCACTGCAGACCGGGAACACCCCACAAGAGCTGCAGTTTTGGAGATGCTCTGATCCAGTGGTCTAAGCCATCACAACCTTATCAAACTCACTCAAATCCTTACACTTGCCCATTTTTCCTGCTTCTAACACATCAACTCTGATGTTTAATGTTATGCCTGATCGGTGTATGTAAACTGTCAGATTTTGAATTTTGTTATATTCAATCCGACTGATCAAGGCTAAACCTTTTTTTTGTTTTAAAGCAACTGGATGGTCTTCAGTCAAATGGTCCTGGCCTAAAGTACATAGTCAAGTGGAAACAGGATTCAGAAACACAATGGTCTTCTGTCACTGTGGCCAATGTTTCTAAGTTTGTGGTATCTGGGACACCCACCTTCAAGCCTTACAAGGTGAAAGTTCAAGCATCAAATAAATACGGCGATGGACCAGAGCCGGAAGTCGTCACTGGTTACTCAGGAGAGGATTGTTAGTAACTTTTGTATTCTGCATGATACAAGCGTTTGTGTATAACAGATATGTTATTTGTCAGCTTAATAGAAACAGCAATTTGTTTTTTCATGTATGCAACACCGAGTTGTGATTTCAGAAACAAAGGCAGTCATGTTTAACCTAATATTTCTTCTAAATGATTTTCGTTGGACCAAAACTATGAAGCACATGGTCCTACATTCCCCCAAGTTTAATTCCTAAAATTCAAATGCAAATTATTTGTAACATACACAACCATACACAGTATGACATGTAGTGAAATGTTTTACAACGTAAATCTAGAATATAAAATATAAGAAATACAGTTTAAATAAAAATGTAAAGCTAGAATATAAAATATAAGAAATACAGTTTAAATAAAAATGTAAAGCTAGAATATATAAATATAAGGAATACAGTTTAAATACAAATGTCAAACTAGAATATAAAAATATAAGAAATACGCTAGATAAAAAGAAGAATCTAAAATAAAAAGAATATCAAGTATAAAAAGAGCATCAGAATATTACACAAAATATGATAAAATAGACTATCAATTATACAATATATGAAAATAAAAATAGAATGAAAATGAACAACAATAAAATAGATAGGAATAGAATAAGCAGAATGGAATCTGTAATTAGTACGGTTTAATATGAAAAATGCAAGAAAACCAAGAAAACCTATATTGCCATGTCATTAAATGTTTCATTAAAATAAACCTCTCAATGAATATCTCATAGAGACTACAAGTAAAGAAGTAAGACCATGAAGTAAAATAAAGCTTGAAAGGACAGCTTGGTGGAGCATCTTGGGATGGCACATAGATAATACAGTTACCTTGTTTCCCTAAAAATCTAAAAACAAAGCTGAAAAATGAAAATGTTGACCAGTATGTGTCCAGAAGTAACAACAGTTGCATGACTTGTTGCTTGCTCGTGTGAATGCAGGGTAACACGTCTGATAAATCTGTGTTGACATGATTTTTAAATCCTAATAAGCAATATTTATTTTCTTTATCCCGCAGTACCCGTGGCAGCTCCGGAAAATGTACGTGTTCTGGTGCAGAACAGCACTCTGGCAGAAGTCCACTGGGATCCAGTATCACCAGAATTGGTGCGTGGAAGACTACAAGGCTACAGGGTATGTGTTTCATACATTTCTGATATCAATTAGCTGTTCATGCTAAGTTTATTGTGTTTAAAACAGTTTTTTTTATTGAAGGCTCTGCTTATTATGTATACATACAGTATGTGTAGTTATAAATTGTGACAGCTAATAAGAAAAAATGCAGCATACTTGACATAATGAAGCATGGTCAAATCTAAGTGTTTTTTTTATATTCATCTTCCTTTCATAGACACCGTGAAGATGTAATATGCACACTACTCATATTTCATATTCTCTTTGCAGTTAGCATTGTCTCATTATGTGGAATCATTAGTGTGATGCTGTGTCTTTGAGACTTGCTGGTATTCATAACCACACTGTGGTCTTGCGGGATGTGGTAGCTTAATGGGTAAGGAGTTGAACTACTGATAGGAAGGTTGTGAGTTTGAATCCCAGGTCCACCAACCTGGGCCCTCGAGCAAGACCCTCAATTGCTCAGTTGTATAAAATATAAGTCGCTCTGGATAAGGGCGTCTGCCAAATGCCAGAAAAGCAAATCCTCCATTATGTGCTACACTCTGACAGAACCAACACTGACTTACCCTATCATTTCCTGGTTATGCAATTGCTTTTAGAAGTGAAATTATTTATAATGCACTATCTGGTGTCACCCAGATGAGCATGGGTTCTATTTTGAGTCTAGTTTCTAGCAAGATTTCTTTCCTCAAATCATCATAGGGGTATTTAACTTTCCACTGTCACCACTGGCTTGCTCATTTGGGACCATTTTAACCAATGCTTCTCTGTTCACCTCAGGTGTATTATTGGAAAGAAAGAAGCCTGCACAAGCACAATACCCATGTTCACTCTCACCACATGGAACAGCAAACACTGACCTTCAGTGGGAACAGGAGCCATGGCAAGCTTCCTGCCCTGCAGCCCTACAGCGCCTACACACTCCACATCAAAGTTGTTAACGGGCGGGGAGAAGGGCCTGCCAGTGCCAACCAACTGTTTGAAACTCCTGAGGGAGGTAAGCTTTAGGATTGCGTGCTTTTGAAACATGAGATTCAGATTCATATTCAGCTTAATTAGAAGCAGTTCTTCATTAATTATCAAAGCTCTTTGCATTTTAGTCGTCTCTTAGGTTTTAGGGTAAAATGAGTAGGAGAAGATTTCCTGTCTGTTAAACCCGATAAACCATCGTTAATCACAATCTGGACTCTGGTATAACGGTTCCACATTTTCGCATGCTTTCACACTTGGATTTTTTTTCTACAGCAAGTGCTGTCTGGAGAACCTTTTTTCTTGGGGAAAAAAAACATCGGTAGTTCACGTGATGAACTCACCGTAACCTTGTAAAGACAGTCCTACCTCATAGCTGCTAGCTAATTAGCTAGGCTCGGTATTGATTATTTTTAAGACTGAACATGAGGAAGTTTGTGTAGCTTCAGAAATTAAAGAGAACCTCTTATTGACCTGTTTGCAGCCACAGTTACATTTGGACGTCACATCGACTTACCCATGAATGTCCCCAAAATAAACATAATGTTTGAATATTGGCAATATTGGAATATTGGATTGAACTGTTGGTTCAACTGTATGGGCTGTATGGGGACAGTTTATGTTTTAGGAACATATTTATCACTCTTTTTAGATGTATTCCTTGAACCTGCATGCATTATTTTTTCCCAGTTCCTGGTAGGCTGGCATATCTCAGGATGGTTGACAGTAATCCAGACTCCCTAACTCTGGAATGGGGGCCGCCTCATGAGCGAAATGGACGTCTCACAGAATACACCCTTAAATATCAGTCAGGTACGTGTCCAAGTAATCCATCACAGTGGGTCAGGAGAAGAGGTCACATGGGATTTATCAGTAGCCACTTCCTTCTACGTAATCAGTATTCTTTAAATATTGTTTATTGGAATATACAATGTATTTATGCCATCTCATTCTCCTTTCCTTTCTCCACCAATCCCTTTCCTGGTCTCTAGTCAATAACACCAATGAACTTGGGCAGTTAGAGGAAATAACTGTGCCTGCTAATGAAACTGGCATCACTCTGCATGACCTCAAGTACAGTACACGCTACAAGTTTTATATTAATGCCAGAACTAGGACAGGACCAGGCCCAAGCATTACTGGGGAGTTTGCAACAGTAACGGATGCAGGTAAGTTCCATCTTCTGTTGCATGGACATAGGATCTTTTCACCGGTCTGCTGCTTGTGATTTGTCCTTTAATTCAATCACGAATAAGGACTGCATCACGATTTAACGTGAATAGTTTACAGCTGTCTGTTTTGCATAGAATTTGGTACACGAAAGTCTTTAGTATAAATATTTGCTGCTCAAGACCAATACCCTTTGGTTTGTCATTTATTTATTGTGTGTTTAAGACAAACAAAACCATGCTTGATGAATGAATAAAGAAATAGCAATGAGGTCTTGATCACCTTGGATAACCTCTGTTTCCCTGCACACCAGTCCCATTGCAGACCTTTATTTTTTATTTTTATTTATTTATTTATTTTTTTTATTTTAGTAAGTATTAGTGGTATTAGGAGTATTTTCTCCCACTGTCTGCCCTGAGACTCAATTCTAGCACATCCGCTCAGTGTGAACCAGGAGGGAAATGCATACCGGTTGTGTCTAATCAGCACACTGAAGCCTTAATTGGATTGTACACTTCCAATATTCATGGAGAGGAAAGAACACAGCCATCCGAATGAAAGAATGGCCAACTGTATTCTTCTATATCCTGACCACATGACTTAGTTTCAGTTGCTAAATGGCAGATCTTTGAAAATATGATGGTGGTGTGTATCTGTGATAAAGGTTTGAGGTCAGTGCCTCAGCTGTAGCACTGAACTCTTCAGGGAGCTTGTGCTTGTTATTTTCTCTGAGTAGGTGCATGTCCTTATTGTGATAGGACATGTGATCTTCTGTTTAGTTGTGAAATGAACAACCTTATTATCTTCCAACTTCCTTTCAAATGATCTCCTCTACTTCCTACCCTGCTAAATGCTTAGCACCGCCAGCTTATTGGGCATGCATGTGGCACCCGATCTTATCCTACCTCTGCTCTGACTGTGAACTGTGTGTTCTATGTCTTTTATTCTCTTTGTGTGTGTATGTGTGTGTGTTTATGTCTCTTCACCTTTCTTCTAGGGATTCCAGCTTCTCCCCCACCAGTCTCCCCAACCTCCCAGTCTCTACGTCCCCCTCTTCACAAGGGTACATCTGATTTAGAGGCACCTGTAGCTGCTAACATGTCTAACATTAACTTAATTATCCAAGCTCAAGCTCGTTGCTAACGCCCCTGGGGCATCTGACCCTTAACTTTTTCTTACTAAATACTTTTGCAAAACATTTCATTCTGTAAATGTTTGAAGTACACCGATATTGGACGTTTTCTTCCAATTTTGTTCATTCACGTAAAAACTCTTTAGAGCTCCAGGTCAGTGCTTATCACTTTGATTCCAGTGGCTCTGAAGTGACTGAATTTGAACAGTAATAAAGAGGTTCCTGTTTATAATCCCTGCAGAGGTACCTCACTCTTTTCTTCTTTCCTGTTTGCCCAGCTGTTCCTTCTCCTGCAGTGTTTGGGAACGTTAACTCATCCGTGGGCGAGGATGGAGCGCTAATCAGTTGGGAGTACTGGGGACCAGAAAAACACGTTTATGTTGAATATATTGTAGTGAACAGTAAGACATGTTTCTGACCTTAATGCTGTAGAATCAGATAGTAGGTGCACAGGGACTGCTGAGCAGAAATATTCTATTCTATTCTATTCTATTCTATTTTATTTTATTTTATTTTATTTTATTTTATTTTTTTATTTATTTTACTTTCTATTGTATTCTATTCTTTTCTAATTATTTTATCTTTTTTTCTCCTATTCACTTCTGCTCTGTTCTATTCTATTCTATCCAGATTTCTTCTAAAAAGTTTTATTTTTATATTTATTCTATTGTTTTGTTTCATCTGTTTTATTTCATTGTCTTCTCCTCTGATTCATTTTATTCTATTCTACTCAGTTTTCTTCTGCTGTTTGTGATTCTATTTATTCTATTCTATTTATCTTCTCTTGTTTTCTATTATTTTCTAATTATTTTATCTCTTTTCTTCTATTCCCGTCTGCTCTGTTCTATTCAATCTATTTTTATATTTATTCTATTCTGTTTTTTTCTGTTCTATTCTGTTTTCTTCTTTTCTATTCTATTCAGCTCTTTTCTGTTGTAATTCTGCTGTATTTTGATTTATTCTATTCTATTCTATTCTATTCTATTCTATTCTATTCTATTCTATTCTATTCCTATGTTCTTCACTTCAGAATTTAGTTTTTTTTTTTGCCCTATTCTTTTTTGCTTTATTCTATTCTATTCTGCTTTATTCTATTCAGTTCTCTTCTTTTGTAATTCTGCGGTATTTTGAGTCATTCTTTTCTATTCTATTCTGTTTTCTTCTCTCCAGTTTTCTTTTTTCTTTTCTTTTTTCTGCTGTGTTCTGTTCTATTCTGATTCTAGCCTTATTCTATTCTGTTCTGTATTGTTGTAGTCTAGTGTGATAAAATAGCCATAGAGAGATATAAAGCAGAGAGAGAGATGTAATATTTTAGTATATTTTATTCAGTAGTTAGAATTTTTAATATCTGTCCATTTATTTAAAAGCAATTTATTATGTCATTTAAAAAAATCCAATAGAAATTAGAAATAGAAGTACAGATATTGTCATTTGCTGAATTCTGGACCTTAGGCACTGTAACAATCTGACATATATGATATGCCGAAACAGATTAATCCAACATTCTAAGTTCACTCTCATTTTACATTATATTTAATATCACAAGTATTTAATTCCTTAACTTTCTATAAGACAAACCCACTCCATACTAATACACAACCATTGCTATTGATATTTCATTGAGTTTAATAAAAATACGCCATGTACACTTAATATAGATTTACTGTAAGATAGATAGACAGATTTAGAGATTGTAGTACACTTACCCCCTGCATGATGTATGTAGAATGTAGTTATTTGCAACACCAGAGAGTGTGGGTTTGATCTGTCCCTCTCACTGGAACCCCCTCAGGCGATGAAGACTGGCAAAAAGAGATGGTAAATGGATCACAGTCCCATGTGCTTAAGGGTTTAAAGGAAGGGCTGGCATACAAAGTGCGTGTGGTGGCTCAAAGCCACATCGACCAAACAATCCACCGTTCTGCAGAGCTGGTGGTTACGGTACCAGGTGAGGCCCCTGTTTGGCCTTAAACCCCTGAAAATGTAGTTGATTGTTTGCAGACCTGCATGGGTTTTGCCATCCTGCCTCTCATTCGTGATTCATATGGAGTGTTGATTAGTTGTGTAGCATGTTCACAGTTATTTCCAAGCCATTCAGTAAAAATCTACAAATGAAAAGAGCTGTGTTTTTTCCCCGCATGATTTGCTGTCTACATCATTCATAATGCTCTGGACATATTACTGACCTTTGTGTCAGATGTCATTCGTTGTTGCTTTTTGTGTTACTATTGCCATTCATTTGGTGTAAAATGTCTGATTTGAAATACTTCGATGCCGGTGCTGTGCACATCATAAAACATGCATCAGTGAAGACAGCTGTAATTATTTTGATCGTTTTCTTTTGTATGGAATGCATCCGTTCTTAATTTTCCAAGTGTTTCCCCCCAAAACCATTTGATGACGTTAGAGGATCAGCAGATTCCTTATGTATGTGTTCTGAGGGCTGTATATCATCTTTTGTGTCTAACTGCCCAACCATATGCTTCCATTCCCAGCTATGGCCAGCAGGCAGGTGGACATCGCTACCCAGGGCTGGTTTATTGGCCTCATGTGTGCCATTGCCCTGCTTATTTTGGTTCTCCTTATTGCCTGCTTCATCAGGAGGAACAAAGGGGGCAAATACCCAGGTGAGAGAGCCACCAGAAATCACTTTAAATTCTATGTTCCTACCTGCGAGCGTGTACTAAAATTGTGCTCGTTTTGCTAGTGAAAGAGAAGGAGGACGCACACACTGACCCCGAGGTCCAGCCTATGAAGGATGATGATATTATTTTTGGAGAGTACAGGTGAGAGAACAATGAGCAGGCCTCTGGGGAGTCTTTTCCTTATTCCTATATCTTCACAGCCCTCTGGAGAAAGTCTTTTCCCAAACAACGTGAACTTTTACGCCTGCTTCACCTACGCAGGACACGGGACTACAACTAGCAGAAAAGCTTCATCTGTAAAGTTAAAGCACAGCTGTGGCTCTCTCTTGTTTTTGTTTTTTTCTGGGCAGGCTGGATATAATTATCTCGTGCTATATTTGTGGTAATGGTTTTTCCACCAACTGTATATGATGGTGTAACAATCAGTGTTCAGGACATTAGATCAGGTACTCCCATTTGCTAGGTTTTTTAACCTTCACTTTATCTATATTAGAAGCAAGATTTTGTCAAATCGTGTTCCTCTTACTCTCTTGCTGTCTGTTATTTTTCAGTCTTAGTCAGAGCTTTATTTGCCTCTTAGATTTGAATTCATTCAGATCAATTGGCTGAATAATTATGCAAACATAACACTTAATATAATAATAAAATATCAGTATCTTAGGTTATTAGATGCGAATAGCACAGAGACGATTTTCCTAATAGTATTGAAAGCAATTTTAATGTGAAGCTAGCTATCGCGCTCTTTCTGGTCCATTGCTGCTCATCAAGTCACACGACCATAACAATATAAGCTATAAGATTCAAGCACTTTACTTTATATAGTATAGTTATTTTCTTTTGTATTTCATTTTTTTTTACATGGTCTTTATTTTCTACCTAAAATGCTTAGACATATATGCATATAATCCTTATATTAAATAAGTATACATATTTTACTCTATGCATGGCTGTACATACAATTGCATTTCCAGCAGATAAATATTTTAATTAAGTGACGTGTCAGATTATCAGATTGTGACAGTGTATAGCATGCACAGAATAGAAAGCCATAGAATTTTTTGCTAATGAGAGGTTTGGATTTTTTTTTTTTTAATGTTTGCACTCACATTCATCATGTCAGCCTGTTGAAGTGTGATTATTAATGACGTGAGACATTTCTTAATGAGACGGTGAGGATGGTCTTTCCGACATTTCTTCTCCTGCTGCTTGCGGTTACACTGTTGCTTGCTAATTTCCTCCGATCGAGATCAGGCCACTACGGCAAAACGATTTAGTGACAGACATAATCCATCATCCCCGAGAAGCCCGTGCCTTTTCTGACATCGCAACAGATTATCAGCAGTATAGAGTTAATGTTAGCTCATAGTATCAGCTCTAAAAATTCTATCCCCACTTATTCTCTCTTTGATTTGTTGGAAGTAAGTGTGTGGGAAGGTAAGAAAGACAGTGTGATCCTTCCATATGCAGAGCTGATTGAGATTAGAACCGCCACTGGGAGAAAAAAAAAACAAAAAACAACCCCTTCTGTGCCATTTTGTAGGATTACATTTTACTGATGCTCCCCAGCCATAAAGCTCGATGCTATCATAGACTACAGAGCCTGTAGTCGAGTTCAGATTAACTAACATTAAATATCACACTTCCTCTACTGCCAAACCTGCGCACTAGAACGGTGCTATTATTGTGATTATTTAACGTTTATGATAGCATTCTTCTGCTTTCTTATGGCGAAGGGTTGAAATGACCTGTATGTCTATAACATTTACATGAATTATCATTCACATCTTTATGTTAAGTCAAATGAATTGATTTGACTTCGTTTACCTCAATGCTTTCCTCAATTTCTTATTTATTTATTTATTTATTTTTCGGGGGCTGTTGGATTTTTACTTCCTTGAACACATTATTGGTTTTGTGACATACAGTTAGTGAATGGTTACAATGGCTGTGGAGTTTAGGATTATTATTATTATTATTATTATTATTGTTATTATTGTTATATCTAAAATGATAGCAGATGTTAGTGTTATGCGAATGCAGAGATCTTCCCAGCATGTAAATATTACTGATTGCAAACAGTTTCCATTAAAGAAAAATGTGTTATTGATAAAGTAATCTAGTTTAAAATGACTAATGATGGACCAGTCTGTGGTATGAGGTCTCGATTTTACTAAATTATTAGCAGCTCCAGTAATTAGACATTTCAGTGCCACTGTTGGATGTTACGGTATTTTTATTTCATGTCCCGAAAGTTTCTGGAACGATTTGCAGTATTTGTGCCTGTTGTTCTGTTTTGTTTTGAATCAATCGCTACGTGTATTGAAATCTTCTGCTTAGCACTGATGAGTGAAATACATGTATAACTTTGGATGCACGTACCAGAAGGTACAGTGACCAGATGAATTTGTGTGTCAACGCTAATGGAACTATTCCCCCAGTTTGTCCTACGATGAGACTATGTGTGGAATGTCTTGTATTTCTTATACCCAGCATGTTGTTTACATCAGTGTTCCATCTTTTGTCATGAAGAGCCAAGCTAATGTCTGTGTGACATCTCTCATTATTCCACCTGTAACACCTGCATGTTATTTTCTCCTAGTGACAATGAGGACCATAAACCGTTAAAAGGGAGCCGCACGCCGTCCAGTGGCACCGTAAAGCGAGACGAAAGTGACGACAGTTTAGTTGACTACGGGGAAGGTGGAGATGTACAGTTCAACGAGGACGGCTCTTTTATTGGCCAGTATAGTGGAAAGACAGAAAGGGACACCGTGCAGGGTCACGAGAGCTCAGAGGCCCCCTCACCTGTAAACGCCATGAACTCTTTTGTTTAAGCACAGGGGAAAAGTAGGACTTTTTATGAATGCAGATTTTCAGCATGATTACAGCTCTAATTAGTTACCTGTTTACATAAAGTGAAGGAAAACAAAAAAATATATTAGGGAGTACATTTAAGTTTTAAAAGGATTAAACCTATTTGTCTGGAGAGATACATGTCGAGCAGGGTGACTCGCACAGGATCCACTTAACCTGGCATGATGATTGGAATACAGATGTGGCAATGTTACAACTTCATCACTGTTGCATTCATGATTAAGAGTGATCTCAGTTACACCATGACCTTTCTAGCTAACATTAAGTGACCTTCGGGTTACTTCTAAAACTCAGTATGTCAGTGCTGCATGCATAATATGCTACTATTACTCGTAACATACGGTTGCAACTAAAGAGACCTACAGTATATGAAAGAAGTAGCTAATTTATGAGGATTATGTGGTGCTGCTTTGAAATAATGGGTATGCCTTGATTATGTTTTGAGTATTATATGAGAATTGTACAGAAAAATAAAATGAACCGGTGGAGACACTGGATTTAAGGCACTGCTATAAAATATTTGATCAAATGTATACTTATTATAATTCCATTGTCTGAAAGTGTGTGTAAATAGCTGTAGAAAGAAAAAAAAAGAAAGAAAGACTTTATCCTGTATAATAGATTGGAATGAAATGTGTGCAGAAATCTGATCTGAAAGCTTCTAGATTAGACCAGATATTTCAAATAAAACACACAGATATATTCCACAGGTGCCATTGTCCCAACACTATGCCACCTTTACTTTTGATTTTTTGATTTGATTTGATTTTTTTGGTTCTATTTTTATTTCTAATTCGTCACGCCTGAGACATTCATGTTGCATCTCAAACCATACGAGATCCCGCTGTCACTACCTTGACCTGCATGCGAACCCTTGTGGTTCCCATGGCAACTAAAACCATAGCGACCCGAAAAAAAAACTGCTCTTGATATGTAGTTTCCTCTGTTTGTAATATTGGAGCAGTTCCATGCATGTGTCTTTTCATAACACAAACTGTATATGGATGTAATAATGGGTGCTGGGTGGCCTTTACAGCATAGTGCCTTTATTCAGAAACGAGCCTCTGGGTCAATTTACAGGACTAATGCATGTTAATGGGGATGCAGGCATTTGGGTGTAGAAAAAGGAGCAGGAAGATGTTTATATGAAATAGAAATGATGTTTGTAAGGTACCAGAAAAGAGGACATGGTTCTCTGAGCAACACAATGAACACTGTAGGATTTGCTCTTTGCCTCATTCAGTTTCATTACACTGGTTTGTTGTGTAGCACTCAGTGTTTGTGCTTGTGTTTGTGTGTGTGTGTGTAGGTGGGTGGGTTGGGAATGGGTGTGGGCGTGTGCATGTGTGTTTGTACCGTGTGTAAAAAAACAATGCATTCATATTACTTTGTAAAAAAAATGTCACTTGTCCATTGTTCAGCGTTAAGACCCTCGCAAGTTGGACGGATTTTCACGAATTTTTGGTTTCAGATAACTTGCATCAAGTTTTAGTTTCAAGTGTATGTTTCTTTTTATGTAGATATATTGCCGAATTTGTAAATAATAAGACGTTTGGCTAAACGGAAATCAAGTAGAAATCAAGTCAGTGAAGCACTGCTGAAATCTGGGGCATGAAGGCTTTGTCGAGTGTGTTGTATATTCAGCATCATCCTCCTCTTTTGCTGTGAACACTGTACATTTTAACACAAAGTGGAGTGTGTCTTCTTACTTATTCAGAAGTAAAAGCTTTTAATCCAGCAAACCGAATCGCACTGCACATTCCAAGCACAACTGTAATTTATGCAAGTGGTGATTCATCATATTACTGAAATGGCTAGATTTCAGTATGTAATTGTCATTATTCATCACCATCATCTGCATCTCTGATTTCTCTGCATATTAGAAGTGTACATGTTTGTTTTTTTATTATTCTGAAAATCACAATCGTGTTAGTTTCAGAGCTTTACTAACAATTTGACATTTCTTTTATTTAAGTCTCCCCACTTGAGAGTTCACGAATGAAAATTTCAACGACTCTAAATGTGATGAATAAATAAATATTACTATATTAATTTGTTGTGTCCCTGCGTCTTCATTTTGTTCTATACACTACGGTTTCTGCATGGATGATGTCATGAATTAGCATTGTGTCCGTGATCGATCGAGGTTTATGCATAATCTCGAACCGTGACTATTTACAGTATTCTGAGACATCTGTGACATCCAGTGCGACACATCGCAACGCTGTTTATTTTTCTGTAATAGTGTCAGGGGTAAAACTGACCTCCTTTACAGAAAGAGTCAGTGTGTGAGATTGACTGTGTGTGTGTGTGTGATGATCTTTCCACTTTCCCCTGCTGTTAAAATTTGAGCTATTTTAAGCAGTGGGTGATTTCTGGAAGAAACAAAATCCACAGCTTCACTCATGGCAAGGGCATTCATGGCTATAATGAGATCAGGTCAACAACAAAAGAGAGACAAAGCCCATGTGCGTGGTTGGTGAACCTTGAAGATATGTTTATTTCTGTTATTGTTACATTTTTTTTGGTGGTAATTGAAGCTGAGAGAGCAAGACTTGGGCCATCTGTCATGTGTTTACAGAGTGACTGTGTCAGGAAGCACAGACGTCTGGTGGGTGGCTCTTGGACTCTCTTTAACTGCTTGGCATGAGTTCTATGCCTTCTGTTCCTAAACATGAATAAATGGATCATGGATTAATATATGGATCTGGGATTTCAAAATGCATTTTCTTGGAGTCAGATCACAGCTAAGCTTTTAAGCAGAAAGCTATGAGAGATTTAAACTCGCTTTTTTGAGGTTCAACAGCCACAAAATGTAGGCAGAGAAAACGGCAGAAGGTAAAACACTCCAGCTGATACAGCTTTAAATATAAATCTATTTATTTATTAATTATTATACACATATTATGGGTGGGAACCCTACTTCTTTTTTATTTTTAATCAGTGTTTAAAGAGGAATTTCTGAGAGAAATGTATTTTTTTATCTTCAGGAACTAGCAACATACTGTACATTACAATACATATATCCCAATAATTGCTAAGTGATTAATTATAACTAAGATTGCAGTAAGGCTTTAGTAATAAAGTATTGGATATGATGAAGCATCTGATTAGGATTCTCTGGAGCCCTTTTCTCTAATGCCATCTAGTGTAGGGGTGAGAACATAAGCAGTGAGATTTAATGTGTGTATTTGGACAGGCTTTCATTCTTGACTCATGTTGCTCATATTAATTCCCCGTCGTCTTTTTTTTTTTTTTTGTCCCCTCCGAATATTAACTAAATATGTGCTAAATAACGAATCCTGATCACTGATCACAATTCCATACAGCATATAATGTTAAAGCTACTCCACTCAAATTTGTCTACATTAGCATTTCCCTGAATGATACACTTCATATGTTAAGTATTAAGTATGGAAATTCTCGGAAGGCTGTATTGCTGCCACTTCATTAAAATAATTGTCTCATTGTGTTTAATTAAGCTTATAGCAATCCAATTTCCATTCATCAGCATAGCCAAATGCACATGTTAATCTTATTTGAAATGCTATTGCAGTAAAGCCCGGCTCTCTCCTCTGTATTTCTACCACGGGGGCTTCTGCTCACATCGCCGTGTCTTAGCAACATCAAATCAGAGGTCAGCTCGTATGCCAGCCAATCAGTCCACACTGCAAACGAACTGCAAAGCCCCAGTATGTTCTCTTTTCAAGCCGGAACTTATACCCCTCACAAACGCTCAGTTGTTTTTTTTTCTGAATGGATAGACAGGATTGTGAAATCACATCGTACCAGTGTTGATTGCTGGTTATTGTCGCCATGCCAACATCACCCCACCCCTCCTCAAATCCAGACCCCAGACACAAGCCCAATTACCCATGTCTTCTCTCCTGGGGCTGTGTACTCTTAAAAATGTGTATACAACATGCCCCTATATACAGGTGTTTATTTAATATGAAAGAAATGCATCATCTGATGAAGCCATACATTATATTCATGCATGATTGGAAATTTAGTATTTCTTAAAAAATGATGCATCATAGTGATCTTACTTCTATTTTTTTTTTTTAGGATTCACACTGAAAAGAGTGCTTGGGTGACAGAAGTGGGAATCTTTCCTTTTGTATCCTTATGCAAATCTGGCCTTTCACTTTGGTGGCTGTGAAAGATGAATCTCATAATTGTTTATGATTGCTCACTGGCGTTTCCATATGGAAGACAAATGGTTGTGGCCACATCTGCTGAAATCGCCCGCCATTTTGGTCTATTATAAATTCTGTGTCTTAGAATGAATTAAAAATTTGCTGCAATAATCCTGAATAATAAAGGCCAATAATAAAGCCGATCTGTCCCACACGCTGAGCTGAAATACTAGCTGACCCGCTGTCACTAATCACTGGCTGATAGACGAACATTCTCTATATTTATTGCTATTGTGTTGCCGCTGGGAAACGTGTTTCTGACACCTACACGAGGACAGGAGAGAGGTGATGTATTTATCCTCTCTTTTAATTCCTCAACCCCTCCTCCGAGGGTCTGCACCTGTAGGTGGGTGATCCGCAGCATGAGCACTTTGTTCTACTGATCTGACGCTAATGTCTGCTCTGCTTCTTTGCTCTTTCCATCTCTCCATCTTTCCATCCCCCATTCCTCCACCACCCCCTTCAGCCTGCGATGACAGGAATGGGATTACTGCTCCCAAATCATGTCCCCTATGGGATTTAGGGACAAAGAGGGGGATGAGAAGGAGGTGGTATATGTGTGAATGTAGGGAGGGGTTCCCTTTTGATGGAGGGCCCCCTGATATGTGAAGACCACACTAAGGATCATGGTCTTTATCCTTTTCTATCTCCCTTCCCCCATTTCTGACCTCAGAAAAGCCCACAGCCTTTATTAATACAAATGAACAAATATTAAACTGCGGTATTTTCTTGTTAGTCTAAGTGCTTTAAAATCCCCAGATGAATGATCTGAAAACATTATCACACCAAAATAAAATGCAGCATTACAGAAATACAGTAACTGTTACTCTATGGGTTTGCAGCTAACTTTATAATGTTATGTTGCAATTTTAACTTATAAATCTTATATAACTAGAGGTCACAGAGTGACCATGATCATTAATAGATCTCCATCTTCATTCATATTCATCTTTAGCCTGGTCAGGGTGGCCCTGGAGCCTGTCACTGGGTGCAAGACAGGAATTAAATCCTGGGTAGGTGATTTCCATTTTGGAGGCTATGTATTGAAGCCAATTCACCTACCAGCATTTTTTAAGGTGGAAACAGAGGAAGGACCCTACATGGATGCAGGGAGAATATTTGAAACCCTATACAGACAGTAACCCAAGCTCAAGATTGGAGATATGAATCAGGGGCACGACCCCTGCACTACCAGTGCACCCTGATAATGTTCATAATATTCAGTGACAATGAATTCAACACAAAAACAGATAGACTAAGTTCATTAACAGAGAAATGCTTTGCTAGTAAAATACAGTCAACGCAAATATAAACCATTTGGGATGGTTTGGTTGTAAATGTAAACATTAAATAAACCAAATTGACCATGCATTTTGAATATCCCATTCCAGATTTCGTCCAAGTTTTGGGTCAGCCTCTGAGTTCCATTGAAGGGAAATTTTAATGCTACAGTATACAAAGACATGCTATACAGTTGTGTGCTTCTAACTTTGTGGCGAAACCCTGGGTGTCCACAATCCAAGTCCACAAACTTTTGGCTATATAGTGTACACTTACACTCAGCCTTTTGTCTACATTATGGGTGCTATTGCTCATGTGTATGGAACAAGTGTATCAGACAAAGTAGCAATGGCAAAGCTACAGAGGAACACCTACTGTAGACTGTATTAGACTGTAACTGTCTTTGTCTCTGGGTGGATACCACCAAAAGTGTATTTTTGTTCCTTAAGTGTATCTTTAATATATGAAATATTTGTGTTATGAATGGAGTGTGATTTTAAACTGAATTAAGCCACAATATTGAATCACAGTGATCAGTCTTGTCCTTGACTTTTGGCTTTACCTGCACATAGGTACTAAAAATTCACCCTTGTTGGTACCTCCCCATTTTTAAGAGTATACTTAATGGTAATACGCTGGCTAGAGTTATCTAATTTTCCCATTGAGAATTTGTTTATTTGTTAGTCATCCCCTGGTTTTTACTCTGTTGCAAGTTTTATTGCTTTTCTCAACAATGACACTGCTGAAGTTTGTAAAACCTTTGCAACATTATTGCACACATTATTGGTCAGTGGTAGCTCAGTTGGTTAAGGCTCTGGGTTGTTGACTGGAAGATCAAGGTTCAAGCCCCATACACTGCCATGCTGCCACTGTTGGGCCCTTGACCAAGGCCCCCAACCCACCGTGCTCCAGGGATGCTGCATAATGACTGACCCTGTGCTCTGACCCCAACATGGGATATGTGAAGAAAGAATTTTACTGTGCAGTAATGTATGTGTGACAAATAAAGACTAATAATAAAGACACAGAAACTTAAATAATGTGTTTAAGCGGTGGTCCTGCCCCATGTTAGGGATGGAGTACCTGACCTGATCGTTCGTTGGCATGTGCGCATGCCCAATAGAATCTAATCCATCAAAGTGCATGAAATTTGGGGCTCTGTTTTTTTTTTAACGCATTAATGCTTTAATTAGCATGCTCATGCATAGCAAAGCAACTTGTGCAGTCGATTCAGGCGCGAGGTTTAGTTCTAAATATCAGACGCGTGATGTTAATGATGCAGCAGCTGACTGCCATTGCAGCTGACTCTCAATCAGAACGAGCCGGAAGCTTTAGCGCCCCCTATAGACTGACGAAAGCTCCTCCAATCAGAGCGCGCCTGAGACACACACGCGTGCGCTGCGTGATGGGCCGTGCGTGTGCGCGCGCGCGCGTCCGTTCGGCGCTGCGGAGCTGCGCTGCTTCAGGTGCGGCTCGTGAAGGTTACGGGGACGCGCTGTCGGCTCTCACAGGTAAGGATGCTCTCCACACATGGCTGTTTTGATGACACCACACGGACACGGAGAATATCGTGCGCGCACCAGAGAAGCTCTACGGTGTGTGTGTGTGTGTGAGAGAGAGAGAGAGGAAATGTACCGCAATGCAGAACAAGTGCAAGCTTGTTTTCATCTCTAGCTGTGATTTCCTTCTGTGGGCTATGTCAGAGGTCAGTCGTGTTACTGTAATCGGTTTGTGCTTCACGCGTGTGGGTGTGCGTCGTTAACGCAGGTTATAACGCGGATTATGTAGGCTGCGTGTCGGCATCTCTGTGAACGCGCGCGCGGGCTGATATGAGCAACCTCATGTGTGATTGCTTTTTAAACACACTTGCTTTCCTGTGCAGGCATGCAATTAAACATGCATTAGCCTGTTGATTTCGAAATGAAGCAACACAAATAATAATAATAATAATAATAATAATAATAATAATAATAAAAATGTACTGAATTGATCACTGTAAACAAAACATTGTTTACGGCTATAATAACAAAGTTGCGTACCTATGCTTTTAAAATGGACAACATGTCACCTTTGTTAAAATGCCATATCCTAAATGAGGTGTCTCAGTCCAGGTCCATATGTACACAGAGACAGCTCTGTACACGTCACACGCAGACATACTACACAGCACACGTCCTACATACAGTATGCCATGGAAGCAGACGCTCCTATCGCAATGACAATAACAATTCTTCTGTGTGACTAAAAATGCTAAAATCGTTCAGTGGTGTTTTGGAGGCTGTTAACCCTCCTATATACGTTGTGTAACCTGTGGCTTCGTGGACATTACATCAGCTTACACTGCTGGAGAGGGAAAAAAAAAAATCCACGTTTTTAAAATCCTCTTCAGTGGCACCTAAGATGTATTTCGTAGTGAAATTCTGTGTTTGAGCTTAAACTTCCTTCACTGACATATGAGTCTGTTTTCACTTTAGTTAACAGTTTCCGATATTACCCACAGTGCCATCTGACAACCTGCTGATAGCGCAGTGGGAATTCATCTGTACCTAAAGAAGCAGATGCTGCAGCGCTTTAGTCTTTTAGTCTGTCTGGCTCTTTCACGTCCTCATCTCTTTATCTAGAGTCATGCACAACAGGTTCACCTTTAATATTGAAACATGTTGTAAGTCACAGACTAGTCGAGCCATGATTCAGTGTAACTTGAAATCCAACATTTGCTGTCTTCACTGCATCTAAACTAGATTTCTCATTCATTTTATGATACTTTAACTGGAAAATGTCTTTGTGTGACTGACAGTGTTAAATGTTTTATTGTAATGAATTTTTTACAATAATGAACACTACTAACTCGCAGAAACATTTAAACACAGTACAAAATAAACGCTGGAAAACATATCAGAACCAGCACTCATATTTTTATATTCCTGGACAAGCTTTTCCTTGAAATAATGCTGTGAATGACTTCGCAGAATTGTCATAGCTGCTTCTCATTTACAAAATACTTTTTCCTTCGTTCTGTGTGATGGACGAAATATTGTTTACCATCCTTACAGACTGCTAGCATAACATTAAATGAGAAAGTCAATCCAATCAGTGTCAGAACTCCAGTCTACTGAAGCATATCTCTGTCTACGGTATAATATGTAGCTCGGTTGACTGTAGAGTCCCCTGTCCTGTTCCGCATAGGAATTCTTGTGGTCTATATATAAATCAGGCTGTTTGCACTGTGAAAAAATATCAGTCTGTGTTTATTAGTCATTTATGAATCAATCAGTCAGCAAACATGTTGTGAAAGAATGCCTAAAAAACACCGTGTTTAGATTAATATATACTAATACCATGTAATACACCGATCAGGCATAACATTCTGACCAGACATGACAGGTGAAGTGAATAAGACTGATTGTCTCCTCATCATGGCAGCTCTTAGTGGGTGGGATGTATTAGGCAGCAAGTGAACATTTTTCCTGGTTCAGAGCATCTCCAAAACTCCAGCTCTTGTGGGGTGTTCCCGGTCTGCAGTGGTCAGTATCTATCCAAAGTGGACCAAGGAAGGAACAGTGGTGAACCGGTGGCAGGGTCATGGGTGGCCAAGGCTCATTGATGCACATGGGGAGAGAAGGCTGGCCCGTGTGATCCGATCCAACAGACGATGCTGAAGAAGTTAATTCTTACAGAAAGGTGTCAGAATACACAGTGCATGAGGGCTGTTTTAGCAGAAAACACCAACACTAATATTAGGCAGGTGGTCATAATATTATGCCTGATTGGTGTATACCAATACTGTATACAAACACTAGATTAGTGCTCAGTAATTAGTACACTGGTATTGTTATCAGTTAGTCTACAATGAATGTAAGTGTCAAGTAGTTATAAAAACACTACTGATAGCTTCTGTCTTTTTATGATAGTTTAGCCCTTTATTAAATGGCTAAGTTGCATCATGACATAGAATTCAGAATGAAGCTATGACTCTTGCAGGGAGGGTTTACGCCTTGAACAGCTCATATGGGAGAAGACCTCCCTCCATCAGACCATACTTGCCTCCTCTATAAATATGACCATCATGCCATCCACCTCTGCTTACTGCATTGACTGTGTTATAAAGCCTGGATGTAACACTAGGTAGTTTTCACATCAGTTGCGACCTGTAGGGCTTCTGTAATAAGTAAGTGTGACCAGAAGCGAGTCCTTGTTCCACTTCTCACATCCAGACTCTAATAATCACCATGACCCTTTAGTTCTAAAGTTCACTACTCCATCACTGTGACAGTGAAGATCATTTCATCGCATTCCACCAGCTGTATCTTTTGCGTTCTTCGCTCGGTTTAATCGTGTCACTATCGCCATTTTATTTTAAATGATCGGTCTAAGTGATGATGCCAGTCATCACACGCTTTCGATCTCCAACAGGAAATTTCCGTCAGCCTTAAGACCAGTATGTGACAGGCAGGTGAGTGTATTATCAATCATATTTATCACAGGACACCTTCTATTATGTTTATGACTCCAGCAGGGAGAATGTTGCATTATTACTGCTATATGCTTGAGTGCCAGTGTTATCATCTCAGAACCACTGACATTAACCGTCTTCTCATCACATCACAGATAATAGAATTACGCAAAAAGTTATTGAGCTAATGGCCAAAGCTGCAATATAAAACTTTATTTTTCTGGTCCATTTACATTCTCAGTGGGTCTTTTTAGACCTCTAATGCTGCAGTGTAGCTCTGCTTGGAGTAATGACTTACTTATACATGACTTTTCTTTTTTAATGTATTCCATTTGATTGTTTTATGCCTTGTTTTTTGAATTGTCAAGAGACATTGCTTGTGACAGGCCTTAATCAATTGTTTATGAATTTTAAAATCGTTTTACATTTTCATTTATACTTAAAATTGCATGGATTCTGTTCAAAATTCAGGTCTAAAATATATAATTTTGATGCCATATGAAATTTTTAGAAAGTATTTCTGATTATCCAAAATTTATACATTTTAGGACTGTTGAGGTAAAAAGAGCAAAATAGTTTTAAAATATTTTTTGCCATTTATTTTTAAACACAGACAAAGCTTCATAAGGTTATGTTAATTTACAGTAATGTTTTTAAGACATTTTGAGATTATTCTAACTGTAAATGTGGACTCTATGCATTAAAACATTAATTATTTGTTAATGAATATAGCAATAATTGTTCATAAATATAGCTACAAGTAGCTACTTCACACTAGGAAGAGACAAGTCTTATCTTTTAGCTGTGTTTCTAGCGAGAGTGTGTAGCGACTGCTTCTGTTTTTCCTGTGAGGAAAAGATAGCAGATATATAACTTCTAAAGCTTAGTAGATAAACACAGATTTAATAACGCATCAATTATTATGAAATTTGTTTGTGAAATTTGTTTGTTTTTTTACATCTACATGTGCTAAGACTCATGCTAGCTTTGGTGGTTAAAAAAGTAAGCTACATGCTCTCACCAGAGGCAACCAGTGATTTCGGATACTTCCTTCTAAGAATGATTATTTCTAGAATTGTCTCCAAATGTGTTTAATAAGATGTCGAATATGACAGGATCTGTGTACATAGAATTTAGAAAATCTTAACTTGCCTTTGTTGCTCAAACACCATGTTGTCCAAATGTATTAAATATGAAGGATCACCTGTCAGATTGGATTTAGCTCATACTTTCATCCAATCCATTGACGTCTGGTGCACGCTTGTTTACCACCATCACTGCTCATACGGCTGATATCCGTGCTAATTTAAGCCGCAGTCTGCAAACATGATTACGACTTCTAACACGCCACATGCATAGAGCCGGGAATAAAAATTCCTTTTAATAGCAAGTGGTAAATTTATTGTGTCATTCGTGAAGGTTTTTGGTTCAAAGATCAGAACCCTGAGAATTTGTGAGATTGCTGTGCTACTGCTGGCTCTCAGGAAATGCTCATTTATCTGTCTGCTGGACAGTGACAGCTTGAGTGGCTGTCTGTTCCTTGTAAGCACCTAAACACTAAATGTGTGAACCTGGTGTCTTGATGGCATCCATTGATCGGTCAGATTCAGTATCTGGGATCAATAGTCTAATGAAATGGTTCCGAAAGAAATGCTCACTCTCATTGACATTCATGTTTGCTTTGAAGCTAGGGTAAGAGAGGGTAAGTGGGGATTTTGTGTCATCTTAGCTTATGAGACAGTGTGTGTGTGTGTGTGTGCATTATATGAATATATTCATAGGACATGCTCCCTCGGATATAAGCATTGGTGTCTTGGCAAAAATGTACAAATGAGTGTTCTGGAAATCCTTTATGCTTTATCCATATAGAGTTTTAACACATTCTCCATATTCTCTCTGCCCACGCTGTCATGCATTTCAGTCCGATTCTGCTCGTCCCTCTGAGTGCCTGAGACTAATATTCTAAAGCCGCACTGCTGTGTCTTGTCTCTTCTCTCCTCCCAACCTGAGCATAGTGCAGCTGTCTCTTTTACAGCGACCATGCCATGCTACAGTTCACCTGACTCAGAAGGAAAGAGGACCTACTTATTTTTTTTTCTTTCTTTCTTTCTTTCTTTCTTTCTTTCTTTCTTTCTTTCTTTCTTTCTTTCTTTCTTTCTTTCTTTCTTTCTTTCTTTCTCTTTTTAAAATGGCTTATCTTAGATTGCTCTTTTTCAAACCGTATATTCTGTATCCCTCTCCTTCTGTATTCCCTCTCAGGAACATGTCACTCATTGAGCTCTCTAGGTTATAATTTAACACCATTTGTATCTTCCTGCTGAGAAGAAAAGCTTCACGGATGCTTAACTCATAAATATCTCATTTAGCGCATCTGCTGAAATTCCTTTTAGAAGAAAAAAAAAAAACCCACAACAACCTACTATTATAACCTACTCTACAATGAATAAGATCAAGAATGTGAAGAAATAATAACACAATTAGAGTTTTCAAATGTCAGATATGCTTATGCTGGAGCGTCTGGACACCGTCACGGTGATTGTTATCCATGTGATGATCCTCTCTGATAAAAGCACTGGTTCTCTTTAGACACATAGCACTTTTTTGTGCTTATCTGGGCACATCAACAATCAGATTACTGTACCCCTGGTAAGGATAATGCAGTTAAGAATAAGACTCTGGGCTAATTCGTTTACTGAAGTAAACTTTACTTATTCCTTATATTAGATTTGCAGCCCTTAAGACTAATAAGAAGTGACTGTTCAGGTGTACAGACTATATTCGGACACTGTGGTCATGATTCCTGCGAGAGTGCTCTTTTGCAGACCCCTGACAGAATTTGATCTGGTATCGAAGAAGCCAAAAGGCTCATCCTTGCTGCAGGAAGTGATTTTAGTATTTTTAGCTCAAATGGAGGTCTTAAGGGAACAACGTGACTGATTTAGAAGTCATTACTTCTAAAGGATTTGCACTCCACTGAGCTCATTTCACTCTGAAGATCTTTCACTTTAAAGTTTATCGTTTAACTACAATTAGACTGTTAATATACATAGATTTTCAGTGATCATCTGAGTTAGGGTGTGTTCGGGTTCTTTTTTCTTTATACAGTTACATGGCTTTCTTTAGATCCTCTTCTTTCAGGTCATATAGTTTAGGCCATTTATAATGCATTGCCTCTGTAGACAAATGATGGCCCAGTGTGGACAGAAGTCAATATATGGCCCAGCAATTGGAAGCTCCAGTGTTCTGCCTGTTCCTGTGTTTTAGTTGCCCAGAGATCTAATTGCTGAGGCTAAAAAGTAGTAGCTAATGCGATTTAATTATATATTGGGGGCTAGTTAGCAAAGCTAAGTGCATCATTAGAGACTAAGGGAAACAAATGAGTTGTAATGACCCTTAACATCATCAGTCATCTTCCAGTAAAGATTTCAAGTTTGCGTCCTTGACAAAAAGTTAGAAGGTCTTCAGCGTTTTTATGTTCTCTCAGCGTTTAACTGCAGTGAGCCTGTGTAATTATAAGATGGCTCTGGATCAAATTTTGTCAGTGTTTCCAAATACCCGCCAGCTCCTGATTCAGTAGTCTTTGTGCATGCTAAACAATCTATCAAGCAGATCATCTCTCATAATATAGTAGTGGGATCTGGAGCAAGTAGAGTGCACTATATTTACAGCATTGAGGTTTGTTGCACCGTCAGTCCCATTAAGGTTAAACAAAACTACCTTCTACCGGAATTATAATATAATTAATAAAAAAAGCCAGAACACATTGAACCTCGAGGCGGATGAGCTACAACAGCAGAAGACCGAGTCGTGTTCTAGTTCTGTCAGCCAAGAACAGAAAGCTGAGGCTGCAGGGAGCACAGACTCACCAAAACTGGACAGCTGAAGACTGAAAAAAATGTAGCCTGGTTTGAGAAATATTGAGTTCTGTTGGGTCTCATGGATAGCAGGGTCAAAATGTGGCACAACAGGCATGAATCCATTGACCCAACCTGCCTTGTATCAGCAGTGGTGGTGGTCTAATGGTGTGGGGAATGTTTTCTCGGCTCACCTTGGGCCTGTTAATATTAATCAATCATTGCTTGAATGGCAAATCCTATTTGAGTGTTGTTGCTAACCATGTGCAACCCTTCAAAGCCACAATTTATCTTCTTATGGCTATTTCCAGCATGATACAGCAAAAGTCATCTCAAACTGGCTTTATGAACATTTTTGGTATATGCCCTTTTCCAGAGCATCTTACATTTTATACAACTGAGTAGTTGAGGGTTAAAGGCCTTGCTCAAGGGCCCACCCGGGGCAGCTTGTTGGACCTGGGATTCAAACTCACAACCTTCCAATCAGTAGTCCGATATCTTTGCCACTGAGCTACCACATCCCTGAACATGGCAATGAGTTCTTCATTGTTCTTCCCAGTCACTGGATCTAAATCAACATGTAGCAGAATCTCAGGGGAATGTTTCCAACATCTTGTGGAATCCATGGCATGAAGAACTTAGAGCTCTAACCAGTGTTAGTATTGTGTTCCTAATAAAAATAACAAGCTGTCACTAAGTGTATATTAGAATTCATTTCTCATTAACATACTCATCCATTGACACCAATCAGGCATAACCTTATGAGCAGTGACAGATGAAGTGAATAACACTGATGATCTCCTCATCATGGCACCTATGGGTGGGATATATTAGGCATCAAGAGAACATTTTGTCCTCAAAGTTGATGTGTTAGAACCAGGAAAAATGGGCAAGCCTAAGGATTTGAGCGAGTTTGACAAGTTTAAGTTTAGCATTGTCTTTTTTTATTATGAGACACTGATAAAGGTCTTGCATAAAGGTAATACAGTAAGTAATGCTGATTTCTTCCTTTTCCATTCGCCTAAAGGTTTAAATTTCAACTCAGTCAAATTCACATCACTAAGTCTCTTACAGTTATTCTACTGAATGATTCTATCGGGCACACACGTGACACAGTTTAATACTGAGGCAATCAGGGTATGTGTCATGGGACTTGTAAGTAACAATTTGCTGATAAATAACAGGATTCATGTTAATGAACGAAATCTGACAATAATAACTGATAAGGCTAGTCAGCAAACCCGGTCAATTAAATTAATTATCTCCACTCCACAATTAACTTGCAGCTTATGTGAATTCAAAATTATATAGTGCAAAATATGACTGTTTGATATTGAATTTTTTTTCTTCATTTTGTCAAAGTAGCTCTCAGAGGACAAAAGGTTGGAGACCCCTGCTGTAGATTATAGTGTTTGCAAGCATTTGGACATGTGCAAATTATACCAATACAGGTACTACTGATATTCAGATATATACTTTTTAAATTTAAGCAAAATCAGTCATTTATGTTTTTGTTACTGCATTTTACTGTGTATTGTACCAGATACGATGAATTGCAGCTGCTTGTTTATAAAGCCTTTAGTGCTTAATATATCCATGATACACACTAATAAGCAGCCTTTATTTGTCACATATACGTTGATGCAGCGCCCATGGAGCTGTAAGGGTTAAGGGCCTTGCTCAACAGTGGCAGCTTGGTTGTGTTGGGGATTGAACACTCATCATCCAGTCAACAACCCAGAGCCTTGACCAGCTGAGCTACCACCACTCCCATAATGAATAATAAACTGTGTTTAAACAGTATTGGGAATAGGATAAGTTAGTTTGATTTTAGCCCCAGTGCATTTCAAGTTAATCGTTCCTACCTCTAGATGTTTTTTTTTTTAAATTAAGTAATAATATAATCATTTAACAATAATATAGGTAAAGCTTTTTTCCAAGTCTACCAAGAGACCCAAGGCATCACATATCTCTTAAAAAGACGTCATTATACATTTAGGGCATGCTACTCTCCACTTACTGGCCTTGCATGGCTAAAATTGTGGATCAATAGTTTTCTCAAACCCGTGGCTCTGGCGCTGAATGGAAGTACATTTAAGCCGAGAAATCCCATTACTGGTGAAAGAGCGAGGAAAGCAGCACTAGCATAGCACTCAGGGATCCATCCCATCCGCATACTCAGCCTTATTCAATTCATCCTCATTTTGTGGTGTTGTTTTCACA
The DNA here is from genome assembly GCF_019097595.1 of Hemibagrus wyckioides. Taxonomy (NCBI): domain Eukaryota; kingdom Metazoa; phylum Chordata; class Actinopteri; order Siluriformes; family Bagridae; genus Hemibagrus; species Hemibagrus wyckioides. Next base: position 5,358,765 of record NC_080723.1, on the reverse strand, counting down.
ACTGGTGTGTGTATACACCTCCGTAATTCCCTCCGAGCGTTAAATATCCACGCCTGTGCTGTAAGTGGGGAATTTCTGCACGGCGTTTTCTCTGCCGCTGTGTTATTTGATTTGCGATGGACATGTTCCTCTTCCCCTGACGGGAAAGCCTCATCACTCTTTCTCTCCTGAGTTGGTCTTCTGTTTATTCATGTCATTTTCAATAATGGTCTTGATGCCTTGAGTTCTGACTGATATTAATGTATTATTATTATTATTATTATTATTATTATTATTATTATTACTGAAGTTGCTGCAGCTCCTGGAAACTTACTCTTTACTTACTCTTAGTTTATTAATGATGTACAGCATTACTAGAAACAAAACACAAGTTTTCAGTGTTAGAAAGTGGACACTAAATGGACACTTTTTATAATACATTTATAAAATAACCTGCCTAATAACATGCCTTAATGACTAAACACGAATGACTAAACAGCTAGCTAGTTATTTAAGTACAGATTAACGAAAATGAGCACGTATATGGTTATTATGCTCTTCGTGTAAATAAAAAAGAATTAAGAAATTATTAGGCAGTGTTTTGGGTATAAGATGCTCTGTGGTCTGTCTTCTGTAATAGATTATTCAGTTCTGGCTCGCATCCTCATTTCCTGTTTACATGTTTAAGCACGATGTTAGGCAGTGCTGTGAGTATTGTAGGAGAGTCACAAGCTTTATTTTAGTGTTTTTTTCCCACATACCTGTGTGTTCCTTATTCTGCAAAAAAAATCTGTAATCTGTGCATCTGTAGTTAATTAGTAAAAATCGCTGTAGTGTCAGATTGCAGTGTTGCGCAACAGGTGCCGGTGTTATATATTTCTATAGTTAGAATCAAGTACTGCGAAGCACATTGAGTTTAATCATGCATACCAATGTCAGCAACTTTTTTTTTCTTGTCCACCGGGCAAATATGATAAAAAACTAATCTCCTGGACACAAAATGTGCTTGTCCTGCACACTCTGTCTCCTATATTTGTCCACCTCTGTAAATGTTTGTGTGTGTGTTTTTGTGAGGTTTTTAGTTTGGTCCTTTTGGGGTTCTTGGCTGCAGTCTTGACAGAATGTGCCTTTAAGCGCTGTACTGATGTGGGAACATTGGCGTTCGTGGTGAGCATGCACAAAAAACAGGTGGCTTTGCTGTACTATGGCATGCAGCTCCACACTTTCTCTGTACACGACCGAATACTGAATCACGGCAAGATAAAGGATGCTGTGTTACCTCCTACTCATAAACACACACACACACACATCATATACCATCAGTTAACCTGGTTTAACTATGTGGTGTTGAACCTACAGGACAAAACAGATGTTACAGTATATTTATCTATGCAGTATATTTCCAGTTATAAAAGCTGTCTTGAAACTGATCTTGTTGTCTTTCCTTCATTTGCAGAAAGGTTAATGAAGGTAATCAGCCGAAAGAGCTTCATGTGCTTGGAAACGCTTTTTAAAATTCTGCTCATTCATCGCGGCTTCATTCATCACTTTAATTTACTCGGCTGCGGTAGACGCACAAGGAAGGAGTTTTAAAATCAGACCATACAAAAGCACTGCATTGATCTGATTCTACAGTTTTTAGCTTCATCTATTCCCATGAACTGAATTGAACCAAAATAGATCCTGGAGCCGGGAAATCTTTCTAAAAAGGTGTCCTATATTTCTTTAAAAACAAAAAAAAGGATATCTCTCTGCGGGTTAAAATGATAACGGTGACTCTTTGAAATGAACAGAGAATCACGTTTCATTTCTTTGTGGCTATTGAGATGTGTTCGGGGCAGAATGTGAGGGTGGAGAGTGTGAGCTACATTAATTAATGCCTAAAAGTGTGAAAGCTTAACCACTAAAGTGCATCCAGTTGTGACTGACCTGAACTAAATTCTAGGAAAAAAATGTGTTGAACTGTAAGATACGATATGATGCACTTAAACATAGAATTATTACATTTTGGCTGCTTTTGATTCAAGCTATTGTGCTTCATTTGCCTTTTTGTTTATTCTCTAATTATTCTTATAACTGTGTAAAAATGTACAATCCAAAATATTAATTACAAAACATGACAAAAGATAGTTGTTGTACAAGACAATTTAGTTACAAACCTGAGAATAATGATTATAATAATGAGCATCAACCGTTAGAACAAGACTAGCTCAAGTCTGCAGAAAAAACTTTTCTGCAAGTTCCCTAAAAAACAGAAGAAAAGGAAAAGAAAATGCTAAATTAAAAACGTCTGATTTTAACTTAATGCATACTGCAATTAGCCTAAGGATAGTGTTATTACATGAATCCAAAAGCAGGATAAGTTTTGTTCATTAATTCTTACAAAACAGAAGATTTTTTACCTATTACAAGACTCTATTTCAAGGTTAAAAATAGTCCCGTTTTTCTCATTTATTTTGCATTTATTTCTAGAAAGAATTGTATAATTTTATATATACATATATATACATATATATATATATATATATATATATATATATATATATATATATATATATATATAAAAATATATATATATATATATATATATATATATATATATATATATATATATATATATATATATATATATATATATATATATATATATATATATATATATATATATGTATGGAAAGCTTATAAAAGGAAATGCTAAATAGGATAAAAAGGATATTCAGAATATATGTTGATTATATGCCATTTTCTGGCAGTGTGTTTAGCACTGTACAACATGTACAACATGTTATGTACAACAATGAATGTACAACAACAACAATCACATACCGACAAGTAAGGTATTTTTAGCAGACCTGGCAGTATTACGACATCAGCATCCAGAAAGCAACTGTACCAAAATCCTGCACTTCCGAGCAGCTCATCCATAATGGATTGGCTACTGATTGTTGCATCGGAGAAGGTCAGGGAACGGACCTGCTTTCTGCTTGCTGTAGGAGGAGACGAGCAGAAAAGGATAATTTCACATGCTGGAATATTTATGTAGGGTCTATAATGGCGTTATAAGAGGAAGAGGGCAGTGGGAGTGAGGCATAGAAAGCCTTATCTCTCAAACACAGCTTCAAGTGAGCGCAGGAGGGATCAGGGCTAGGAGAGTGCATGCTACACTCCACTGTGACTGAAACGTTATATTTAAAAGCATCCCACACAATTGGACCGAGAGAGCCGGTTACGCTGAAACGAATCCAGGATTTAAGAACTTTTAGACAGGTTTTTGATTTTTCTTGGCAAAAACCCATGCAAAGAAAATTGTTCTGCTTGCATGCTCTGTTTTTTTTGCCTAACGAGAAGTAAGACTGGGAGTATAAAAGCCTCTCAGGCTATTAAGGATGTGCTATTAAGGAGTAGGATAGTGATGATGTTCCTTTTAAGATGCTTAAGAAAGACGCTCAAGTCGTGCCTGTCAGGAGTGTTTCAGGCTGTTGGTCTCCTTCCGCTGCCTGTTTTGGAAAGTCAATACTAATCAATAGTCTTGTATAATACGAACAAAGACACTGTTGTTGAATTCTATTAGCCTGAAGTTGTTGATTACTGTTATTATTTTCGACAAAAGCACTTAATTATTGTGTGTCCGTGACGATTAGTTCGGCTACACGGTTTTAAATAAAAGCAAAATTAGGATTTCTATAGTAACAACTTACAAAAGGAATTGTAGGGCCATATAAATAAATATAACAAGACATGGTGAGGTTTTTCCGTAAGAAGACGTTCTTTTAGCCTTTATGGAAGGAGGCTCCAGTTTCAGAGATTGAGACTGAACTTTTTTTGCTGTTTCCTCCACAGGCAAGTCTTCCGGCAGAGGAGGTTCTCATTAACATGACAAGCTACATTTTTTTTTATCTCATTCACTTCACAGATAAAAAATATTAAAAGGCTTATGTGAACACGGCTGTTTATAGTGATAACAGGAACTCATTTACTATAATGAGATTTTGAAACTATAAATGGATAAAAAGAGCAAAAACTTTGCTTACTAAATGGACAGTTTGAATCATTGTGAAGTTGCTGTGGACTTCAGGATGAGGTGAAAGGGACCATCTCCGTGATTTAGCTGATATGAAAATATCGGTTGATGAAAGTTGGTGTATATATTCAGATTGGTTTCATTCAAGAGTATTCACACACCTGGCTGATCTTTACTGAAGATTATTACATTTTTGATAGCATCTTTTTTGCCACAGGCTATGTGCAGCTTACGCTAAATCACTTTCAGCTTTATTATAATTAAAACCCAGAGTAGCATGAAGCCCTTTACCTATGATATATTGAGTGGGCTGTTAGAGTGGGTTTATTTTCCAGTAAGTATGGAAGAGACCTGCACCTCCTCCACTTTCTCTTTCTCCACCTCCTCCTCTTGCTTCTCCATCTCGTCCTCTTCTTTCTCTTCCTCCTCCTCCTTCACTCCTCTTCCTTCACTCCTCTACCTCCACCTCTACCTCCTCCTCTTCCTCCTTCTCTTCTTCCTTCACCTCCTCTTCCTCCTCCACCTCCTTCTCCAACTCCTCCTCCTCCACTTCCTCCTCCTCCACCTCCTCCTCTTCCTTCTCTCCCTCCACCTCCTCCTCCTCCCTCTTTATGGTGATTTACATGTTACATTACACCTTTAAAGCCTGGGTTTTTATATCCAAGGTTAGCACAGGATGCCCAGTCATACTCATAACTATTGCCTGTCAGGTCTGTGAAATATGGGTGTGTTCCCGAGATGCAGGAGATGCTTCTTTTATGGCGGAATGCTTTACAGCAAGAATTAAAGTGATTTTAAAAGTAGCAGATCAATACAGCATCCACTGCTCTGTTATTATCAGCACTTTCATAAGGGTTCAACAGACATTTTCGGTTGACAGAGATAATGATTTTAATGCACTGAGTATGAAACAGTAACTCCACCGGCCTGCAAAACTTTCTTCGTTCCAGAGGATGGAATTTGCACCTTTTTCAGATGACTGCATTCAGCATCGGACGTCTTACTCATGTCACACTGGTGGGTTATGGATTATATGATAGTATAATTGTAGTTCATAAGCATATCTGTTTTTACCTAGCTTAGTAGGGGCAATATTTTCATAGAAAAGTGAAAAGAAAAAAAAATGGTTAGTTTTATTTTCACACAAATTTTAAAAGTAAATGCTGACCAATTTCTGATCTCTGAGACACCACAAGTGCTTGTTCATACGTAAGTCTCTAAAATTTGAAGGCGTTATCTTCAACTACTAAAATCCTGTGTAAGTCAAAACTCATTTTTGCAGTGATAAAATAATTCATTTGTTTATACTGATTTAAAAAATATTCGATAAGATTTCCTTGTTTTTCCTGAGGCTTCTGTTTTGCTCATTAGGGATAAATACAAATAAATATAATAATTAAAAATACAAAATAAATGAATACAAATAAATATAATACATAATAAGTCTAATCTTAATCTTGCACTTTTTGTTAAAAGTGCTATACCAATAAAATTGAAATTAAAAATTGATTTCACCAGTATAGATAGATAGTTTAGATAGTAGCAGAACAGATACTATCACTAACATGACGCAGTACAACGCTTACAAAGCATCATTTCTGCTTAGTTCAATTTAAAATAGATTTGATTTGGCTTAATATTTTATAAAAGTCATTATTTTCAGATATTAGTGTCACAATGAAGAAAAGTTGGAATGCTTATGGAGAAATATCAACTTGTGACACTTACAAAAAGCTGTCAATCAGACGACATAAAATTAGAAACAGCCCAGAGAAATGTATTTTTTCTAGTTGTTGGTTTTCTTTTGTATCCGTGAGACTGGATATTGTTTAATGAAGGAAAATGTCTGGGGTGAAGAGTGTGGTTCATTAGATGCAAGTAAACAACTCACAGAAATGGGAGATGAACTATTAGGGTGTCATGTGGCCCAGATGTGCACGGTCACAGGATGAGTCTTCCCATGCCTTTTTTTCCCCCAGTCTGTTTTTCTACGAATAAGCGCAGGTGTGATAACACCATTGTTTTTTATGGTGCTCAGAGATTTCTGCTTGCTCATCGTATATCTATCCGGAGCGTCGGTTGCCCGACGGAGTGCCACACTGACCTGCAAGCGAGCTGAGCTACAGTGCATGCTAATGAGTGCAAGCAATTATAAATGCCACGGTGAAACTTACTCAACATTCTTAACCACATTCTAGTTGTTTTTGCATTCAGCCTGCGCTCCGGTAGTGTTCACAAATCTCTCTTTCTGCACCGTCAGAGCGTAGGTGAGACATGGGAGCTGCTGTTTCACAGCCTTGCCCTCAGATCACCGTCCTGAATGCAGACAGTACACCATGTGTCATGTCACGATTCCCATGGAAGCTAAAACTGTACAACGGGAATCCGCTGGGAGATTTGTAATTTGAGGCCCATTGTGTGTCAGAATTGCAGTCCTGGCTTCATCCCTGCGATTTTCCTAGGGTAGTTTTTTAATAGTACACATTCTGTTTCTGACTCAATTACACATAGATTATTATCTTCTGACATGCTAAGGTGCAGAGGGATCATTAGCAGAGGTATATCTAGGCCACAGAAGGTCATACTCTGGGAACAATGATTGACTATTTTGCACTGGATATAGTCCAGAGATACAGTAGCTTCCACAAAGCCAGCTCTGTGTTACTTCTCAGAGGCCAGTACCAGTCACGACTGCGCCTGACAAACGAGAAGCAGCCTATTATTCTGGTTTTAGGCAGTATATTTCCACTGTATGCCGCTGAGTGCCTTTTCAAATGCCACTACTCTATTTAGGACTGAGGAGATGTCTGCTGTTGACAAACACTCAGCAACAAAGCACAAGAGATATAAAGTGGACTATGGGGAGATTGTGGGTGATAAGTGGCACCTTTGGGCTTTCCAGAAACAGTAGTGGTGTACACTGCAAGACCCACATCTCAAAGTCTGTAGTAAATAATGCATTAGACATTTTTTCTCCACATGCATTTATTTGTGTGTGGTTATATGAATACTCTCCAGGTTTATGTTTCTTATATTCATTGCAGAATAGTTTTTAGGACTGTCCTTTATATTATTTAGTACCATGTGTCCATATTTATATATTTTGCCCTGCTGGGTTACTTACTGTGGCCGAGAAGTGCAAAACAAAATAAAAAATCCGAAAACAAAATAACAAATCCCCAAACCAAAATTCGTCCAAATTGTTGTGTTTTTGGATTTGTTATTGTATTTTTTTTTAATTTGTTTTTGTGTTTTTAGAATTGTTATTGTATTTTTTTTATTTGTTTTTGTGTTTTTAGAATTGTTATTGGATTTTGGAATTTGGTATTGTATTTTTTTATTTGTTTTTGTGTTTTTAGAATTGTTATTGTGTTTTCAGATTTGTTATTGTATTTTTTTATTTGTTTTTGTGTTCTTAGATTTGTTATTGTCTTTTCGCATTTGTTATTTTGTTTTGCACTTCTCAGCCACCGTAGGTACTGATATGTAGCTGATTTATAATCAAACGGTGGTGCTTCAGAGCACAATCTGTAACCTGCAGACTGAGGTGCGGTGAACATATTCGCTATTTGTCAAGTGTAATTTTACACTTTGTGCCTAAGAACATGAGAGGGTAATTATACATGCAGAACTGTTACTAGTCTTTGTTGTTTATGCAAATAGGTGTGTTTGATTCATGCAGCCATCTGATATAGGAACAAAAACAGATCCCAAAGTTCTGCTATTAAATACTTGTTACTAATCTGAATACAGTCTAAAGTACAAACTCTCACCAAGGCAGGATACACCCTGGACAGAGTTTGTAGGACATAATAATAATTAAAAAAATAAAAAAAACACTGTATGGCTAAAGGTATCTGGACACCTGACCGTCACACTTGTACACGGTTCTTCCCCAGAATGTCTTTGTATGCTTTCCCAGAAGATTGTAGGTTATTATAACGGAAAAAAGAGTGGAATAAATCAATAATGGGATGTTTAAGAAACACACACGGAGGCGATTGCATATTTCTATATTTTCTGCAGTACACTGAATAGTCCAGTGTAGAAATTGTCCAATTGTTCAATTGTCAGGTGAGTTTAATGCCACTCATCTACTTCTAAACAATATGTTTGTTGATGTTTAACAGATATTATATTCAAACTAGTTCCTTTTTATTTTTACTTTAGCTCCACCCACATTAATTTAGATCAGTGGTTTTCAATTTTTTTTTAATCGCGACCCTTTTTAAATTGATGCGACCCACATATATACAACCACATTTTACAAATTTACATACAATCAGGTCACACACACATATATATATATATATATATATATATATATATATATATATATATATATATATATATATATATATATATATATATATCTATATATCTATATATATAAGCATGTGTGTGGGCGTTCATAACTTACTTTAATGGGAAGGGTGGGCCTGCTTATTCTGCATAATCTGGTCCCAAGCCAGTTCGCAGGATGACCAGGCAACACGAATGTCCGGAGAAGCATTCAACTTTTGTTCTTTCGTCTTCATATTGGTTAAAACGGAGAATCTAGCTTCAAACATATTGGTAGTTGAAAAAGGCAGGAGCAATGAAATGCTTCATTGGCTACTCAGTGGAGAGGCTAATCCAGAACAAAGATAATTTACTTTTGTAAAAAAAATCATAAATGGTACTTTTTGACTTCCGTCTCCTCATATTCAGCATAAAATAAATGAAAGACGGGCGACTAATATAACTCTACTAAAGCCTGAGCATCATCACAGTGGTTTTTAAGCATGTTTCTATTTAAAGTTATTATTATTCTCGTTGTTTTATTATTATTAAAATTGCATTAATTAATTTTAGAACTTTTTCTTTAATCATATTGGCGACCCATTGTTTAAGCCTCGCAACCCATCCGAGAGTCCTGACCCAGAATTTGAAAACCTTTCTAACTCTAGATAGATATGAAATTATGCATAGATTGATGATAGATATGCATTTCTACCCCTGCCTTTCACCCAATGTGTGCTGGGATAGGCTCCAGGAGATCCCCGTGACCCTAATTAGGGAAAAAGTGGGTATAGAAAATGGAATGGATGAAACTGCATATTCTTATTTTTCCCCCAAAATTTCTCATCCACACTGAAAAGTGTAAAAAACATTTACATTCCATATACATATTGAACACGCTTTGACCATCAGCTGTTTATGTACTGTCTGGCTGGGAAAAGCAATCGTGAGTAAACATTCTGTTCCCTTTGACGAAATGCAATCTGAAGGTTGTACACATCGGCATTAATCTTTAACCACGCTATAAAACTGGATAGCAGACACCACAACTGCAGTTCAGCGTCTACCGTCGTGTTTGTTTTGAGCTGAATGGGTCACACGACTAAAATGACACCACTTTTTTGGAATATCTCCATTTGCTCTGTTTACACTACCATACCAAAATGGCGTTTTTAGATTTATCCACTTAAAATAGTGCAGGTTTTGTTGGACAAAAGCAGCATCTCGGAACAAAACAGAAAGAAAAAATGCTGGTCCAGTTTTTAGCTCTTGCTTATGAAGGTGATCTATAGAATGTCACCCTTGTCTCTGGTCCTATTACAGTTTCAAATTCAGTACATGTGTAATTTATGTATGAATTTTATGACATACTATTGATAGATAGACACTGACATAGATAGATCCATTAAGATCTGTTGATCTGATGTGTTGTTGAGAAGCAGCTTTTTAACAAGCTACAGATGATTTGCAAAATATATAAATCAAATGAAGTGATATTTACATAGCAGTTTTTCGAGAATATTAGGGAATGCGTGATCGCATTCTGAAATCTGATGCTAAACATAAAAATCATGGTTCTTGTGCAGATCTAAAGAGAGAATTCCACAGAGAATATTTTAGGTGAAATTTGGAATTTAAGATTTTCAAACCTTTTTCTGAGCTAGTTTATTAGAAGAATATTGATAATGGCTGGCAAAATAAAATCGAATGTTTTGTTCTCAAAATATTTACCTGCTTGAGACATTACTACTGAAATATTCAATAAGGAGACCTAAAGCTTGAAATTTATTATTTATTAAAGGACAAAAAAACACAACTGGACTTTACAGAAAAATAATCTACAATATGGTTCCATCCATCCAAGTAGATTTTTTTTCATTATTTTTTAAATAGCAATTGTTCAACAATTACAATTCTGCATTTATTAATGGACAAGAAGTCATATGTTTAACATTTATAGTTATTTTCAATGTTGTGGAACGTCCTACTGTCACTTTTCTTGTGATAGAGTATGATTCGGATTAAAGTCATGTCCTGTTTTAGGCTAAGCCATGACTGATTACAAAACTCACTGTAATCCTTGCTGATGTCACCTGAGATTGACTGATTGATTGATTGATTGGATATAATCAGCTTATTTTGAACAAAATATATGCTATTCTTCTTTCCAATAAAGTTTCCAGTAAAAAAAAAACAGTAAAAATAATCAACATTCGGGATCAAGTTCTCGGGAAGTAATAAACACTATATTTTAAAGTCTGCCATATTACCCTAAATGTTAACAGCTGCTTTATGTTTTTAAAAAATATGTGCGATGCTTTTGCATAAAACAGAACATAATCAACTCCTAACTATGCCATCTAATGGACTCAAGGACAATATGTAGAGCAGCCCTTAGTTTGTAGCCATAACTACTCCATTACTACAGCAATATACTTCTATTATGCAAATCTTAAAAGCGTGTCCATTTTCCAGCACTGGCAATATGAATCATGTTTAAGAAACACAAAGAAGTATGTCACAACAGCAATCATGAGTTCTGCCAACAAATGTACCCCTTTCCAGCCACTGCTCAGGTTTAAGCAGTAAGATACACAACAAAACCCCTAGTGTTGACTTAATACCCACAAACTCTTTCAGAGCTCATTTGTGTCCAATTGGATGTATACAGTATATAACACTTCAGTGTTAATTAACACTGGGGATTGTGTTGTGTATGTTCTCAGGTGGTTTTTGGTGTTGAGGCCAGTAACACCAGCAACTTTAATTGTGTGAAATATGCCATCATGCATTTGTGCACCACTGATGTGTGCCTCATACATGGTATGTCATTTAAGCATAAAACCTAAAGCTGGTCACAGGTTGGCATAAAATTTCATAAAATTTTTTCAGTGTTTTGTGTTAAACTGCCCCAGAGGTGCTTAATTGTTGTATAGTGGAGTAGGCCTGATAAAACCCCGATAGATTAAAACCCTGTTTATATTTCACTATATGAGCGAACACTTTCACTGCTTTATCTTTTTTTCAAGCAAGGACAAACGCAGCTAAGATGCATGAGAGAAAGATTTCTTCCCCGTCTGCTCTGAAGACAAACAGCATTTAAACAAGCTTTTGATTAAGGTTTGTTTATGACAGAATAGCCTGAAAGGAAGGATACATATTATGATTAAAACAAAACAATTTATTTTTGCCCGTCTTTACGCTGCAGGCATTACGTTTTCCAGCTTGATGGCATCGGCAAATCCTGGCAAATTTTCTTTTAAGCTTCTAGATGGATGGAATTTTGGCCAGATTGAGCAGTGAGCAATATGTGCCGCATCTCAAAGCTTAACCCAACTGAATATGTTTATGGAAATTATGTATTATTAGATACAGATTATTTGATATGGATTATTCTAGATAAAGGAAAACAAGATTGAGCATGAGTTCAGTCTCTCCAGGATTTTGCTTTGATTGTTGCAGCCCCCAAAGATTTTAGTGCTTTTTTATCTGGAAAAATACTTGAATTGGCGATAACACAAGCACAGGATTTTGCTTTCTTAACTACTACCAATGAAGACACATGAAACACGCGCATGATAGCTGTGCTCATGTTAGACACACATGACACTGCACCTCAGATCTACTAGCACTGCTCGGCTGCTCCCACCATCTCTCAGGGTAAGAGGTAGGTATTCATCTTGACTCTTCTGGCACCGAGGCGGTGAAATGATTTTCCCCTAGATGTCCGAACAGCTGAGTCACCGTTCGTCTTCAAATGACAGATGAAGACCTACCTCTTCCTGAAAACTAGCTCTTATTTCTTCTGTTTGTTTTATATATTATTGTATGTTTAGATTGATGGTATTCTAATTCTGTGACCTATTGAACCAATGTTAATTGACTCATTGATAGAGACTTCAAAGCACTTTTGTACCCCGCTCTGGATAAGTGCCAGAAATGTAAATGTACATGAAACAAAGAGGGCTTTGCACTTTGTGGTGATGTCACATTGACACGCTTTGCCCCTAATCTGCGGAAAAATTGAGCTCCTCCAAGTATTACGAATTTTCCTTGATTTTGAGTTCATTTCTGTGATTGAAAAATGATGAAATCCTAGAGGGACTTTCTGTGCAGAGCTGCTGCCATACATCCGTATGTCTATCTTAATAAAAGAAGCCAGTTTTGATCGTAAACCAGTCAGTGGAGAGATCGTCTGCCTTGCTAAAACGCTCAAACTGTTTCAATATAAATACACATTAAATGAATTTTCTGGAAAACACCATCATACATATGCTAATTGTACAACTGGACAAAAATAACCATAGACAAAATAGTTAAGACTTTTAGTAAGTATTTTTCACCAGTTGAAATCAAGCTCAATTAGATATTATATAAATAATGAATGAGTTCATGGTGGGGTTGATAGTTTTAAGTTTCCCTAAATGAGCGTCATGATTACTGGTCACCAGTTGCAACATGACATCAGCTCCATTTTTATTCAGGTAACTGATGCACAGATGTATAGCTGTGTGATACATGGCAGATGGGGACAGCTGAAGCTGGCTGTAATTACAATACTGCTCGATTAAAATGTAACACGAGACAGTGGGACAGTGAACAGCACATGTGTCACTTTTGTGGTTATACAAGAGTATCATTACCATGCATACACAGGTTGCACAGTCATGATATCATGATGATAACTCTAGTTCAGCAGCTGTTGGTCTTAAATGTGCATTAGCTTTCAACCTTTCAGTAATGTCTGATAGGAAGCAAGACATATAAAAACATGAAAAGCAAGTCTCCCAAATGAACAGTGATAACAAGAGCAGGGTGAAAAGCGGGCTTGGCTCTGTTTGTACTGGGAAACATGCTTTAAATGTAGCCTAGGGTGACCTGAACATCTTAATCTACCACTGAATGCACTACATGCAATTTTAAGAAAGAGTTCCTTTGGGACATTTTTAAATCTCTGTCTCTCCTGCCGCCGTACAATAGACTGTGGAAGGAACCCACAATCCTCTTGAAAAGTTGCCATGGTAACAGCTGCACAGGTCTTGACAGTTGACTTCTGGGATTTGATAATGGATTTACACCCACATACTACTGGAGAGTCCTAACCTTGTCCCAATGAGTCCCGGTAGGCTGTCAGCATTTCTTAAAACTTGTTTTCCTTTTTTTGATTATACTTGGGATAATAACATGAAATTATGCAGTCATAGTGGTTACTAAAACTTGTATAGACAAGAATAAAACTATACAGATTTATTTCATGTCATTCTTGGTGGTGTAGCTTAATTGTGTGTTTACCTGGAATCAGTTTAGCCTTGGCAGAAGAAGGCAGATATCTTGCTAATGATCTGCAGTGTGCTCTCAACTCATTTGCTTTTTTATACCGCCTCCACATCTTCATATACCCTAGATTATATACAGCGGGTAAAATAACATGTCACCATTTTTCCCAGTAAATATATTTCTAAAGGTGCTATTGAATTAAATTTGCTACCAGATGTTGGGAACAACCCATGCAATCCACACATGCTAAGGAATCAAACCATAGATGTTCATAAATTAAGTTATGCGTAATAATATGAAATGACACAGGGAAAAAGTATTGAACATATGAAGAAAGGGAGGTGCAAAAAGGCATGGAAAGCCAAGACACCAAACAGTAATTAGAAAGCAATCCTGCCCCTTGTCAGTGCAAATTAATATCAGCTGATTCAGTCCCAACTGATGGCCTATAAAAAGGTGGCTCTTTACCAAGGTGTCACACAAGAAACGTCTCATGATGGATAAAAGCAAAGATCTCTCTCAAGACCTTCACAACCTTATTGTTGCAAAATATACTGATGACATTGGCCTTTTTGCACCTCCCATTCTTCATGTATCCGAAACTGTTTCCCTCTGTCATTTCACATTATTACACATAACTTAATTTATGGACATCTGTGGTTCTTTGCATAGTTGGATTGAATGGGCTGTTACCAACATCTGGTGAAAATTTCATGTCAATAGAACCTTTAAAAATATATTTACTGAGAAAAATGCTGACGTGTTCAGTACTACAGTACAATACGCTGTAGAGTATATAGTGCAACATCATGCTGGAAGAAAGCATTAGAAGATTAATTGTGGCTGTGAAGGGACATGGTCAGCAACAGTACTCAAAAAGCCATTCAAGCAATTATTGATTGGTATTAATGGGGCCAAATTGTGCAAAGAAAACATTCCCCACACCATTACACCACCTCCACCAGCCTGGACTGCTGACACAAGGCAGGTTGGGCCCATGGATTCATGCTCTTAGTGCCAAATTCTGATCCTACCATATATGTGCTTCAGCAGAAATAAAGATTCATCAGAGCAGGCCACATTTTTTCAGTCTTTCAGAGAGTCTGTGCTTCCTGCAGCCTCAGAACAGGAACCTGACGTGGTCTTCTGCTGTTCCACCTCAAGTTGTCTACATCCACCTCAAGGTTCTGGGATGCTTTTCTGCTGCCCCAATAGTGCAGCATGGCTGTCTGAGCTTTCTGTTTTTCTGTCAGCTTGAATCATTCTGGCCATTTTTGTTGACCTCCATCCGAACTGACACTCACTGAATATTTTTCTTAATTGCACAAAACTCTATAGACGGTTGTTTGAGAAAATCCCAGGAAATCAGCTATATTCAAACCAGCCTATTTTGACGCCAACAGTCATGCCATGGTTAAAATCACAGGGATCACTTTTTTCCCCATTCTGATGTTTGCTGTGAACATTAAGGCATGATTTTTTCACTGCTGCCATACGATTGGCTGGTTAGATAATTGCACAAATGAGTAGGCATACAGATGAGTATTTATAGCTCAATGCCCTTGTCTAAACCAGTTCTGAAGCAGTTAACGAATTCACTTCACTCCTGGAGGTTTCCTGCTCTATTAAAGCATGCTGTAGACTCTGACACACATTCGTCAGTCTGATTCAAGTCGTGACCTACATCTAGAGCCTCTTTATCAGAGCCAGTTATAACTCAGTATAACTAAGTCGTTGGAGCAGGCCGAAACAATCGCTAAAACCTAAAGCCCCGTTTTGGAAAGAATATATGGGCCATAGCACAAGAGCAAAGAGTAATGGTTTGCAGGTTAGGTTTCTATCTGATGTAATAAGAAGAAATTTTCAGGCAGTGGAATATCTACTATGGAAGAAACAATGTAAGGTCAGTTTTTGTAGTTCTTTATCCTTAACTCTCCTTCTGTTTCTAACTCCCTTTTACACAAATGCACACAAGGCCACAGACGATACTCTGGGGAAGAGATGCAGTAGTGAGGGCATTAGGCTTCTCACAGGAAGATGGGGTGAGGACGGGGGCACAGATTGGCATTTAGCAAACGAATCAGTGAAGGAGAACTATACTGAGAAGCCCACAACAACCAACACACCAACGCACACACATATCAATGCCTCTTGATATCTCGATAGCTACTGCCTCTTTCACACACAGTATACTGGCTGTATATTGTGTGAATCATAATACAGCAGCAGCAGGGCCAACACATCTTTATTATCACTGTCAGTGTAACACTTATTTCTGCCTATGTTTCCACAAATTGTAGCAAATTCAGACTGGCACACACACAGCCAAACATAAACCAAAACTAAAGGTCAAGAGATGTAATTATATTTAATGTCATTTGAAAATGTGCCCACTAAAGTGCCTCGTGATGCCGCCTCCACGTATCTCTTCTTCCCTGTCCACACACTGATCTATCACACGTATCATGATCTGCGGTGGTGTTTAAAAGGCTGGTAGCTCTGATCTGGGTGTTTATTTTTACCCGTGGTTTGCCTCAGCTTTAATACCCTGCTTCGTATCCACCCTCAACTGGAACACCGGGTCTGCCTTCAAGGTCAAAGGAGATGATTTCAAATACTTGATTTCAGGATCCTTGTAATAAATCATATCGCTGCTGTGACAGAATTGATGACCTGCTGAAATTCAGGCTTCTTACTTCCCTGAGAGCGAACTCCAACCAAGTAAACCTCTCTATTTGCTGTTATGGCGAATGTAGACTAAAATCAGTGCAGAGCTGTGGTGGCTCAAGCTGGCTCTGACTGTGAGATGAATTTGCCTGTATGAGCAAGAAGATATCCCTGCTCCTGGAATGTCAGGATCAATAGGCTTTGGCTGGGATCAGCAGAGCTGTGTGGTTTCTCTGCACTGTATTAATCATGCATGTTGGGTTACGGCATCTGAGAGAAAACTGCAGCTCATTAGGATGTAAAGCAGTTGGCGCTGGGGTTGGTATTAGGTCTAGTAGGTGCTTATGCTAAGAGGAAGATGTGAGAGCATTAAATCGAATGCCTTTGTTATTTAATTTGGACTAGATTTCTTTCTTACAAAGATTTCATTTACTTTTAAGGTTTTGATTTTGTACCACTGGCATATGGTGGACTTTTAACAAACTAAACCAAACCTGGCAAATTTTGTGTCTGTCGTTTTTTCTGTCTCTTGTGCTTGTTTTCTCTCTCTCACTCTCTCTTTCTTTCTGTGTATGTGGCCTCATGGTGAGGCGTGACTTAGCGCCTCCGTTAGATTCTTAGATTTAGTGTGAGAAGCTAAAGATGCTGACTGAGAAAGCTAAGCCAAAAGAAGTCCCTGCTTTAACATTATCCCCGTTTGCGACTAACTAAAGCAGTAGTCACAGCATGAATAAACCCTGCAAGGTGGAAAAAGCCTGCTTACCTCAGTGGATGAGTATGATAATCAGCATACATCAAGAACTGTTTAGCTAAACACTATCATGGAAATGTGGCCTGAACAGATAATGAAAGCATGGTGATGGGGTCATCCCTTTCTGAAATGATTACATAAAAGAAAGTACATATGAAATTTCTCCTAGCAAGATAAAGCTAGCTGTTTAATATTTTTCATCAAGAAACACGGCATGCAATTTGTGTTTCTGTAGTCGCACATCGTGTCCTTTCCTTGCTTCCATTTCGCATGTTGTAGCAACTCCCTCCATAAATGTGATAAAAAATATGCAAGGAGAAAAGGAAAGGAGGACAATTGCATTTACCAAATAAGATAATCCCTGCTTACTGCAGTGCAAACAAGCAGGCAAGCCACTGCCATAAATAGACTGAGAGTAAACAGTGACTCAGGGCAATCAGAAATCAGAGTGGCTTTGCACCGTGGGACTATGTGCCCATGTGCACTTTATATAACACATGAACAGGAAGTGACTTTGAGAACTGAGAGGAAGTTCAAGGAATTCAGAGTAGAAGGACAGTGATCCAGTGCCCTTTAAAGGTGATGGTACAAGCAAAACAAAACAAAACAAAACAAAATAAAATAAAATAAAATAAAATAAAATAAAATAAAATAAAATAAAATAAAATAAAATAAAATTTATGAGATAAAATAAAATTTATGAGATAATAATGATAAGTAAAATAAAATAAAATGGGGGAAAAAATAAAAATATAATAATAAAATATAATAAAATAATGAAAATAATAAAAATAAAAAGGTCTGTTTTGTCCTTTGGGATCCCAGTTCTAATGTTCACACCTAGAAAGAGAGAGAGAAAGAGAGAGAGAGAGAGAGAGAGCGAGAGAAGAGAAAGAAAGAAAGAAAGAAAGAAAGAAAGAAAGAAAGAAAGAAAGAAAGAAAGACTCATGTTTGTACCTGTATTTTTTATTCATGGCACATTATTTGTTGAGTCCAAATAATGAATTCATATTCGGTTACATCTCTGTTCAAATAAAGCTACTCATCTAAACAGTAGAGCCTTACTATTACTATTCATCACCTCACTGCGACTTCTTTCTATCGGCTCTGCCTGCATGAGTAAAGCAGGTTTAGTCTAAAACGGGAGCTAGGCACTGCTATCGAGGGACTAGCAGCTTCAGTTGTGTTAGCGATGCTGTTGTTTACACTTACGGGATTAGCCTTCTGTTCCACTAAACATCACATGTATTTCCCCAAACATCAAATATCTGCTTCAGATAATTGTACAGTTGATGTTTATTACAGCCATTACGCATTTCCTGATGAGTGTAATGCTCCGTTGAACCTGTTACTTCTGTAAGGTGTGTACTTAAAGTCACAAGATTTTTGTAAACTCGAGATTTTTCTTTTAATTCGAAAGTTGTCGTAATTTCTTGACTTCTGTGACACACCGATTTTCTCTAAGGCTTCTAATCCGATTATTCCGTCCTGCCTTTGCCTCAGACTTTGCAGTTAATTAAATGTTGAAGGGCTGATTTGTTTTGCTCTAAACAAACACAAGAGCCTTATGAGGCAGCCTCAGGTTTAACTCTTCTACTCTTCCTTCTTCTCTCTTACAGACAAAAAATACAATTCTAATAGCTTTGCTAACCAGAAAGGGTCATTGATCTTAATGGAAAGGAGCATTTAGGTAAATAAAGTCGTGTTATTTTGTCTTTGTTGTTAGGGTGTCTGGTCAGTGGAATAATTAATGTTCTTAAAAGCCAAACCCTGGAAGCAGAGAAAATGAGTGCAATTATGTTCAATTTATTACATTTAAAGCGAAGGCTTTTACCATTTTAAAGTAAACAGGATTGACTAATGTTGAGCCATGGAGCTTTAATGTTTAATTAAGCCATTAGTTCATAAAAACAGCCTGATTTTTTTGCTATGTGTCTTTTCTTGAGAACATCTTGCAACTTTCACAGGAAATGCTTGATTAAAGGAGCCTCAATAGCAATGCAAAGCAGCAATTATTTCATTCTATCCCAGCCTAACAATTCCTTGAAGAATTTTGCTTAGTCAGAAGACTCCACACTCTCTTATTTCTCTCCCAGCATTTTGTAGATCTAAAAGAGCTAGAACCCATAATCTGTTGCTTAAAAGCTAAACAACTGTACACTTAATAGTCTATATGCACAGTTCAAGGCATATAAATGCTGACTTTTTTTATTCGAAGATTATATTAAAATGTGGATTTCGTACACAAGCAAATTCTATCCTCAGGAGCCAAAGAAGATGCTGTTCCGTTAAATGAAAACGTATTTCCTTCTTCAGTGCACCTGAGTTGCTTCAGTAAGATAGATTGTAATGAGCAAGGAGACGATACAGTGTTATGGGATAGTCAGTGAACAGGACATGATTACACCCACTCAAATCCAATAATCCTTATCAATCTCCAGAACTATTTATTTTCTCCTGACATCCTCACATTTTATCTCAGGGCATAAGCCAGTCTCTCTCTCTCTCTCTCTCTCTCCCTCTCTGCAATCAGTATTTCAAACTCTCTCTTCATCTCTCTCTCTCTATCTTTCTCCATCTCTATCTTGAAATGATGGGTTGTAGTAAGTAATAATAAAGTTCGCTGAGATGCAGCCAACTGTAAACATAATCTATGGCTTAGTGACATTTAAAAAAGAGACATGAAAGCAACAACAACAGTAATAATAATAATAATAATAATAATAATAATAATAATAATAATAATAATAATAAGGCATCAGCATAACAGTGTACCCAATTTGCACTGTTCATTTAATTGAATACACCAATCAGGCATAAGATTATGACCACAGGTAAAGTGAGTAACACTGATTATCTCCTCATCATGGCACCTGTTAGTGGGTGGGATATATTAGGCAGCAAGTGAACATTTTGTCCTCAGAGTTGATGTGTTAGAAGCAGGAAAAATGCAATGTCATTCTTTGGGTAATGTTCTGCTGAGAAACCTTGTGTCCTGCCACCTACCTAAGCATTGTTGCAGACCATGTACACCCTTTCATGGAAACGGTATTCCCTAAGGCTGTGGCTTCTTTCAGCAGGATAATATTCCAAGGAAGGAACAGTGGTGAACCTCCTGATCTTTAATCAGGATAATGCATCATGCCACAAAGCAAAAATGGTTCAGGAATGGTTTGATGAGCACAACAATGAGTTTGAGGTGGTGACTTGGCCTCCAAATTCCCCCTGAATCCAGTCGAGCATCTGTGGGATGTTCTAGACAAAGTCCGATCCATGGCGACAAAATCAAAGGATCTGCTGTTAACATCTTAGTGCCAGATACCACATCACACCTTCAGGGATCTAGTGGAGTCCATGCCTCGGCGGGTCAGGACTGTTTTGAAAGCAAAAGGAGGACAAACACTATATTAGGCAGGTGGTCATAATGTTATGCCTGGTCAGTGTATGTACCACATGCAGATACAGTATTTTGATTAAGGAACATAAAGCAAATGAATAAAAATGTATTTTAATAAATAAGTTAATAGTTGGCATATTTTAGAATTTTATCTTATTATCTTATTCTGCTTATTGCCAGGAGAATAAAATTCGCAAAATAATCTGCCAGTAGATCAAGAAAATGTTAAAAATAGAAGATTCAAGATATTTAACTTTTTGCAGTGCATGGATCACTACTAAGGAGATGATGTGAGAAGCTTGGGAGATTATATTTACAATTATATTTAGCAGACACACTTATCCAGAGCAACATACATTTATCTCATTGTATAGAACAGAGCCATTGAAGGTTAAAGGCCTTGCTCAAGAGCCCAGCAGTTGCAGCTTGATGATACTGGGATTTGTACTCATGACCTTCTGAGCAGTAGTCCAACATTTAATCACTTAGCTACCACTTTTCCTTTAGATTAGACATTCCCTCTCTACCGTGAGAGTAGTTGCTTATAAAGCTGAGTAGCTTTCTTCTCTCCTGGGATTTCTTAGCTTGGGTTGTATTTCCATCCTGCATTGCTTGTTTGTGTGAGACACAATGGAGCTGGAGGATTTAGGGCAGTTGGCAGCTCACACATTTCTAGGAGGTGTAAGAGCTCTGAGCTTCCTCTGTTCACTCTACCTGTGTGAGTGTTATAAATAAAACAAGGCTATATAAGAAAACACTGTCATAATAAAGCGCTGTTTGGCGTTAGCGGTGGATTCGTTCTCTAATCCCGAAGTGTAGTGCATGATATGAATGAAGTGAGGCATGAAATGAAGAGGAACATTATGAAGCTTCTGTCAAATTGTCATGGGGGATAGTTAGTGCTACTGATGGGCACTACAGTTATATCCCTGTGGTAAAAAATACAAGACTGTATAATTTTATATATTGCATAAAATAGTGCTATTTTATACAGGGCTGCAAAACAGTAGCACATAGCGCTGTATCCAGGGTCCATGGCCTGATTCTGAGATCTGTGTGGAGTTTTTCATTTTGTCTCTGAGTTATAGGATTTCCTTCCATCTTCCAAAAACAGGCAGGTAGATGGATTGGTGATTGGTGGAGTCTCTGTGTGTGTGTGTGTGTGTGTGTGTGTGTGTGTGTGGTGCCATATGATAGATTGTCATCCATTTATCCAGGGTGAATTCTCTTGAATTTTCCTGAATTCAACCCGCGACCATGACCATGAATACACAACACTATAATGTACAGTATGAATTAATTAACTAACCTGCAGAAAAAAATGATTATTTGTAAGATATTCTTTGTAGATTTGTCTGAGGTTAATGTTATTAAAGTAGATTTTTTCAGTTTTTTACATAGGGGGTTAGGTGTCCGACAGATTTTTAAAAAAAATTGGGGGAAGGGCATTTGCTACTGATTTTAGCAAGAAGGCCAAACACACAGACACACACACACACTCACACACACACACACACACACACACACACACACACACACACACACACTTATCTTTGCAGTTCAGAAAACAGCTTTTGTATAAGACTGCTCTACATTCTGCCAGGAAGGTGATTAGAATATCACAATTTTGTTACTTCCCTTTTTTATTTTTTAGTAAAGGGATAAAAGTTATAGCTCTGAGATTTATGTCAGATTTCACTCAAATGTAGTGTTTATATATATATATATATATATATATATATATATATATATATATATATATATATATAATGTATTTTGTTGTGTTTGCTTGTTGCACAGATTTTCTGTCTGCTTCATGACAGGTCTATCTATCTATCTATCTATCTATCTATCTATCTATCTATCTATCTATCTATCTATCTATCTATCTATCTATCTATCTATCTATCTATCTATCTATCTATCTATCTATCTATCTATCTATCTCTTAAATAGTTTAGATAAATGGCATGGCAAATGCATGCTGATGTTGAGATAATGGCATCCATCACCCTATCGCTATTGTCATGTCTAGAGGCCCATGCAGAATGAATAATGGACGTCAGAATGACATACAGCACTGTCAGTCCTCATTAAAAAAAAGTGCTTAGTGCTCCTGTCCGAACGGACACTTCATCATGAATGGGTGCCTTTATTTGTGGCTGTACCGATAGTGACGTGGTCTGCTTTCCAATGCCATCACGTAAAGTGTCTCTTGTTTATGGTCAGTGCTGGCAGTTATTGTGATGGTGGATTTATGAGTTTCTCCAGGACCTTGGCTGCTAGCTGTGCAATTGAATATCGAGGATATCGAGGTTGTTGAGCACCTCAGCTTTTCGTCCACTCAATAACCAGCACCCGGCATTTTTAGTAACGCTTCAGTTAACTGCCACCTGCCTATCTTGCAGTTAAAACAGCGTCGCTGGTCGAACTGAAATTGGTTTATTCTGTAGTCGTAGCACAATAAGAGTCGAGTCAGTGCTGAAATCGTAGGATGTCCTGACGCTATGAAAATCTGCTCAAAATAAAAGTGTATTTTGGTTTAAATGTAATAAAAAGCCCTTCTTACTTATTCAGCATTTTACCTATTGCTTAACATTGTGTATTTATTGTTAGAGTGTTTTAAAGAAAGATTTAACAGATAAATCCAGACCAATTACAGTGTGCTTTTATGATTATAGGCTGAATATGACCCAGTTTTTTTTCCAGCTCTTTTGTAAACAAATATCAGCAAGCCCTCAAATCATTAATAGCTCCTCTATCTCATTCACACAATTCTGCAAAAAAGCTCAAGGTTTCAGAGCGATCACTGTTGCTTGCTTGGTTTTGCTTTTTATTTCTGTTTCTGAAGGCTTTCTCGAGTACAGCATTAGCATTTTTTGTATTGCAGGTGTTGCGTTCCCTCTGGGCCGTCTTCACTCTAATAGAGTCAGATCTACGAGGTCCAGGCGCTCTTCTGTAATGGAATCATTTAGTAGCTCTGTTGGGATGCTAACCTTCCCCAATTGTATGGAAATCCATTTATTTAGACGAAGATACAGCACAGCAGTACAACCAGCACATCCTCTACAACAGAATGGAAGCTGTTCTAAATAGATAATAAGGACAATCATGTATGAGTCTGCTCTGACCATCACTACTGATCAGTGTTTTATTTTTGCAGGGTTGGAGATAAACTGTACTTCATTGCAATATTTGGTATAATTTAGTATTGTTCAGATTGAACGCCTTACGCCAACTTAATTACATGTCCAAGAGAAATAACATATTTTTACTCCGTTTTATTTTTTCAGTAGACCTTCGAAGGTCTCTTCTTTTCTCGTCTAGCCACTGACACATCAGACATCAGAATTGGGACAAAATCAGTCTGATATCAGTGACATGGACCATGGCATGGTGGAAGCTGTTTTTCCCTCAGAATTGTACTGAAGCAAGCAGTAAATTTTAGATGGAGACCGAGCAGCTAGTTCTGGCTTACTGTTCTACTAACGTGATGTTACTTCATTATGTATCTGTACTATAATGCATAATGCGAGTGAGGCAATCCATTAGTTCTGGTGTAATATTGAATGATCTACAGCTAAGGGACAATTGGCCATAGGCTTGCTGGTGATACGGTTACTGAGTCTGCTGGTAAAATGTGATAAAGGCTATTTTCTTGGCTCTGTGGCTCAGAGATAGGCGCCATGGTCCATAACCACTCATTGTGACAAGAGTATTCACTGGTACTTAAGCTTTATAGCTGCTTTATTTCCAGGAAAACTGCTATTTAAATGGAAGTAGCCCTGAATGGCTGCCATGAATGCAGACGATTCTCCGGGATAGTCAGAAAGATTTGATTTTTAATGCACTTTTATCATGTGTCCATATGGAAATGTAAGGCAGGGATGTGTGTATGTCATTGTCACCGTTTCATGACTGCATGCTGGTGTATATTGTTTGCTTTAGTCAAACTGTTAAATAGATGACTGTAGCTCCCTGTGGATCGTGGTGTCAGTGGGCAGCCAGATGCAAATTTGTATAGACTAATTCAATGACACTAAAAGAGGACTAGCAAATACAACTGCTCCTTTTGAGGGGTGTTGCTAGGAAACCATCAGTGTGAAGATGAAATCCCTACTGTGTGTCTTGGTCCAGCTGCATAGCTAAGCCATTACTGTGTGTGTGTGTGTGTGTGAGTGTGTGTGTGTAATGCCATGACACAGTCCAACAGCTGTAAACAAATGCTTCTAATCTTGTTAAATAGGCCTCATGACCATCCCGCTTCTAAAAGAAATCCATTTAAAGCCCTTTTAAATATAATACAGAGAGAAAGAAGAATATATCATAATTATAGTACTTGCTTTTATGGTCATTTCTTTGATGTTAATACTAGCGACCTTATTTCTTCAGTCACTACCGACACCTCGTAACTGTAGGTCAGGACAGTGATGTTGATTGGCCGTTAAACAGAGAGATTTGTCTGCAATCTGATTCACCACTGCAGAACGGTACAGCCACGGTGACACTGCTGCTGATCAATCATCCGCCATTCTCAAGCTCTGGTTTCCATCACACACGAGTGAGATCCCAAAATCCTACAGGGATAAAGTCTTTTCCTCTCAGCTGAAGGGAACATTCCACACTTTTTCCGAGAGAGAATTATGGAAGCTTCTTCACACTCAGCAGCAAAACATTTGAATGCATGTCAGAGGTGTACTTTGGATGGTGTCAAGAGATCACCTGCAAATAACAGGGTTGTTATCTCTACACCCTCATACTGGACACCAAGAATGTGGCTGCAACCCAGTGTAGTACCGCCCACACTAAATGTTGAGACACAGATAATAAGCATTTTCCAGAATGGAAAAGTGTATTTCCATGTCCCGTCACAAAGCTGTAATAAAGTTAACTGTTCCACTGCCTGGGTGGAACCCACACAGTTCCTCTGGAATCCTGTCATATATCTACAGGAAGTGCGATGATGAACTGATTCAACTGGAATACATATTCTGGTTTACTTTTTTCAGTACAAAAAGTCACTGCGCCAGATCCCCATGTGAAATTGGAAGTCACACTACCCCAACCTTGTCTAGTGCATTCAGCATCAGATTCTTCCCCCTCTGAAGCCACCATAAAGATTTCTAACCACCACAGTAGTCTCAGCCACAGAGGTAGACTCCAGAAACACTAGAGCTTCCTGCTACCTGCATCTCAAAATGGAGGGCATATCTATTGGGTTAAGGAGTTGCTCAGAAGTGCTCATTAAGTTTAACACTATCCAACACTTGCTCTACCTTTCCTCTCCTGAAGCATCAACTGGTTTGTCAGAAGATCTTTGGGGCTACTCAGTTTTTTTTTCCATGGCCTCTCCAAACTTTTCCCACACCCGAGCTTTCACTTCTGCAACTGCATGGCACTGGTTAAGGCTCTGGGTTGTTGCTTGGAGGGTTGGGGTTCAAGCCCAAGCTGCCACTGTTGGGCCCTTGAGCAAGGCCCTTGACCCTTCCTGCTCCAGGGGTGCTGTATCATAGCTGTCCCTGTTCAACTGCTTCAGCTGGGATATGCAAAGAAAAGTGTTCCACTGTGCTGGGATGAATGTGTGGTGATAATAAAGGCTTCGTACCCTTAGTTCTTCTTTTGTCTCCTATGCCTCTCAGCTGAATCAGAAGAACCCAAGGATCTCTGGTGGTTATGCGCAACCTTGTGTTCAAACATAGTCTTTGTTTCATTTCTTTAGTATTGTATTATATAATAAATGGTGATATATATTTATACAGTATATTCACATAGTCAAATGGCTAACCAGGTAAACAATGTCTGTTTCTTCTGTTGTTTTCTGACTCACTTGCTTTGCTATTTTAAATCATACGGTGCTTGTCACCCTGACTCCCTCCATGCCTCCAGAGCGTGTCAGTTTCAGTTTGTGACTCAGGAGAATTTATTTCCCCATACGTTACCTATAGAATGTGTTGCCAAAAAATCTGTGACTATTGCCTCAGCATGCCACTCACCTGTGTGTCAAAATGTCTGTTTTGATTTCGAAACATTTGTTTTGCTGGAGTTTGCTGAAGGTCTGTGCACATCTTGGGAATACAGGAAACTCTTGTTTCCTGCTCTTGTGTTTAATTACCTGCTGAATATCAAATCTTTTAACTAAAGCAAAAGAATATAGAAGCATTTTATGATCATAAGAATAAGTTTCATTGCAATGTACTAAATATGATGGATATGAGAAATGAGAAAAGAACCACTAGCAATGTGGGCTTAATGCTTTGAGCACTTCATGGTGCATTAGTTCAGAATTTCACATTTGTCTCAAGTATATCTCTGGTTTGCTTTTTGGATATAAAAATATGTTTTTTTCCCTTTGCTTTTAGGAACTCTGCTAATGTCACAACAGCTTCCACAGTAAGCTTTCACTCCTTGTCTTGGAGTGCCTTCACCCGAGAACCATGCATCATCTCACGCCTCTCCTGCTCGCTCTGTCCCTCGTACTCTCCTCCAGTCGTGAGTATCCTGCACAGTGTTGCTCGTTCTTCATTTCCCCTTCCCTCTAGCTCCGGTTCCTTACTCCTTTCCTAGTTCTCCATCTATATGCATCACAACGATGGGATCCTAGTCCGCTAGCTGTGGTTAATTGCATTGAGATTAGAATGTGGCTGTCTTCTCACATTAGGCCATCAAAAGACGATCTCACTGATTAGGAGCAGCAATTTCATATCCGGCCAGAAGATAGCTGTGCACACTGGGTCAAAGCCAGAGGATGAGAGAGAATGCCAAGCAGAGGGCATCTCCCAGGCCCATGAGATACAGCTGCAGCTTATTACAGACTGTCTGTATTTTTGATGAAACTGGCTGATTTCTGGTGCGCTACGGGTTTAATATAGCAAATACAGCATCTGTGTCCTTGTATTTGAATTTGGTATCCAGAATAATGCTTTCAGCGAGGAAAATGTCTAGCATCAAACTGTGCACAGAAAATTGATTCATTTTTCTTTTGGGGGGATTTCCCCCGTTTTGCTCCCTCATTTGGCCACCTGCCGATTCCCTCCCACCAACCAGCTCTCCTGCTGTCATACAATAGCTACGGTTAGGAGTAAGGATAACGCACGCTTCAGCGAAGACACATGAAGCCAGCTATCCATATCTTTTGAAAATGCTTCTCATGCTGGGCAGCGCATCACAGGACAGCATTCAGAGGAAAGCACTATCTGTGCTTTTCTGCAGAAATTAACACAATTGGCTAGTGCCACATCAACACAAGAGAGAGAGAGAAACAGAGAGACAGAGATTATCCCATGCCTATGGCACTTATGCCAAAACTAGAATAATGCTGGGAACTCATGTCATGTCAGACTGACATGCTGGGATCAAAGGAGGCCAATTTTATATTATATTAAGTTATACGACTGTTCCCGATCTTCAAATCCTTAACAGATAGGGACAGAGAGAGAGATGTACCCACACAAAAAGCCAAAAATAAATCTAAGGACTTAACAGCCATAAGCCTAAACTGATCAGCTTACTGTGAGTTGCTTCGAATGAACTTATTGACTGAATAAATGCATTTAAGAATAGCTATCGTTACGTAATAAGCAGGAACCCATTAGTGAAGCTGTTTCCAGATTTAAGACAGTAATAATAAGTGATTAGCTTATAGGCTTACAGTTCTTATTGAATACTTCATATATTTACAGTGTGGATTTTTGCAAAGAAAATGTGCAATTTTTCAAAATGACCACAGATTTTTCCATTGATTTGGGCCTAGACGTGCCATGTGACAAAATTACAACATGCATTCAGCCAAAGCTCTGTGTGGAGCATGGGTAAAGCTATTCTTAAATTTATTTTATAGTAAGTAATTACACGTATCTTCACTGGTAGAAGTGAATGTGATTGCAGTTTTGCCAAGTAGAAAAATGCTGCAGCAAAATTAAACCTTTTTTGGCTGCAACAATCATGAAAAATCTTTCCTTGAAGAACTGTGTTTTATATAAACAGTATATGACATAAGCACTATCTTTTAGTCCCTTAAAATGATAATGAGCTTTAATTAATATAAAATCAGCAATTTGTTGTGTTTTTTCCCCTCCAGCTACGTGTGGTGAAACTGCTGGCATCTTTGGTGAGTATAATCAATATTTTTTCTTAGTGACTGTTTACTGTGTCTGATATCCACACAGTTGTTTGTCACTGATTGCCATCAACCATCTTGTGTTTACTTGAGTATCAGTTTAATGCAGTCCCAGTGCACAAGGCAAATACAGTGAAATGAGCATGAGCAATGAATATGAGACTGTGAGTGCCTGAAACATTACTGCTGCTTTTCTTGAACAATCAGACCAAACAAGGAATTCAAGGTTTTAAAGATTCTAGGACAATCCAGTAAGAGGCAGAGGCAAGAAGGAAGCTTGCTGGTTGTCAGGGATTTGTTTCACAGCAATCTCAGTTCACATAAAAATACACCGATCAGGCATAACATTATGAGCACCTGCCTAATATTGTGTTGGTTTTGCTGCCAAAACAGCCCTGACTCGTCAAGGCATGGACCTGAAGGTGCTGTTAGCAGCAGATCCTTTAAGTCCTGTAAGTAGTGAGGTGGTGCCTCAGTGGGCCCCACCTCACAACTTACAGAACTTAATGGTTACTTACAAGACTTACAAGACTTAAAGGATACTTTTGGCCCTTCATCAAACTCGCTCAAATCCTTACGCTTGTCCATTTTTCCTGCTTCTAACACATCAAATTTGAGGACAAAATGTTCACTTGCTGCCTAATATATCCCACCCACTAACAGGTGCCATGATGAGGAGATCATCAGTGTTGTTCACTGGCACTGCTCATAATGTTTTGCCTGATTGGTGCATATAATAATAATGAGGCAAATGATTTAAGATGCTTAAACCTAGGTCTGTGCTAATTAAATATTCAGAAGAATAAATTCCTGAATGTGAGAGTACTCTTCAAGGATATGAAAAGCTCGAGAATAAACGTATCTTAATGATTTTATAAAAGAAACCCAGCAAGAGAATTAGGCGGTAGATAATAATATCAACCTTCTAATATCTGTCTAGGGTTTTACTTTGCATGTTTTTTCCGCATGTTACTTACATTTTTATTAAGGTTGTTGTTATTGGAACGATAAATGATCCTATTTGCACTACTAAAAGCAGCAAGGAGTGTAAAAAAAGGCAGGGTTTCCTACAGCTCCAGAGAGAGAGAGTGCCCTGTTAGTTACTGCCATTCAATTTCAGCCTCTCGGCAATGCTAGTTAACAGACTGGAAGTACAGGAAGCATGAATATTTGTTGCAGCCCTATTTACCATTTTTTCTTGGATTGGGATAGTCCGTCAATCACGCCAACACACCCGCAAACGCACACCCCTCTATTTCTCCATCAAAGCTTTGACAGAGTTGTGTGTTCTCTGGCAGCCAGACATTTTGCTTTTGATCCCTTTTGTGCATTTGACTCTTGCGCCTTGCCCGAGGAGCTGGTGTGATATCTGTCTTCTTATGGGCTTGGTATTGCTCGCATTTCTTTCATGCACACTCTGTGTAAAGGAACAGGGACGTTTCTTTGAGATATAAATATAGAACATTGGCACATCAAGCACTTGGAATATTTTGTGTCGTAATGAGTTAAGATGGGAGACTAGGTGAAGAGAGTTCAGTCTAGAGCTAGAGTCAACATCCTGCTCACACATGATGGGGTCTAAAAGAGTTTTAGTCAGAGAGTAGTGCTCTTATTATGGTTTCAACAAATCTAAGTGAACTACAGTTTCAGCATCGCAGTCAGGTTTCATTCTGAATGTGCACATGAAGTCTTTTCTTTATCAGTGTGAGTCGTTAGCTGCTTTAAGTACAGAGGTGGCTAGTAACGAATTACATTTACTTCGTTACATTTACTTGAGTAAGTTTTTTGGGTAACTTGTACTTTTAGAGT
Source organism: Hemibagrus wyckioides (assembly GCF_019097595.1). Taxonomy (NCBI): domain Eukaryota; kingdom Metazoa; phylum Chordata; class Actinopteri; order Siluriformes; family Bagridae; genus Hemibagrus; species Hemibagrus wyckioides. Next base: position 5,328,467 of record NC_080723.1, on the reverse strand, counting down.
ATATTTAAATATGTGTACTTTTACTCAAGTACATATTTAGTGAAAAAATTTTACTTTTACTTCGTTACATTTGGCAGCGTTCCTCCGTTACTGTCAAATGTTAATAATTAATATGAGATTTTTAAAATCATTAGTTTATATGGCTTTATAAGTCTCGCGAGTCGTTGGAGAGGCTGCTTCGCGAGAGGCTGCTACGGATCTCCCGCTTACATTTAGCTCGTTTAGAGGAAGATGATAAAGCTGAAGCAGAGGCAGACGTGTGCAAGTTGTCAGGGGCAGGTCACCCATGGCCTCAAGTTCAGTCTATGTTTTCACTCCAAGATGTCAAAAATAATAGTTTCATAATGCGATGCATGCTGTGTTCACCAAAATGAACAGACATCGCAGCGTACAAGAATTCCAGCTCCAACCTGAAAAAACAGGGAGCAGTAAGTGTCACAGGTATGTCTATTTGAACTCTATTAATGGTCATTTGGTAACCATGGGGACATTGACCTTATTTTAATACCAGATTTCTCACACTGTCCTAATGTTTTTCTTCATATGCCCTCATGTGCAAGCAATGACCAATATCTTGTGAACCCTACAAACAACACAAGTTCATGAAAAAATGTTCATTCTAAACGTCTGGACAATTTCACACCCATTATCCACAAAACTACATCAGCTGAACAGCATACTGTGACGTCATGCATTCATACACAAATACGGACACCTCAACAAAGTGTAGAACATACATACACAATAAAATGGATTTGTATTTTATTTTATTCCTAGCTAAAGAATGCATGTATTTATAAAATGCATATATTATTATTTCATCAGAGGATTCACCAAACAAGCTTAAGGTTTATGCAGAACCAATCAAGTCATGAAAACGAGGATCAGTCCACAGTAAAATCCAGTAAAACGGATTGTTCAAGACAGAACATATAAAAAAATAAACATTCACATACTGAAGGGCAAACACACATAAACAAGTTCATACACAAACATAATAACAAACACACTCTGCACACACACACACCTTCTCTTTTGTTCTATATTAGCTTGTTTAAATGCAGATGCTGACAAGTTTGTGTTGTGAATGTGAAAATAAAGACAGTTATTTTCAGGTCATGAGTTATGACAGGTCATGTAAAGTTAATGTGCCCATCACTGGACTGAGATGTGGCCTTCACTGGACTGGACTGCTACTTTACTTCAACCTGTGTTTTATATAACAAAGAGACTTTCAAGGAGAGGTGTGTGAAAGCTCTCCAAGTAGTTTGAAATTCTGGGTTTTTCGCTTCATATCAGTCAGATCAGAAGTAACCAGTAACTAGCTACTTGAATAGTTTTTTCATTGGATACTTTTTTACTCTTACTCAAGTAACTATTAAGATTGTTACTTTTACTTGAGTAAATATTTCTATAAGTACTTGTATTTTTACATGAGTACAGATTTTGGATACTCTACCCACCTCTGTTTAAGTATTAATAGTTACACTAACCTGCAGCTATATGATTTATTTGACAGTTCCAATCAGAGTAAAACACATCTGGAATCGAATAAGACTATATAAATTTAATCAAAAGAAGCCAATCTTTTGTTTTGTCTTTTTGCACAGTACATGATGACCAGCATGGCTGATTTCTGAGGAGTTCATATTACAAATATGTCTGAAATATGAAAAAGATGCATTGTACGAAATATTTTTTATATTATTACATAAGAGAATACATTCAGATTTACTGTTCAAAATACTCAATCGTACACAATATAAGTGGACTACATTTAAAATATTCTTTAACCAGGGTTTGGGTCGTCGAGGCCCCCGCCCATGACTGCTACCCAAATCACATAGCACCAGCCCCTTATGCTCCTTACTGCGGGTGGTGGGCCTATGGGCGTGGCGTGCCCCAGCCCCAGGCCTGGCTCCAGGGTGGGGCCCCGGTAACGCCAATCTGGGCGACGTAATGGTCCTTGGTTTTTTTGTTTCTCATGAGGGGAATGTGAACTGCTCTTAGTCTGACCCGTCACCTAGGATCCCTTTGCCTTGGGAGATCCTACCAGGAGCACTTGGCCCCCAACAACATGGCTCCTAGGCTCATTCGGGTACTCAAACCCCTCCACCACAATAAGGTGGCGGTTCAGGGAGGGGTGGTTGTGGGAGTAGGTGGTTTGTCCCCTCCAGGTTGGAGGGGTGTTCCTCCCTCAAGTGGAGGAGCTTAAGTATCTCAGGGTTTTGTTTACGAGTGAGGGAAGGATGGAGCGTGAGATTGACAGATGGATTGGTGCAGTGGCAGCAGCAATGCAGTCTATGTACTGGTTTGTTGTGGTGAAGAAAAAGCTGAGCTGAAAGGCGAAGCTCTCGATTTACGAGTCAATCTATGTTCCTACTCTCACTTATGGTCATGAGCTTTGGGTCATGACCGAAAGGACAAGATCCTGGATACAGGCGGCCGAAATGAGTAAGGTGGTGGGGCGCTCACTTAGAGATAGGGTAAGGAGCTCTGTCACCTGGGAGGAGCTCGGAGTAGAGCCGCTGCTCCTCCACATCGAAAGGGGCCAGTTGAGGTGGCTTGGGCATCTGTTTCGGACGCCTCCTGGACATCTCCCAGGGAGGTGTTCTGGGAATGCCCCACCGGGAAGAGACCCCGGGGATGACCCAGGACACGCTGGAGGGACTATGTCTCTCGGCTAACCTGGGAACGCCTTGGAATTCCCCCGGAAGAGTTGGAGGAAGTGGCTAGGGAGAGGGAAGTCTGGGCATGTCTGCTTAGACTGCTGCCCCCGCGACCCGGCTACGGATAAGCGGGAGACAATGACATGACATTTAAAATAGACTTATACAATAGGATTACAGTAAAAATAGAATTTTACTGTACAGGTATGAAAGGGTGAAAAATAAATATAACATAACAAATGTTATATTTAACAAATAAATATAACAAATATAGCATGTATACAGATACAGTATGACTGATATAAATATGATGATACTGTGCAGATGCATGTAACTATATGCTATTTTGAACAAGGAAAAGACAGTAACACAGCATGAGCAATGAATATGAGACTGTGAGTGCCTGAAACACATTACTGCTGCTTCCCTTGAGCAATCAAACCAAACAAGTTCAGATCAGCTTGTTGGTTTGGGGTGGAGATAAAAAAGAAATTCAAGGTTTCAAAGACCCAAGGTCAATTCAGCAGGAAACAGAGACAAGAATGATGCTTGCTGTTTGACCAGGATTTGTTCAGAACAATCTCAGTTCAAATGTAGAAATGAAAAGATAGTAATATAGAGGCAAATGATTTAAGATGCTTGGCGTTAGGGCTGTCGTAAATGAATATTTAAAAAAGTATTTGCTTTTTTACTACATATATGCTGTCCTGGTTGAGGTTGGGGCTGATTAGCTTCCTGTAAGAAGCTCCTAGAATCTGTATATTATAAGTCCACTTCTCATAATACACACTGTTCCTTTTTCATTCTGTGGTGATTTGTATCATAGTTTATTGCGATATATATTGTGCTCTGCTTGGTACAAGTCTGCCTTTTTGTCATTGTGATTTAGTCAAACTTGGCACTGAGAGAGCCTGACATAAATATACCTTGACCTAATGCTTCCAGAAAAGCAGTTTTCATCAGATTGACTCATGGGATTGAAACCTGATTCGGGAACGATTATTAGATTTCGCTGTTTATTGCTAGCTTTGCAAAAACAATAGATTTGTTTACCTTTACATTTACTGGATTTTCATCACCTAATTCTCAGCAGTTTCTGGTCTTCCTGGTTGTTACAACAATCCTTTTACACTGCTGATATCTGAGGCTTGTCAGTGACCCAATGCATGGGTGAAGGCTTGTGCTATGCTCATATTTGTCTCACACAGGCTCATTATTTGTCTGTCATTTAATAGAGAACTAAGCTACATAGTGAATTGGACTATTCATACGCAGAACTACATTTTTTGGCATCAGTTAAAACTTAAAATTCCTCAAAAATAAGTTGCTAATAATAATGATAATGATAACGATGAAGCATACATTCAATCTGAAAACCAAATTTTAGTCTTGTTTGTATGTGCTTCCTAAATTAGCACCAAGTGTGAATCACAGAGGAATAATTTTCCATTTCATTATATAATTCACCTCTGGCACATATTTAGTAGTTTGATTAATGAACTTTCCATGAACTGTAATGCTGTATGTTTTGTCAAATATGAAAACACACTACAGAACAGTCTTAGCATGTGTTGGCAGATCAGAGCTCTGTATAGAGCTATATATATGTTTTAATGAGACATTCAGTGCATCCAGTGGTAGAATATAAAATATCTAGTGTGATGTGTGAATATACATAAGCAGAAGAAAGAAGCTTTGATGTTAGAGTCTATGTAATATCCTGGACTCAGCTGAGGAGTGAGGATGTTCAAAAAGGTTTATTTTGCAAAGTTAAATTCTAATCCATGTCTAAATCAATAAAAACAAAAGTCAAAAGATGATCTGAATCAGTAAACACAGCCGAAGGATAACCCAAAAGAGTCATCCAAAATAAACAAGATAACATACGAATCCCATCTCATCCACACTTCTAGACACAGGTGGGAGGAAACCCAAAAACCTGGAGTAAATTGCAGTAGCAAACGTTTTTATTTATCTTTTTTGCACTGTACACCGATTTCTGAGGAGCTTTAAATGAACAATTTCATATTACAATTTCAGAAGTATATCAAATTAGTTACGATGATATTTTGAAAAATATGCATTGTACAAAATATTTTTTATATTATTGAAATATTCTAATTCAATTTCAGAATTAAAAAATACATTGCATAAATACCCAATCATGCACAGTATAAGTGGATTAAATTAAAAATATAATCTGTATAGAAAATGTATATACTGTATAATAGGATTACAATAAAAATAGAATTTAACTATACAGGTAAGTAAGGGTGAAATACACCGCTCAGCCATACCATCAGTATTTGGTGGAATAACCCCGATTCTCCACCAGTTTTTCACATTGCTGTTGGGTAACTTTATACCACTCTTTTTGCAAAAAAGCAAACAGCTCAGCTTTGCTTGATGGTTGACCGCAGACAGGGAACACCCCACAAGAGCTGCTATGTGACTGTTATGCGCACCGTGCAGATGCGTGCAATTATATGCACTTTCATGCGAGGGAAAAACAGTAACACAGCATGAGCAATGAATATGAGACTGTGAGTGCCTGAAACACATTACTGCTGTTTCCCTTGAGCAATCAAACCAAACAAGTTTAGATCAGCTTGTTGATTTGGGGGTGGGGATATAAAAGAAATTCGAGGTTTCAAAGATCCGAGGTCAATCCAGCAGGAGGCAGAGACAAGATAACGATTCCACAACTTGCTGTGTGACAAGGATTTGACCAACAGTCTCAGTTCAAATGTAGAAATTAGAAAGAAAAAGGACACAGGGTAAATTGTGTACACAGTGAACACAGAGATACAATAATACAAGGAATAACAGGCATAGACACAGTAATACAGGTCAATACGGCTCAAATCTCGGACGCAGGTTGAGGCAGCTAATCGACCTGCTGAACCATTGTTCATACAGTCAGCGGTTTTTACCTGAGATTAATGATTTTATGAACAATATACAGTAAATATAAACAAAGAGAGTGGTTTGAATTTGACTTGAATAGGATCTTGTTGATTTAAATATCAAAAGAGCGCATTTTGTGTTGTTTTTGTGTCGAATTGGCTGCAGGTCTCTAGATTGAGACAGTTGACACACTTTCCGAAGATGACAATGCGGGTCTCCTTCACGTGGCTCCCTGCTGTATTCACTCCGTGTAGCAGTGCAGCCGTGATGGGCAGAACTACATTTAATGGTTACTGAAATTAGTTAGTTTCTTTCTATTCCTTTTTCTTTTCCGAACAATTTAAATGGCAGCTAACAAAAAATCTGAGAAAAAGAAAAGAGAGAAAAGTAGGAGGGCAGAAGTCGCCTGCTATTCATGCTCTCTGCTCTCTGCGCCCTGCCACACACTACTCCCTTGCCATCTGTCTCGTTTTTTTCTCCTCTCGAATCATTATTATTTCTCTCTATGAAACAAGATCTCTTCACTACACTTCACTTCAGTTCTGCTGCCTCCTCAGCTGTGTTGTTTCACTGAAGCACCATTCGGCACGCTCGTTCTCAGTACAGAGACCGAATTTCTGCTATTGTGCCACGTGTCAGTGCCTAATGCCCATTTAACCACAATTTCCCCCATTTCTCTGAACATTATTTTTATTATACTTGAATTAGCTAATATAAAACAGGGATTTATGTATTTTTGTGATGCGCAGATGTACTGCTCTGATCTTTTATAAATCTTTATGAAGAAGCATTCTGACACACTTTTGAACACACATCTACACACAGTCTGGATGTAAGGATTTGCACGCGCTCCGTTTGACTCATTAGTTATTCGTCTTCATGTCTGACTCGGAGTAGACTGGCGTTTGATGTTTTCCTTGCTAATGACTGGCTGAGGCTAATTACCCTGAGATGTTGCTAATGCAGTCAGCAGGTTGATTTGAAGTCAGTGTTTCAAGACAGTAGGTTTTTATTTTTTTTTTCTAAACGATGCTAGCTGTCTCGATTACTAATGAACTTTGTAGTGTATTAGTGAACGTGAATGATGGAAGAAGACATTGAAAGCTTTACTGTGCACTTCAGGGTCTTCTGAATTTGTTTTATACTAATAAACAAGCTGTGTCGTGTGCTGTATTTGTAGCAGTTGGTTTCTTATTGCACTGCCCATAGGATATGTAAACTGTAAATGTATATCAGACAAGACAGGTGCTAACTGTTTAAAATACTCCCCAGCTTTAAGAAACGTGTTGAAGTGTTGAAGATGTGTGAATTCAGTGTTATTACATAAAAGTTCAAACCCATGATGGATCCGACAATTATTTGCTATCACTTGCAATTACTTAAAAATACAGAACTTATTATGACTAATATATCTAAAGATTATTTTATCATTATTTTATCTAGTATTTATTCCTATTTATTAAAAGAAGCAAAAAAAAAACATTCTTCCTGAACAGTACATTATCGTATCAATTTTCATTTCAATCTAGTAATTGATTATATTAAAATGATCGCTATATTCTGTAAAGGCAACATTATAGTAGTTTTAGACTGAGTAATTAATTTTAATGACAGATGTTAAAGATTAAATGTTGTTCCTTGGTTAGAGATGGTTTTATTTATTTATTTATTTATTTATTTATTTATTTATTTATTTATTCTTTTGTTTGTTTGTTTGTTTGTTTGTAGTATTTTATTGTTTTTTTGCAGTGTATAATTACAATATGCATTTCTGAATTCATTTTTTGTAAATTCCAATCTGGAGGGGGAAAAATAAGGGATTATTCGCTTCAGTCCTAAGGCATGAATAATACACACATGAATACTAATGTATAATTTTGCGTGATTACTGGAAAGGAGGAAAGGATATTTGTGGTGTCTAGGGATCTGGATTTATATTTTATTTATTTGTTTTTATTTTTATTAAACTGTTTAAATGTTTGTTTACTTATGTGAATATTAGTCATGTGAGCTACTGTGGTGCCGTGAACATCAAAAAATCCTTTTTTTGTAGGAAGTCTTTATGAATAATCTCGCTAACAGGTTTTAGACATTTTTCCAATTTTTTCCCCCCAAATTTATCATTTGATTCTGTGTGTATCTCAGACGAATCCTCAGGCTATGGACCCGTGTTTGAGGAGCAGCCAGTTGACACCATCTACCCCGAGGAGTCTCAAGAAGACAAGATAATCATGAGTTGCCGAGCACGAGCCAGCCCACCTGCCATATACAAGTAACATATGCTTCTAACTGGTCATGCTGGGTTTTGCTTTTACTGTGCACCTCTTATTGCTCATTTAAAGGATTCATAAAATACTGCTACTGCTGTATGGCACGTCATTACGTAGGTGTGAGATCATTAATCGTGTCTGTGTGATGCTCGTCTTCTGTTTCACTCAGCTGGTCTCGTGGCACTTGGAAGCCTGAGCCCTTGACCCCACCAGTTTTACCCACTTCATTTCCATCAGGAGTTTGACCCTTTTTACACCTCAGATTAATCCACTGCTGTAACCCCGTCCCCCTCGGCACCCATCCCCCCCAATTCAATTTTCTCCTCCATCTCCTCTCTGTTACATTCGTTCCATCCTGACCTGCCCTAAAAGTCAGAGGCCGTTTGGAGAAGGAGATTTAGCATCTCTCAGCTCATTTCCTGTTGAGCTGGCATCACTTCAAGAGCACCCACAGGGTTGGCAGCCAAAACAGATGGAGAGATATGAAAAATATTTGTACAAAAAGCCTCAGCGCAGCATATGTATGGATAGATTACTACAAATTCAGATCAACTCAGATCAGATTCAGCTTTATTGTTATTGTGCAGTGTAGACGTACAAAGGCAATGAAATGCAGGTAGCAATAATAATAAAAAAAAAAGACAGTAAGTGAAATACGTTACTGTGTTAATGTAAAGTCTGTCTTGGGGGTGTGTAGGTTCAGACATTTGACAGCTGAGGGAAGGAAGGAAGCTATATCTAAAGCGTATCTAGATAAATTACTAGCGTGTTGTATTTAATTTCAATATAAAGTACTTAATATGGAGAGATATGTCATGTATCTTCTTCTCCCCGTTTGCAGTTGGAGGCTGAACAACATGGACATCGACATCTCGGACCAGGCTAACGTCCATTACAGCCTGATGGGGGGAAATCTGGTCATCAACAGACCTGATAAGAGCATTCATGTTGGCAACTACTCCTGCCTGGCAACGAACAAGTTCGGCACCGTCATCAGTCGAGAGGCGTCCGTCCAGTTTGGATGTGAGTGATGGTGGCGGCGCCAAGAAACGCCATTATGTAATGCTTCTTTTGTTCTGCTCAATCCACCTTGGACTTTTTGTCCTTTATTCAGCTTTACATAACCACTTAGGTAGCGTTTCTAAAAAAAACAAATAATAAAAATAAATAAATAAATAAAAAAAACCTATGCTTATGCCTTTTAGCCCTAGACAACCTCCGTTGAGGAGAGCTGGGAATTCATTTCTGGTGTCAACGTTTTTAAATGCCTGTGTTGGTTCTGCTGAATCATGGCTTCCAGTGATGAAGGAAATGAGATGATGATGATGCACATTATGGGAAATTGCTTTTTTAGTCCTTTTGTTTGTAGAAAGTGAGATTCTTTTTTATAAAGGTCATCTTGGCAGATTTTTTATAAAGGGGCTTAAATGAATTTCATTCTGTTTACCCGTAGATTTAGACATGTTTTCAACAGAGGAAAGAGAAGCTGTGCGTGTGAAGGAGGGTCAGGGAGTGGTGCTCTTATGTGCTCCTCCTCCACATTACCCAGGTTAGTTCAATTCCTTGTGTATAATATCTTCATAATCATCTTCTCACAGATAGACATAAATCATTATCTTACTAAATTCCTGGCATTCTAACAGTGTTTTCTCGTTCGTTTAGATGATCTTACTTTCCGCTGGATGCTAAACGAATTTCCCATCTTCATCCCGCTGGATAAGAGACGCTTCGTCTCTCAGACCACAGGAAATCTCTATATCGCTAAAGTGGAGGCTTCCGACAGTGGGAACTACTCCTGCTTCGTCTCCAGCTTATCCATCACGAAGAGTGTCTTCAGCAAGTTTATCCCTTTAGTCCCACAGACTGAGAGTATGACTTTATTTCCTTTTTTAGTTAGAATTTCCAAATGTTACAGTGGCTTGCATAAGTATTCATCCTCCATGAACTTTCTGACATTATAAGCAGTGTTCAAATCTAGGACTTAAATAGACTAAATATGGACTATGCAGTGTCTCCTTCAGCTGCTCTATTTATTGCTTAAATATTCAACACTATTGCTGTCAAACACCTTAACTGGTTTCAGAGGTCGCATACTGGAATGGTCACATGGTTCTCATTATGAATACGCCTGTTCCTTACATTTGTTAGAGAACATACTTAGACATACAGCGTCCTGAAGCCCAAGTAGCTATAAAAAACAAGTCCAGAAAAACATAAAACCAAACAGGGAAAACAACTCTAATCAAACTGCCAGAGCGAGACTGCAATGGGTCAAAACCAGAAACCTGACTTTATCAGTGACCCAGACCTCAATCTGATGGTGAGACATGAAGAGTTTAATTCAAGATGAGAGGGCAAAAGTATCCAGAAAGCTAATGGGGCACACATGTCAGAAACCTTCAGCTGTAATTACAGCCAACCCGGGGAAGTGAATTAAGGTCAAATAAAATCTAATATAAATCAAATCAAATCATTTCCATTTCCACTCTGTAAACAAAAGTTAGAGGAAATAAAGTTAAGGGTAAAAATTCGGTGTGTGATTACTTGTGCAAGGCAGTGATGTCAGGAAATGTGTGTCACTGGATGTAAATACCTAGTAAATACAAGAAAACTATCAAAGTCCTTGAGATAAATATGTTTCTTATTGTCGAGAAAGTCAGCATCAAAAAAACAAAATTATCCACTGACAACACAACACAGAACGACAGCACAGATTCATATTCATCATCACTATGACCAGTTCTGTCTGTCTAAAACTTTCAGTTCAGAAGCACAAAACGTTCCATAGTGTTTTTAAAAACGACGTGCTGTATGATATCGCATTTAAAAGCGTGTGACAGTGTGGCTATGGCCTATTTAAATCACTAAGCTGTCATTGCAGTGCTACGCTGGTCGGGCAACGCAGCCTGGATGGAAATGGTGATTGATTATGCTTTTGCCACTGAGGCAAAAACAACAGCTTAAGCAGTCAAGAGTCTTTTGTGTGTCTGTTTGTATAAAGCTGGAAGGAGAAGAATCAAGGCAAGACATTTGGAAGCAGTCCTTTCTCTTCCCCGGAGGTCTTTTTTGTGGGGCCATCAATTATTCTCTATTTGTGTTCTGACACTGGGCTTGCATGAGTAAGCAGAAACATTTTTCCCAAAAACAGTTGGAATGCTTTTAGTTTTCGTAACCTGATTCGTTTAGCTCCATATAATATCTTTATATACCTTCCTGTTGGTTATATTTAATCATTTCTTTTCTTTACAGTTAAACACTGGAAGCAAGCTTCTTAAGTATTTGGTTATTTTCATCTCCCACAGGATCCAATGACCAAAGATACAGTGCAAAGCAGATGATCTGCTTTTGTCAACACAACTCCTAACACTTCCTACTCCTTTGTGCATTTCCTCACCTATGACTCCATTACTGCAGACCGGCATAAGCCTAAGGCTGCATTTTGCCCCACATTTACAGTCATTTTTTGAATGTGCGTTTTCATGTGTGTGTTTGCACAGCATGCCTCAGCTGCCATCTCATAGCCAAATATTTTGAGTTGAAATGCCTGAACCAGGCTGGCTATTTAGACTGATACAAAACAACAGAGTGTGTCGTGCATTTCAATATAACAACAACGATATGCATTTGGTGCCAGAGGCTGATGCAGGAAATGGCCTCTAAAAACCAGATGATTCAGCACACCGATACTGTTTACTGTCTCCAGGAGGTATTCTTCGGAAGTACGCGGCCGATATAAAAGTGAAGTTTCCAGACACGTACGCTCTCGTTGGCCAGAACATCACCCTGGAGTGTTTCGCATTAGGAAAGTGAGTGCATCTACTTTATGATGATGCGAGAGTGTAGGAGCATGACATTTAGTAAGTTATGCCAATGGAGTTGATACTGCTTTTTTTTTTCCAACTAATGTGTGTAACTGTTTGGCTCAGTCCCATTCCCCAGATCAGATGGAGGAAGGTGGACGGAGTGCTGCCAGTCCATCATGAGAACAGCATGACAGGTGGACATTTGCACCTCTATAACGTGCAGTACGAGGATGAGGGGGTATACGAGTGTGAGGCGGTCAACTCTAAAGGCAAAGACTGGCACAAAGCAAACCTTTATGTTGAAGGTAGGACGGCTGTGAGGGGAAGGCTCTCTGGACCAAAGATTGCTCTAGATCAAAGATTGCAGCATTTTTGTGAAAATTGTAGACTGAAAAAAAAAAAGAATATTAATTATGCATGTAGCACTTTTACCTCGCACTTTCTGACCTCCTACCTGTGTGTGAGGAGTTTACATGTTCTCCCTGTGCTTCTTGGGTTTTCTCCAGGTTCTCCGGTTTCCTCCTGAAGTCCAAAGACATGAGTTGTAGGCTAAATTGGCTACAATAGGCTAAATAACTCTAAATTGTCCACAGTGTGTGAATGAGTACGTGTGGTCACGCCCTATGATGGGTTGATGGGCACCTTGTCCAGGTTATCCTACGCTCTGTGCCCCAAGTCCCCCTGGGATAGACTGTAGGTTTCCTGTGACCCTGTGTAGGATAAGCGGTCCAGAACATGGATGAATGAATGATGAGTAGGACTTTTTCCTTAAAGAACAGGGTAATATCCGGCGCTAAGTAATAATAAGTTTTACACTATGACAGAGTGAATACTGGGGTTCAAAGGGGTACTGCATCCAATTAAAATGAAATTGACATTAAAAAGTGAATGCAATACTTTTCACATACACATCAATATATGAGCATTGAATACAGTTATTACAGAATTCATAAATTATACTATCTATAGTTGTTCCCTTTGCTGAAGAGAAGATAATTCATCTCAAAACACAATGCTGTTAATACCAATTTCGCCAAACCTCTAGCAAATTCAGTATGACGTGGCTTGACACGACATGATCTCAGGAGCATGTGGGGGATTGATAGGAGAAAATGTGTAATACCTTAATAATCTTAATTTAGAACTATACATATTTAAATGTATAATGAACATTTATACATTTTGAGCTTCTGTATATTTTAGTGAAGTATAATAGACTAAGCATCAGAAGAGTCGCAGTGTTTAATGTTATAAATGCCATATTTGGTCATTTTTGCATTCGCTTTGGTTATAGCTGCTGATCTTAGCTTTTTCTCCTGCAGCTGCTCCGGAGTGGGTGGAGCACATCAGCAGCAGCGAGAGGGACATCGGCAGTGACTACACCATGTCCTGTGTAGCCAGCGGGAAACCCAAGCCTCACGTATACTTCTTGAAAAACGGCCAAAAGGTTTGGCCCTTAACCCTCTCCTCATTCTAAGTTTATTAGTATAAAGGCTTTGAGTGGCTTATCCTTGGCCATCCATCAAGTCCATGCTACATCAATGCACTCCAACTTTCCACAGCAATATTTGGCGGAGTGTGTTTGGAAAGTGTAGCATCATCACAAACTTGCACAAACGCATCACAATCTCTCTGTTGATTAGCATCTGACAAGGAAATGTTTTCTTTAGAGCGGCTCTCTAAATTAGGGCAGACTGTCAATGAGGCAAGCTCTAGGCTCTATCTCCATGCTAAACGGGTGCCGACACTATTGCACAGACACCCATGGCAACAGTCAGTTCTGCTCCAGAAGCCTGAGAGTGTATGCAGGGGGCATAACACAGCAGGAGCTACCCGCTGAACAGACTGCATGCAAATCAGCTTCACTATGAGTAAAACTTTCGAACAGTGCCGTCTTTCTACAGGGGTTCACCGAGTTCACTGATCAGAATGGTCATGTAATGATTGTGTATTTGCTTCAACAGCTTGGCAGGCATGAGTCTCACTTTAAAGACCTGACATCTGATGACTCAGGGATGTACCAGTGCATCGCTGAGAACCGGCATGGAGTGATCCAGGCCAACGCTGAGTTGCGAGTCTTCGGTAAGCTCCTGCACGATAGGCGCGACTGAAAGGGTGACGACCCTATACTTTTTTCTAAATCAGCAGTGCATAATGATTTCAAGCCAGATGACCCCCAGATATATCATATTGCTCTGCATGAGTATCGCCCCCCAGGAAACTGCACAAAATATCCCATAAATGGAAAGCGGTGATGGCATAATATTCATCTCAAGTCGCGTGAAACCCCTAAATGAATTAACTTGTGTGTTATTGTATCTCTTTACAAATACTGAAAGTGAGTACAACTCTGGAAAAAAAAATTCAGGAATATTGAAACCCTGAATCTGTCAGGGTTTGGGTAAAAAAAAGTCCCAAACATTGTCCATCAATCAGCGCACCATTAAATCCATTATTAAAAGTGTAAAGATTATGATAAAGCTAAGACATTGACAATAGGAATTCATCCACTAGAAATCAGTGACTGGATACAGAGGGATTTAGTCAGAGAAGGAACCAAGTGTCAGATTGTAACACAAGGAAAAAATCAAGGGGGGTGAATATTTATGCAAGTCACAGCACTTACACTGATGCATGTTGTTCTTCTTTGCTGATAGCTTGCCCATGTTAGAATCTAGGATATAGGTCGATGTAGTAAGTTTGCCCTTGAAGATATTGGAGGAAACCCATGGTCTGTGACAACATGCTGATGTTTTCTCCTGGCAGTGGGTGCTCCTTCGTTCGAGTTCAACCCAGTTAAGCAGAGGCTGCTGGGAGCAAAGAATGGGCATGTGGTGATTGAGTGCAAACCAAAAGCAGCACCCAGACCTACGCTTTCCTGGAGCAAAGGCACAGAACTGCTTTCCAATTCCAGCAGGTAGGAGATAAGCTTCACTGTAATCATGCCATTCGTCTCTTTTCAAGATTTGATCTGTCAGTTTGCGGAGATTGTGGAAATGTTCAGTCGAACAGCACAGTGTGAAAAGATCTTTTTACATTTAAAAAAATATATAAATAAATAAAGCTGGTGCTATATTTTCAAACAATGAACAACAACCTCCGGCAAATATGCTGAAAAGAATTAAGTGCACATCTTCCAGAACACTGCACTTTCAGGGAGCAAAGAAAGGCTTGGAGATTGCTCCGAGCTGAGGCGAATTCACAACATTGCAGTGTTACTGGATCGGTTTTGTGGTTTCGTAGTGCATTACTATCGATGCAGATAGTTGCTGCTGCAAGAAATTATTGTTAACGCTGCTTTGTTAAAATATATTATCAAAATTATCCAGAGATTTTGAAACAACTGTGTTCAAATGAACTAAACAAAAGACATGAGAAAAGCAGAACTGCTACGATAAATTCTGGTCAAAATTTGATTTGTATCTCATGGCTGGCTCCATGATTCGATTCTCAGAATACTTTGAAAACAATTTTACAGAATTAAAACGATGTATTTCTCCGTCACTGTAGATTGTAATCGTTCAGGTGCTGGCATCGTTTGAAAGCTAATGATAAGTGATTGTTTTGATTATTATGTAAACATATTTGTGATACGCTTTGTCATGAGCCAGAGCTATTGGTCACTTCACAAATGTCTAATTGTTCTAGCTCTCCAAAAAAATCATTTGATCACGTGATCAGTGTGAGCTCGATATATTTTGACTCTATTTGACGCGCAGATTGAGACCTCTGGTGTTCAACCTGTGCAGTTGCATCAGATGCATAATGAATAGAATGCTGTGAAATGTAAATAGCACATTTTCACATTTCCACAATGTACAATGTGACATTTTTGTCAGTGGTGAATGAACCACAAACCCAGATGAGAGAGATTTTGAGTTGTCTCAATGCTGGTTTATTTCATAAAGCTAAACAACTGATGAACGATGTAACAGATTTGAGTTTTTCCTCGAATATTTGTGGCGCTGCTTCCATGACCAAATACTTGGGCAAACATTGGACCTGAAAATTAAACTCATGCTCCATGCAATGACCTGAGCAGCCATGTGATATTTGGATCAATCCCAGACAGGGGCAAATATCAGAATTAACACCATGATGGATAATGTAAAACACATAGCTTTATATATGCACACCATGGCGCATAAACTCAAACCACTGCATCGTTCTCGATCAGAACTTAAGTATTCCACCAGCTTTAGGGTATTGTCTCTATAATAAAATTATTGGCACCCCTAAATAATATTGCACACAAATTGCCATCTTGATGATATAGAATGATATAGATGATATGATATAAAATGATATAGATTGATTTTGAATCATGATTTTTGCTTAGAAACCAGGATATTTTGGAAAAACTACTGTGTATTAAATATCATCATACATTTAATATCAAAATGTTCAATAATTCTGGAGTCGTGTATGTGTTAGTGTTTTTTTTTAAACTGAAAACCAATGTAATGGTGTCAGGATTTTCATTTGGGAGGATGGGAGTCTGGAGATCCGCAACGTTACCAAGTCAGACGAGGGGAAGTACACATGCTTTGCTGAGAACGACAGAGGCAAAGCCAACAGCACTGGATCTCTGTCAGTTACAGGTAAGAGGCTGAAATTCAAAGGTATATGAGTTATGGAAATGTGGTCTTGCTTAGTGCATTGCTTATTGGAGCAATTATATTTCCAATCATTTATGCAGTGATGAACACAGTAGCCTGAGGCTGTTGGAGAAGATTTTTGAAATGATATGTTATGCTTGGTCAACACCCAAGATGCTGATTGAGCTGTAACTCTTTTCTGCCCTCTGCTGGTCACAATGACTTAATACAGGGAGCAGAAATGGCAGCTGTTGACTGGCCTTGTTGCTTTTTTGCTCATACTTAAATTTTAGAGGAAAATGACAAAGGATTGTTTTAAGGCTTTAAAATATATATATATATATATATATATATATATATATATATATATATATATATATATATATATATATATTATAGAAAGACTTGAAAAGACTTAAATAAGAAAATGACAAAGTATACAAAGCATATAAATGTACAGTTGTAATACTAATAAAAATAATTTTTAATCTGTTATAAAGATACATAAAAGGTATAAAATGTACAAAAGACAATAGTAAAAATATATATATTTTTATTGTATATTATTAAACATACAGAAAACAATAATAATAATAGTTATTATTATTATTATTATTATTATTATTATTATTATATGTGTAATTTTTTTTGTTAAGTCTTTTTAAGTGTCTCTATAATATCTTTTATAATTCACCTTGCCTTGATGCTTTCCCTTTGCCGCTGTAACTTTTTTAATTTCCCCGCTGTGGGACGAATAAAGGATTATCTCATCTTATCTTATCTTATCTTATCTTATCTTATCTTATCTTATCTTATCTTATCTTATCTTATCTTATCTTATCTTATCATTTTAGATGCCACTAAGATCACGCTGGCTCCCTCTAACACCGACGTGAGCGTGGGCGAAAACACTAGGATGCAGTGTGCTGCGTCACACGACTCGAGCCTCGACATCACCTTCATCTGGTCACTTAACGGCCATGCCATTGACTTTGACAAGGAGGCAGAGTACTACCTGCACACTGTTGTAAGAGAACGAAGCCAACAGATCAATGGCAGCATCAACAGTGTTTGAAGTATTTAGGTTTAGTCTGCACCAACATCGCTTATTATTTATCACAATGGTTGGTGTAGTTTTGTACTGTGTGTTCTCAAGGTCACAGAATCACACTGACTTGAACTATTATTAATGAAAACAGTGGTTCAGGCTGCCTAGAGGCTTTTTACTGGGTTTGAGCAGTAAATTCTTAACTTGGAAAAACAGTTCAACCCCGCCTGCCTGTACTCATCTCCCATTTATACTTCTCAGTGAGAGAAAATATAGACTACAGAGGGTTCATTTAGTGATACCTTTTTCTAATTTCCAAAATTTGGTAGATTTTCATAAAATGCATGACTTTTCAGTACCCTATACAGTTTTAATAACGATGAACTAATTTACTTGATTTATTTTCTAACCATGATTGCTGATAGTGGCATTATAATGAACTGTTTATAATTAATGTGTAGTTCAGTTAAATAGGAACAAGCTAAAATATAAATCATTTATGTTAATAATACCAGCAACATTTCTGCAGTGTGTGTGTGTGTGTTTATGGGGGCGGGGTACTTTTGCTTACTGAGGTTAAGATTAGAGTTAGATTAATGTGTAGGCATAGTATTAATAAGATGCATTAATGTGTGTGTGTGTGTGTGTGTGTGTGTGTAGGATAGTCAGGCAGGTATATCTAGCTGTGAGCTGCTGATTAAGAACACTCAGCTGAAGCATGCAGGCCTCTACACCTGCACAGCCCAGACACCTGTGGACAATGTCACTGGCTCTGCTGAGCTGGTAGTAAGAGGTACTTCAAACATTTCACACACACACACGTGCACACACACTTTTACATATTATATACACTGATCAGGCATAACATTCTGAGCACTGAGAGGTGAAGTGATAATCTCCTCATCATGGCACCTGTTAGTGGGTGGGATATATTAGGCAGCAAGTGAACATTTTGTCCTCAAAGTTGATGTGTTAGAAGCAGGAAAAATGGGCAAGTGTAAGGATTTGCGCAAGATTGATGAAGGGCCAAATTGTGATGGCTAGACCACTGCATCAGAGCATCTCCAAAACTGCAGCTCTTGTGGGGTGTTCCCGGTCTGCAGTGGTCAGTATCTATCAAAAGTATCCTTTAAGTCCTGTAACTTACACGACTTAAAAGATCTGCTGCTAACATCACCTTCAGGGATCAAGTGGAGTCTATGCCTGGATGGGTCAGGGCTGTTTTGGCAGCAAAAGCGGGATCAACACAATATTAGGCAGGTGGTCTTAATGTTGTGCATGATTGGTGTACACTCTGTGCCTTGAGTTTGAAAGTAATAACAGCTTTATTTTAGATCTGCCCCAAAGGCAGGCTACTTTTCTGCAGTCGGCTTTGCAGTTAGACATATTTATGTTTAGCATTTGACAGACACCTTTACACAGAGCGACTTCTAAAAGTGCTTTGTAGTCTCTTAAAAAAATCCTTATGCTAGTTCACTTGGTCAGGGACAAAAAGTACCATCAGTGTAAAAAAAGCCCCTTTGGGGAGGTTACAACAGTATGAAAAAAAACCCCACAAGACTGAAAAAAAGTGCTGATTTGGGTGATTGTTGAAGAGGTAGGTCTTTAATCTTTGTCTGAGGACAGCCTCGGG
This sequence comes from Hemibagrus wyckioides, assembly GCF_019097595.1. Taxonomy (NCBI): domain Eukaryota; kingdom Metazoa; phylum Chordata; class Actinopteri; order Siluriformes; family Bagridae; genus Hemibagrus; species Hemibagrus wyckioides. The sequence goes on along the minus strand of NC_080723.1, from coordinate 5,309,539 downwards.
AAGTTTGTACCATCACCTAGGTGCCAGGACAGAGAAGAGACATGATGCCTGTAGACAAAAGCGTAAAGGTCTAGCAGCAGTAGATTGGTGTTAATAGACTAATTTGCTTTATATCCTGGAATTAAAAGTTACAGCAGAAAGTTGTGTTCAGTTTTAAATTACTCTGTCCCATTCTGCTGACATTGTGTCTACTGTAGTGTGGAATGCAGTAAAACAAGAGCAATGTTTCTGTCTGGGTTCAGTGGCTGGCTGCAGTGCTGGAGGAGGAGGTGAATAATGAGGTGTAAGTAAAATCAGTGACTCAGATAGATCTGTGAGCCTGGAAACCCAATAAGACCACGAAAAATACACACACAAGCCTCTTGTTTTGGACTGGTGCTGTAAGTCAGAATTACAGCCAGTCAAATGTAAAGCTTGGGAAATGGCAGGTTTGAATCCCAGGAGCTGAGCTAGCAGATTAGCAGGAGGAATAGTGTTACTCTCTTTCCACTGTCAATCACAGTGACACTAGTCCGTCACAGGCATCTGGGCTCATGTATGTGAAAAAGGGCAGATAGACTTTTCTTTAGAGTGTGTTACACTGCAATGTGACACAGCTTGATCCAGTAATTCAGAAGGATGGGTTTGGCTTCTGCTAGCCTTCACCATATCTAGTTGGTAGCTGTTGTATGATAATAAAGAGTTGCCAGGTGACAAGACTGTGGAAACAATCAGAGGGAAAAAAGAATGCTTCTGTGGTTTAGTGTATACAGTAGAACTTCAGCATACTAATTTAATTCATTCTGGAGGTAAGTTCTTAAGACGAAAATTTGTATTACGATATGAATTTTCCCATAAGAAATTATGTAAATGCAGATAATCCATTCCAGTCACCCAGAAATATCACCAATATCACCAATTTCCAAGGGTCCTCAAAGGAAGTCATGCCACCAAACTTGGGCTAAAAATAGAACAGACCACCCACGCCACCAATCTGTCAACAAAAAAATGTACGAAAAATCAACTAGCATGCTGAAGGCAACGTTGGTATCATGGATTGACTTTTTAGAAAAAACTGTCTTCGGTTGGCTTTGCTTGGCTTTCCGCTGACGCAAACAAGTGTTGAACGGCTCCTGGACATACGCACAGCTTAGCCTGCGTTCCATTCGGTTCGTTCGTATGCTAAAAATGCTTCGTATGCGGATGCAAATTTCTTGCAAAATTTCAATTCTTAAAGCGAAAATCCGTAATGGAGGTTCCACCATATATGATAATATACTGAATGTACATAGATTGCAATGTCACAACAAAGCATTCCAGGTTTTGCCTGTAAAATAATATTACGAACTCGTTTCAAACAATATAGCAATTTCTAAAGAAAATCAATGTAATAATGTCATTTAATTCCATTTATAGTGTTGCATTGTTGAATTAATGAATTTGATTGGTCTTAAATGACAGAAGCCCACAAAGAAAGGGTTACATGAAAGAAAACATATATTCATTGTTATGATGAGGAGAGCTGTTTATATCTTTTATAATAGAAGTGATAACAGGAGCTAATTATGTAACTAAAAATGGACTAAACAAATGCATTTGAAATCTTAAAATCTTCAAAAAATTGATTGAAATAAATAAATACTTGCATCATGGCTAAATCACAACACCCTGTTTATTTTATTTCTATAACCCAATAATGTTTTATTCTTTACATACATTATATGGCTAAATGTATGTGGACACCTATTATTCATATATCAGTAATAGCAAAAATAATAATCACTTCTGGTGCAATAGAGAATGCTTTTGTCAGACATGGCAATTTATTACTGGTGTCTACATTATTATTTTTTCTGGATGAGCAACGAATATCGGTGTCTGAGTCAGTTCCTGCTCTTCTCTTTATTCTTACACTTATACATTCGATGTTGCCAGGCAGTAAACTTTCCACAGACATTAACGATAATGAGACAAGCCTCAGTAGTGTGCCAGAGACCATAATGTCTTGAGGTTGGAGCTATTTGCAAGATCAGCTCCACTAAAGGCAGAGGCAGTTTTTTGGGAACGAAGAATAGAGGAATCTGATTTTCAAATTTGTTTGGACTCACCAGAGTTCCATCCACTTCCTTTCCTCATCTTTAATCTCTCTTACAATCTTATACCACTCAGGTCAGGCGCTTAGAACGGCATGTGCTGTTTTGGTGTGAGGGTTGGACAGATATAATGAAATGTTCCGTCGAAATCTTTCAGCGATTAGGAAGAAGGACGAAACTGAACAATTTATTTTACTGGGTAAACAATCCAGCAGAGATTAATGAACACGTCAGTTGTATTTGTAAACATATTACTCATGCTGTTTTGCTTGGTGAAAATTTTTATCAGTGTATTATTCTTTGACATGCTTATATGCCTTCATCAATAAAAGATATCACCTTCTTGCTATTAGCATGCTTTAATGTAAAAAACTGCTGCTTTAACGTTCATTTAATTCTGTATGTTCTTCACAAATAACTAATTAAACAAATAACACATTCTGCCCTCAGTTTGAGTTCCAGAATATTCCACTGTATGACCCTTTTCTTCACTTTGGTGAAAATATGTTAAAATATATATATATATATATATATATATATATATATATATATATATATATATATATATATATATATATATATATATACACTATATTGCCAAAAGTATTCGCTCACCCATCCAAATAATCAGAATCAGATGTTCCAATCACTTCCATGGCCACAGGTGTATAAAATCAAGCACCTAGGCATGCAGACTGTTTTTACAAACATTTGTGAAAGAATGGGTCGCTCTCAGGAGCTTAGTGAATTCCAGCGTGGAACTGTGATAGGATGCCACCTGTGCAACAAATCCAGTCGTGAAATTTCCTCGCTCCTAAATATTCCACAGTCAACTGTCAGCTGTATTATAAGAACGTGGAAGTGTTTGGGAACGACAGCAACTCAGCCACGAAGTGGTAGGCCACGTAAACTGACGGAGCGGGGTCAGCGGATGCTGAGGCGCATAGTGCGAAGAGGTCGCCAACTTTCTGCAGAGTCAATCGCTACAGACCTCCAAACTTCATGTGGCCTTCAGATTAGCTCAAGAACAGTGCGCAGAGAGCTTCATGGAATGGGTTTCCATGGCCGAGCAGCTGCATCCAAGCCATACATCACCAAGTGCAATGCAAAGCGTCGGATGCAGTGGTGTAAATCACGCCGCCACTGGACTCTAGAGCAGTGGAGACGCGTTCTCTGGAGTGACGAATCACTCTTCTCCATCTGGCAATCTGATGGACGAGTCTGGGTTTGGCGGTTGCCAGGAGAACGGTACTTGTCTGACTGCATTGTGCCAAGTGTAAATTTTGGAGGAGGGGGGATTATGGTGTAGGGTTGTTTTTCAGGAGATGGGCTTGTCCCCTTAGTTCCAGTGAAAGGAACTCTGAATGCTTCAGCATACCAAGACATTTTGGACAATTCCATGCTCCCAACTTTGTGGGAACAGTTTGGAGCTGGCCCCTTCCTCTTCCAACATGACTGTGCACCAGTGCACAAAGCAAGGTCCACAAAGACATGGATGACAGAGTCTGGTGTGGATGAACTTGACTGTCCTGCACAGAGTCCTGACCTCAACCCGATAGAACACCTTTGGGATGAATTAGAGCGGAGACTGAGAGCCAGGCCTTCTCGTCCAACATCAGTGTGTGACCTCACAAATGCGCTTCTGGAAGAATGGTCAAAAATTCCCATAAACACACTCCTAAACCTTGTGGACAGCCTTCCCAGAAGAGTTGAAGCTGTTATAGCTGCAAAGGGTGGACCGACGTCATATTGAACCCTATGGATTAGGAATGGGATGTCACTTAAGTTCATATGCGAGTCAAGGCAGGTGAGCGAATACTTTTGGCAATATAGTGTATATATATATATACATAGAAATGTAGCTTTTTGGGTTTATTTATAAATTGTTACTTGCTGTTGAGTCTGAAAGGCTGATGTACTGTATAAATGTATTGAATATGAAATATATTTTAAGTTTGAGTAGGAGGTACTCCAGAGAGTTAGATATTTCTATTCCCTCCTCAATAGAAGAAGAAGCAGCCTTTATTTGTCACATATACATTACAGCACAGTGAAATTCTTTCTTTGTATATCCCAGCTGTAGAAGTTGGGGTCAGTGCTCAGGTCAGCCATGATACATGCCTGGAGCAGGGGGGACTAAGGGCCTTGCTCAAGGGCCCAATAGAGGCAGCTTGGCACTGCTGGAGCTTGAACACCAACTTTCTGATCAGTGGTGTCTCAAATGGTTAAGGCTCGGGTTGTCGATTGGCGGACCAGGGTTCAAACTGCCACTGTGCCCTTAACCCTCACTGCTGTATCATGGCTGACTCTGCTCTCTGACCCCAACTCCTATAGTTGGGATATGCAAAGAAAGATTTTCACTTTGCTGAATTGTATATGTGACAAATAATGGCTTCTATCTATCTATTAACCACTTTAAAGGTTTCCCATGCCCAAAACTTTAATATCCTTTTATACCCACAGCGTTAATACAGATATATATTTTCGAAGATATAAGATGTAAATTGTGCTGAGCAGTGTTTGTTTTTTCTCCTTCAGGGCCTCCAGGAGCTCCTGGAGGAGTACGTGTGGAGGAGGTTGGGGTAAGATCTGTGAAGCTTCTTTGGAGTCATGGAACAGATAATCACAGCCCCATATCCAAATATACCATCCAATACAGAGAGACTAAAACTGAAGAGGAATGGAAAGATGCTGTAACCTGTGAGTACTGCAGCAAGTCCTGACATTTTACAATCTTTTAACACTTTTGCCATTTTAAAAATGTGGTTGTCGTTTTAAAAAGGGATGTGGCTAATCTATAAAAAGGCCTGCTAGGTTCAACAAGTGTTCATTAAAAAAAGGATGGATTTGATCCATTAAGTTTGGACTTAAATTATACTGTATGTATAGCATGTAATATTTAAACAGCATGAAGTGACCAGTAGCTGCGATGTGTGTGTGTTTTTTAGCTCCTCACAATGTGGAAGGAAATGCAGAGATGGCCACAGTAGTTGATCTGTTTCCTTGGACTGAATATGAGTTTCGGGTCATCGCTACAAACACTCTGGGTACAGGAGAACCGAGTGAGCCATCAAGCAAATCCACCACAGTGGAAGCGGGTATGTCTCTGGATTTCATCATTGTTTACTTATTTAAGTTATTTAGATATGCTGAATTATTGGTGAAACAAATTTAAGCAGCCTTGATTCGTCACATATACATTACTGCACAGTGAAATTCTTTCTTTACATATCCCATTCTTGGAGGGTTGGGGTCAGAGTGCAGGGTCAGCCGTGATGCATCACCCTAGAGCTGGGGGGGTTGGAATAGAGGCCGTGCTTAGCAGTTAGCAGCTTAGCAGTGCTGGGGCTTGAACCCTGATCTTCCGATCAACAACCCAGAGCTTTAACCACATGAGCTACCAGCTCACATTTAAATTTACCTCAGCTAGTGACCCCTAGTGTAAAGGGGATTTTATAGAGTTCCTTTTCACTGTATATAAACTTGAATTAGATGTTCTGAGGTTCTGTTCTTGGCAGCATTGCTGTAGAAGATCTTAACTCAGAAATTAACATTTTTATTTCTATTTGTCTCATACACTGTTATATACAGTATACAACCTGAAACAATGAAAACCTGATCACTCGTAAACTGTGCATTTAAATAAACTACATTTAAGAACTGTTAAAAAAGAGTTAAAAAAGAAGAGTTAAAAAAGAAGGAATGGAGATAATAAGAGTTAATAGAATGTTATGTGAAGTGGTTACATGTTGTATGTAATAGCATGATGTGCGATTATGTTACTGTCCAGAATGGGCAAACATTACTGACTGGAAAGTGATATATTTACATGTAGATACAGTAAAGTGCAGTGTACAGAAATCCAAAGAAGTAAATGAGTCTTTATTGAATAGTAAAAGATTTGTAAGATGGACATTTCTGTATTGAGGAGTCTGAGGGAAGAAGCTCCTTCTGAAATACCCTTATAAATACAACACTGGTTAAAAAAACAAATTTATGTGGTTTGTCACTGATTGCAGAGTTTGTCTCATATTCCTCTCTTATTTTAGCTCCTATGGTGGCACCCTCGGATGTAGGAGGAGGTGGGGGAACGGGTAGAGAGCTCACCATCACATGGACGGTATTTTATTTTATTTAACTTATTTTTTTGCTTTTTTATGTGAATGTCCAGCGTTACATATATGTCACTAGAGGAAATCTCACATTAGTTTGTATGACTTTTTTCTGTTCTGTTTGTTCTCAGCCTGTTCAGCCACAATACTACTACGGAAGTAACTTTGGCTACATTATCGCATTTAAGCCTCACGATAGCAATCAGTGGCATAGAGTGACCATAGCTGACCCTCGTGCAAATCGCTACATCCACAAAGACCCATCTATTCCCCCAGCCACAAAGTTTGATGTGAAAATAAAGGCCTTCAACAGTATAGGAGAGGGACCCTACAGCCTCACTGCTGTTATATACTCTGCTCAGGATGGTGAGTATCAGAGGCAAAGTTTATTTATTCACGTTTTAGATTCTGCTGTGTGTTTTCCGAAGCCTTAAATTGTGTTAGACAGTCCCTCTTACAAATCAAATGATCTCGTTTGATAATTCTCAGAGAGTGTATTAAGTATGTGACAGTACAACGCATCATATCGCATTGTTTGAGATGAAACAGACTGCGTATTTAGGAAGGCTGTTTGTCATAGCATACCACTTATGTTACATAAATTGGAATAAATATGTAATCTCAATCAAGCCACACTCAATCTTCTGAAGGAGTAGCTTCCTTTTTTGTAAAATGAAAATCAGGACAGGCTACCAGGGTTCGAAAAAAACCCACTTCTCATAAACTGGCTGATTAACATCATGCTAGCTCGGGAAAAAAACAGAAGAGGTTAGCAACCAAAAGGAACTGGAAGATTCTTGGTGTTCCTGGAAAGTTTGGTGTATGGAAGGACTTTCACTTTCTAGTACACCAACATGGTGCGGTATTAACAGCCGACAAAACGTGAAAACGTCACAATGGGTCAAATCTGCCAATAAGAGGACCGCACATCTGCTCTGACATCATCATTTTGTATCAGTCCATGAAACTGGATGAAAACACAAAGCAACATCTGTAGCAACATTTATCTGAAAAGGAACATTTCCCTGAATGGCAGGCAAAACTACACTAAACAATTATGGTACTGTTATAAAAATCAAATGAAAATTAAAACCTCGAGGCACATATTCATGCAATGTTCATTTTGTCTGCATTGTATTAAACAAATCGAGTTGCAAAATGCATAAAGATGGAGAAGTGTTGTCATATGAAACTATTCCTGCCTTTATTCCTTACAAGTCTATACTGTACACTTTGACTCTATGGCTGCAGATGTCAAACATTTATAGTACTAAGTAAAAAGCTGCAGTGAAACCAATATATAAATACAGGACTTGGGGTAGTTGACTATATCATTACACTCCCTAAGGCATTTTACCTACATATAGGTGTAAACTGGCCATTCTATTAATTCAAATACTAGAAAATTGGAATATATACAGTGAGATCCAAAATCTGAGACCACACTGTAAATCTGTGTTTTTTTTTTTCATTTAAAAAAGAGGAATAAAATAAACAGAATTTTTAGAAGGTTGAATAAATGAAAACAAAGAAAGGAAATATTAAATAGGTTTTCCAATAGTAATAATTTTGCACTACTTCACAGTCATGGCTTCTTTACCAAAAATGTCAGATTTTTTTATTGAGTATTATTTTATTATTTTTTATTTGAGTTTATTATAATTTTTTATTTTATTTATTTTTTTATTATTCTTTCCACGAGATGGCATTATGATGGCAGGTTGCCATTAAATCAAAAGACAGACATACAAAGAAATTCTGAAATTCATGTTAATATTTTTCTTTTCCTCAGAGTTGTTTTGGATAATGTCATTATAAAAAAATGCCACAAATTTCCACTAGATGCAATGCAGAAACATAAGGCTCGTGGATAATTTGCTTAACTATACAGCAGCTTAGCTGTGCTTTCGGGATGTGTGACCCAAAGGCCTTCAATTTATCCTGTACACCCAGTGTGTGGATGGTCTTATTTTGATTGATGTGTCGCTCTAAAACACTGTATATTCTCAGCCCCCTCAGCAGCTCCCACCATTGTAGATGCCAGAACCCTGTCAGCGACGGAGGCCATTGTGTGGTGGCGTCCACTCACGCAACAGACAGTTGAAGGCTATCAGGTTAGTCTGACAATGCTGCAGGTGCACTAACTGTACAGTGAGCGATGATTTGCCCTTCACACAGCTTTAGTTGTGCATTCATTATAATAATTACCATTTGGTGAAGTGGTGGTGGAATGATGTGTTAAAACACTGTAAGGATATTACAGTAACAGATTAACGTGTGGCCTGTGTAATGTGTGACAGGTGAGGTACTGGAGGAAATCCTTGGAGAACGAGGCGTCAGCACAGCGCATCTCCAGCAGAGAGAATCAGACACGCCTGGACAACATGAAGCCGAACTCCCGTTATGTTATAGAAGTGCGTGCATTCAACGGTGCAGGTTACGGACCTGCGAGCAACAGATACGAGATCTATACAAAGAAAGCACGTAAGGATCATGCTGACGTTTTGCACAACTAAACCTCAGAGACTGATACATGCTTTGTAGCCTAGTTTCCAGCAGGATCCGGCACTGTTATTGCCACAGCCTGGGTTCTATTCCTGGTCAGGGAGCTAACCCAGCCTCTGAAGGGTTAACTCTCAGTGGCGGTCCCAAGCCCAGATAAAATGGGAGGGTTGCTTCAGGAAGGGCATCCGGCATAAAACCTGCGCGAAAATCGAAACATTCTGGTTCAAGCCAAGCCCAATACAAACTCTAATCTTTACAGAAAAGAGAAGTATAGACACTAAACAAATGCAGATAGTCTCATTTCGTTACAACCCTATAGTATATAAAGTTTTTTTCCATCCAATTGAAGTGTCAGTGACACAAAGAAAATAACATCAATATAGTTCAAGTTTAAATTTTGTTCAGGAGATCCAGATCATGTTCTTGTGATTTTATGAGGCCACACATATACTGTACATTTGGCTTTCTTTTTCAGCTCCAAGTCGACCACCAAAAATAATCGGCACAAGGGTAAATTCCAGCGGAACCTTGGTCAACGTTGCCTGGCAGCGTGTGGAGGCTTTAGCCAATGAGTCTTCTGTGGATAGCTACAAGGTATAGACCATTTGGCTGGGTCTAGTCTAAAATAATTCCATGTCTTTAAATAATTGCACATGTGAACTGTAGTTTCTGTCCCAGACTGTGTAAGTGAATAAGTGAATTTGTCTTAAAACCAAAATGGTCTAAAGCTGTACCTGAAAATATATTTTAAAGGTCCTGTATAGACAGGAGGGTCAAAGCACCGGGACACTGTACACTACAAATAAGGAGTCCATAGACCTGCCCGTTCCCAAAGATGGAGATTATCTAGTGGAGGTGAGGGCACAGAGCAAGGGAGGAGATGGAGCTGTGGCTCAAGTGCGCATCTCAGGTAAGCTTTCTGTCACATCACACGTTCATTAATGTGCCATATGTGCTCTGTGGTCTTAACTTAATGTTAATAAGTCCTAGAACATGTTAACACATGTTTGTTTATGCAGTCCTAATTTTGCTGAAAATGCTAATGAAATTCAGCATCATTTCTGATGACAACTCAAATTGCGTGAAGTGGGAAAATGAATTAGAAATTACTCTACTTTAGACCAGATCAATGTGAGGCAAAATTAATTACTATTTAAAGTCACGCTTTCTCTCATTCTGAGGTTTGAGCGCTGTGATTTGTCAGTGTCATGCACCTTTGTGGGTGAACAGCTGCTGCTACAGTAAGCTGAAGGAGGAGATAATCGAGAGAGAGAGAGAGAGAGAGAGAGAGAGAAAGACCCTGTAATGATGAATGACCCTTACATTGAATGCAGTTTTTTTTCTCTTAGAGTATTACACTCAGAACCATACCTGCTGAAAGAGAAATTCTGTCATTTTACAAGTTGAACTCTACTGCCAAGTGCTACAGTTTGTATGATAACACTGTTTATGTGTGTGTGTGTATTTTGAAAGTAGACATGCCTTGAGTGACTACAAGTCATTATGCCAATAAAATTCCAATTAAATGTAGAGTTATTTGCATTCTTCTGGGAAGGCTTTCCACTAGATGTTGGAGCATGGCTGTGGAGATTTGTGACAGTAGGGAGATCAGACACTGATGTTGGGTGAAGAGGTCTGGGGTACAGTCAGTGTTCCAGTTCATCCCAAAGGTGTTCAGTGGGGTTGAGGTTGTCATGCTGGAACAGGTTTGGGCCTGTGAAGGGATATTGTAATGCTCAAGTGTACAAGATCTTAAAACTGTGTGTTTCTATTAGTATAATTCTGGCCATATAGTGTACGTAATATAATCTGGCACTATATGTAATATAATCTGGCACTATACTGTATTTTTCTATCATCTTTGTCTTATTACTTTGTGTTTGTGTGTGTGTATAGCCGGAGGAGTCTTGTTAGCTCCATCTCTGAGCCTATGTGTCCTACTCCTGGTGGCATTGCTCAGCCTGACTCTCTGAATGTAGCGCCGTCTCTCCTCTGCCTTCACTCCACACAGTGAAGAGGACTCTCACTGGATGACGCCTTACAGGACTCTAATTCTACAAATTCCTATGCTCAACAATGAATATTCCCAACCTGGACTGAGCTACGTTGGAAGAAAAGACAATGCGGAAATATAGAAAGGACGAGGATGTAAAGGATTGTCTTATTCAGTATCGACTTAACCACGAAGCAGCGTCATAAGAGTTCTCTCTTGTTCAGTATGCCTTATAATATCTCTTACCCTGCTCATGGCTGCTTGTGGGTAGAGTGACATCTGTATTTCACAATTTACAGCACACACATCGAAAAGGCTCTTTCAGCTTTAATTTGATTTAAATTGGCTGCTCTTTCGGTAGCATCAAGATTCCTCTCAATTGAATTCATAATTTTGTTTCTGCAGTGTGCTCCGTACCCGCAAGTGACATTTGATGAGAGATCGGCTATAAGAGTGTCTGATAGTTAGTTTGCAATTCAGTGGATCTCCTTTTTCTTTTCGTTTTCGAGCTAAAATGCTTTTCTTGGTGGATACAGTCAAAGCAAACTCCTCTGCTACTCCTCTGACTCAACACGAACTAAACAAGCTTACACAGAATAGAAAATATAGCAATTTATTTCAAGCTAGTATATGTATATGCAATAATTTATAAGCTATCTATAAGCTTTCTTAATATATTTCAATATTTCTTTGGTCATATTAACATATCATTAATAGAAAGATTATTTTACTTTAAATATATGATTTCAAAGCCCTTAAATAAAGAAAACGAACATCGTGAAGTAAGAGAGATGTGCGCTTATAGCCTCTGTGGACTGAACGAGGATCATCAGGGGTTTTAAAAAAATGTAAATATATATCTTAATTGCTGAAATTCTGTGCTGAGGAGTTATTGTGTTTGTATGTGAACTGTATGTGTAGGATACATATCCAAACCACAGTTTTAACCCCAAACCAGATGAGTATCGGGTGTGTGTGTGTGTGTGTGTGTGTACATGTGCTTGTGAGTGAACTGTGGCATGAAAATCCACGTCATGGGCCATAATCTGGATCAGGGCTGTTGATTCAGTAAAATAATCTCTGATCATCACTCATAATTCAAGGAACTTCATTAGTGCTCCAACCAAAATGCGCTGCAGCATAAGGAAAACTTTTTGTTTTGACTGTATCTTGGAATTCTTTGCCGTTTAGAATGGGGTTTGTGGGTTAAAGAAATGAGAGAATTTTATTTTTATTTTTCATGTTCCAAGTAACAGTTGTATGGCAGGTGTAAGGTGCAGACTGACTGAACAGGCTTAATGCTATTAACTTAACATTAAAAAAAAAAAGAAACAAGCATTTCGTTCTGAACTGAGGAATGCAGAAACATTATAAACACTATTTTGACTGTCATATGATTCATATCATTTCTGTGTGACACTGATCGTATTGGACGTGCAAACAATTTATTGCTAAATGCTTTTGTAACCCATTGTCTTTTCACATAGAAACCGATACCGACCTGTCCAGCATAACTGCATTTATTTGTTATTAAGAAGTGTTAAGATTTGTTGCTTGTTTGGTAGATCCTTTAACTAAAAAAAACATTAAAAAAATCCATATGACGATATTTTCTGAGAACAAAATACGTTCAATGTTCATGCCATATCACCACAAATAGACCCTTTGTACTTCTGTAAGAACAGGATATCTCCTTTTTTTATGTCCCAGGCTAATTTAATGTAATTTCTTGCTTTTGTTTTATTATGTGGAACGTATATTGGATGTTGACCTCTCAGATGGACTGTCTGTGTGCATTTAAGCATTTGCTTCATCATTTTTTTTTTTTTTTTAATATTCAGAGACCACCACAAAGTGCTTTCTCTTTCCCTGTTTACTTCAGGCAACAGCATCATCAATGTAGAAAAAAAAAAAAAGCCAAATGCATGAAAGCCTTTAACTTAATTATTGCAATCAGCAATTATTTGGAGTGCTATGGTACGCCCTCAGAAGCATGATCTGGAAATGAATGGTTCATTCCAGTTGCATTAGAACGCCATACTCATTTGCGATGAAGGTGACTCATGTAACTCAGCTTCTTCTGATCTGCCTCTGTCACTCAATAAAAAAAAAAGTGTGTTCAGGCTGAATGACAGGTTGTGTAGATGAACTGTAACCCGTGAGTCATTATCTGCTTCATTGAAGCCAGTCTTCTCAATTAAAGTTTATAAAGACAAACCCAACATGACTCTTATTGAACATGGTGTCATTGAACTCTGGACAGTAACAGGTAAAGATTTAATACTAATCAGTATATACAACGATATGATCACTATCAGTAAATTCTAAGATGTTTAACTTGACATTGGTTGACGTTGGTGTTATTTTTCTCTTCTTCACTGTGCAAAATGACAAAATGAGTCAATATCACAGGAAAAGTGATGTATAGACTTTTCCTCAAGTGAAATGTGACGAGTCTACAGACTTTTCCTCACAGGAAAATTGATTAGTCTATAGACTTTTCCTCACAGGAAAAGTGATGTATAGACTTTTCCTCACATGAAAAGGGGAATTTTTGCACATATTCTATGACACTTTAGGCGATTTACACAGAAGTGGGTCATAATTTTGTTAGAGTAGCTCTCAGAGGAAGAAAGGCTGGAGACCCCTGGCCTAATCAGTGACATGTTCCTTCAAAACATTCACTGGAAATTTGACAGGATAAAACATGGAAAAACAATTTATTAAGTAAAACCTACTAAATTACCCCTGCCTTTCGCCCTATGTGCGCTGGGATAGGCTCCAGCAGACCCCCGTGACCCTAGGAGTCCTAGGAATAAGCGGGTATAGACAATGAATGAATGAATGAATGAACCTACTAAATTTTGAGTCATCACTAATTAAAAAAAAAAAATATATATATATATATATATATATATATATATATATATATATACATATAAAACACATCATATGTAATCAGTTGCGGCCTATACTACAGAGAAGAATGGGAAATGAGAAGAAATTACTCGTTAGCTTCATCCAATAAAACAACAAACACATTCGGGATAAAATTGGATATGCAAATCCATTTATTGTCCATTTGGCATTGCAAACAAAACAGGCAACATTCCAGTACTTAAGTCCAACTTTCAACTAACAAACAAATGTTTTATTCAACACAACATGTAACACTCCTACACTCAACCCTTCATCACCTTACTTAAATACACTCAAAACCTCAAAACCCTCTAGTGTCCGGAACAAAATAAAACTCAATATAATAGCTCTAACAGCTACTTTAATTAATCCTTCAGACTAAATTACTGTTATATTTATAGCGATTTTTGAATGTTTGAGAGCCTGCTTAGCTATAACAATATCCACCTCCTCGTTACCCTCTACTCCAACATGAGCTGGTCCCTATTAGTATTATTTCTGTTAAAATGTTTTTCCATGATGATTTTCCACTCAATAACAGTGCTGAGTATGAATCAGAACAACACTTAGTGGTGGGAATTCTTTGCAGTTTAGTCTGCAATTAATATAAGCAACTTATTGTCTTATTAACATCCACTCAAGATTCTGTTCAGCAAAGACATAGACATCCTGGTGAAAAGGTGAAAAAAAATGGAGATTGTAACAGTACCTTTAGACTTGGGAATGTTTTCATTATGAGATTCACCTTACAGTACTTCAACTTAAATACTCAGAAACTAAATTCACCTGAAAGTGAAGTTCTGTTTATTTTTTATCACAACATCAGCAATACAGCTCACAATATCCAAGCAAGCCCTAGCCGCTTCTTAGACTCCTGAGTGTCAGTAAGTCTCTTTTCTCTTTCAGCTTCCTTATGCCCCGAGTTGTACCTGACGCAGCTGAACTCCTGGTTCATCCTGAACTTGGTAACTTGGTCTAAACCCTCCAAACACAGGTCCATGTCCTCAGCCAATGACCACCTTTGAGTCCTTGTGCAGAAGGGAAATGTTTCCCCAAGCCTTGCTAGCTCTCTGAATCACATCCTTGGCATAATTCTGAAACTGAGTCTCTTCCTCTGCAATAAGCTGTGCATTCCTCATCTTAGATTCCTGCTCTTGGATTTTCATGAGCTGCTTTTTTACATGCTTCTCACACTAGATGAAAACAAAAGAGACTCCAATCAGCCTAGAAGCATGTCTTTGGACTATGGGAGGAAACCAGAGCACCCAGAGGAAACCCACCAAGAACGGGGAGAACATGCAAACTCCACACACACAGTGAGTGGGAGCGGGACTTGAACCCAGGAGGTGTGCTAACCACTAAACCACCATGCCGCCTTTTAAAGAAATGTAGTAATGTTAAATAAAGTCTTTATATAAAACTAAAGCAAAAAAGAAAAATTGAGCTGACTCACCATAAGAGTCTTGTAGCACTTTGGCTGCCTCTTTCTTTTTCTGGGTCTTGATTTTCTGCTTTTGAAAGAAGAGGAATTTAACAAGTCAGCAAGCCATGCTAGCATGTGTCTATTCACTTAGCAATGCTAACGTGTCTATTCACTTAGCAATGCTAACATGTTTCTATTCCCTTAGCCGTGCTAAGATGTATCTATTCACTTAGCAATGCTAAAATGTTTTTATTCACCTAGCCATGCTAACATGTTTCTATTCACTTAGCAATGCTGACATGTTTCTATTCACTTAGCCACACTAGCATGTGTCCATTCACTCACCTTTTCTAATTGACCCTTTTCTCCGGCCATACTGCACAACAGACACAGAAGCCAAGTTTCTTTCCTCGGACATACTGCTTTTTAGCGATGTGTATTTCAAGACTGACACTTTGATGCTCATGGTGAAAAAACGATCAATTAAAAAAACGAACATCTATCGATGTCCGGCTCGTTTTATCAGGTGGAAAACTCATGATCTACAACGTCCAAATATTTTGACGTATTCTGATCTATTCTAAACAAAAAAAACAATTAAACCACAATAGTATAAATCCATTGGGTTTTGAGTGTCATTCGCTTTGTCAAAAGCATCGTCAGGGTATGTGCCAGAAGACTTGTAGGTAACAATAATAACTGATTTTTTTTTTATTCACACACACAAAAAAATGCTGATTCAGCTGGTTTTATTTACAGCAAAAAGCTATGTAAATAAATGTTACTAATAATATAACATAAGTAGCTCTTGGTTCCCTTAATTTTGTCAAAGTAACTCTCAGAGGAAAACAGTTTGGAGACCCCTGGTGTACATAATCATTACTAATGCAAAATAATTAACACAAGAAACCTAACCTTTAACTAGAGATTTGTATTGATTTTGAATTTTTAATCTGATACATTGTGTAATGCTGCACCTCACAGCTCCTGGATCCTTGGTTAGATCTTTCTGTCTCTGTGGATTTTCTGTTCATATTTTTCCTGCAGCTTCTCTGGTTTTGTTCCATTGTCCAAAATAAATGAACTAAATTGCCTGTAGGTGTGAGCATAGAAGTGGTTTAGTGTTCCAACTGGGGTGAATTCTCCAGCTGTGACCCCTGTGTTCTTCACCCTTATCAACTTCTCCACTTGACCAGGAAGTATGTCATATGAATGTAGAGGAGTGTAGAGTAACTTTTATACACTTAAAATGCACTTGAGAACAATGAAATGAATTGTTGCTGAATTGTCCAGTCTAGCGAAGTGTGTAGAGATAAATCAGTTTGCCAACTATGAATAAACTTGAAATAAGTAATAAACATTAACTAAACTTTTTGCTACTAAAAATAGAAAGTAATTGAAAAATCATCATTATTATTATTATTATTATTATTATTATTATTATTATTATTATTAATTCATTAATTAATTTAAATATTCTTTGGGCACTCAGTCAAAACTAAGAAACCATCTTCTGATGACATATTAAATGTCCTTATTCAGCTAATGCATAGAGTCATGAGATAAATTGTGCATAATATTAATTTTTTTAAACGATAATGTATCCTGTCATTTATAGAAATAAATAAAAATAAAAGAGTGTTCTTTTTCTTTAGTATCCAACCATCCAGTGAACCTGGAAAGAGTACATCTGTATCACTGAGAAGAGCAAGATGAGGCAAAGTCACAAATTAACCCTTAATTGACTGTAAAACAACTATGAAGGCACATACTAATTAGCAGGTAAACTGAGACAAGCAACAGGATTCATATTTGTAGCTGGACAGATCAAATTAATGTGACTATTTGTGTCAACTGTAGTTAGATTTTCAACATAAACCTGATTAAGTGACCTGTATTTCCATTAAACAATGTGCAAAATGGGTTCGTTTAGTGTTTGTCCAGAATGACGTGGATCTAAACTGATTTTCAGGTGGAGAAGAAATGCTACTGAAGTGCTGAGGATGTGAAGCAAAGCCTGGGAACATTTGGAGGAACAAGCACTCTTAACACTGTTAACATGTTTGCAGTGTCAAACCCGGACACAAGGAGAGGCAGAAGCAATTTAGAGCAACAAGAAAACACTGTGAGGTGTGGAGGTCTCTGTTCAGTCTAACCAAAAGGAATCAACTGGTAGAAGCTTATTTTGAGAGAAGTGTACTTTCATAGAGGTTGTGGTATCAACTGAAGGTTTTTTTTCCCCACACAGCTTGGTCAATGTTACTCCACTGAGAAAACTTTTGGTTTTAGAAATGTATGTACAGAAGTATAAATAACCAGGATCGGGACATATTTATATATCTATGCACCGCTGTATCAAACTGCAATCTGTGTCCATTTATAAAGCAAGCCATTTTAAAAATCCCCCACATTTTTTGTGCATTATGTCTATTTTCTGAGGATGGACCAGTGTGTCAGGAGTTCCCAGCATGACCGCTTCTTCTCTCTGGACCTGCCTGATCCAGCCCAACACTCTACCCCTGGTTCGAGTCTCATTGCTTGGTGGTGCTCACTGCTGCTGGGGATAGATCTGCGTGTACAACGCAGGGGACTGCTGTGGATAGACTACTTTGAACTGCTGTAGTGTCGTTTGTGCTCAGGTCTTCATCATTGAACTATTGAAGACTTTGGCAGGAAGGACTTAGTGTAAAGTCTATACTGAACTCAGAAACTACACTGACCTGTTAGGAGCCCTTGGTTGCACATGACTATAAACAGTTGAAGAAAGGACATTGTTTGCATTTACTGTCCATTGTCACCCAAATGACGATGAGGTTCCCTTCTGAGGCTGGTTCCTCTCAAGATTTCTTCCTCATATCATCTCAGACCGTTTTTCCTTTGCCACCTTCGCCTCAGGAATGCTTATTTGGGTTAAATGTTAGGGATAATTATTAATTTGTCATTTTTATTTTTCGTTAAAGCTGCTTTGAGACAACTTCTATTGTTAATAGCGCTATTCAAATAAATTGAATTAATTCAGGAGAGATTACTGGAGTTAAACCATAATGTTCACTGATCACAGAATTCATGCTGCATCTCCAGCACTATACACTATATGGCCAAAAGTGGACACCTGACCATTACACCCATATGTGTTCCTGTAATCTGCCTTGTGGCTAGCTCTACTGAGCGATATAACAAATCTGCTTAGTTTTTCTGAGCTGGTTGGTTGCTGGAGTTCACTTCCCTGTCCACCCCACTCTTGCAGATGGCTCCCTTAATCACATATTGTCTTTTTTATTTATTTATTTATTTTTAAACAAAATTTACTAATGATAGAAGGCCAGAGGGAAAAAAAAAAATTACTACAATATGTACAGCAACATTACACAAATATACAATATTATATTGAATATATAGCATAGCCTGATATTTTTTTTGACCAAATTTCCCTTTAAGGGTGTACACAAACAAGCGTGACTCCATTAAAAACGATACTGATCTCACAGACCTCATTTCTCAGCACAGATGCTGTCTTTAGCACTGCTCCATCTCCCTTTGTGTTGTGCCCTTCAGCAAGGAAAAGGTTTCAAGGAGCTGCAGGATCACAAAATACAATCTTAATCTCTAAAGATCATAGCTACCTTGTTTTCAGCTCCTAACACAGTATACGACAGGAGAAGAGTGTGCCATGACAGAAATAAAATAAGATTTATGACCCTTGATCTCTGGCAGGATAATGTGATTTCTGAAGCATGGGTGAAAAAAAGTGAATGCTGATAAAACAGGCTGTGGATTTTGGCAGCCACGTTTTTGTCAAATTACGGCTTCACATTCTTTTTCCATCAGGTTGCAAAGAGCTTTTCTGCCCTGACACACAAACACACACACACACACACACATACACACACAAACACACACACACACACACACACACACACACACACATGATTCCAATGCATGCACTGGTTTATCAAAGCAAATATTCCGCAAAAAATGAATGAGAAATAAGTTCAGCTCTTTTATTAAATTTTAACTTGTTCTTTAGTCTACACAAGCTTCACATTAAATAGACAATTCGCACATCTTGTCATGTGAAATATATGTTATACACATATTATCATGATGGTGTATCAGTTTGAACAAACAGAAAGGTTTGGACTTGTACATTAGTCTACATTTGGATGTGATTGTTGGGCATGAATTCCAGTTCTCACAAAAGCCACAACCACTTCCTCCACTCTTTTTCCTCCATTCACCCATCCCACTTTCCCAATTACACACCTTCCCATTTACCTTAATCACTCTGTGTATAAATGTGACTTATTCAGTATGATTAAGTCCTACAGGTAATGTTTGTGTTAATGTCTCATGGCTTTTCCATACAGTATATGACAATTGCCTGGCTTTTTTGAAAGACAAGTTTTGATAGCTAATGTTTTGTTTTTGCCACCCAGCAGAGTTAAATCATCGATTATTCACACATTTTTCTTGTTTAAACTGATAACAGATCTTGCGGAAACATGTATTGTTTACATTTGTTGTGTGCAGGCTTTAATGCATTAATCGGTATTAGTACATATATTAATGCAGTAATGCATTAATCAGTAATCAATAAAAGTGACTTATCTTATAAAACCAGAAATGAGGCTGAAGCAAAGATCAGTCCTTTGACGTTCGTAGGAGCCCCTATTAGTTCAATAGACCTCAGAAAAAGTCAGAAATTCTACCAGTATTTCTCTTAAATAGTTCTTAAGTAGTTGTAGAATCTGAGGGGGCAGATGGACTTTCTTCAGTGTCCTCCTTGGAGTAGGCAAGCTTTATTGTAAGTCACCAATTTCTCAAAACACCTCAAAGGATGGAAATCATTTAGATCTGTACCTGCACAATGGTTTTAAGGTAGATCGTATGACTGAAAGGCTGAAAACCCCAGTAAAGACCTCACTCAGCTGCTCAACACAAGGCCAGACCATGCAGCAAAATTGCCATTGGGTCCTCCTTGGGTTCATCCTAATAAACACTAATATTAAAATGATGGTCTTGTTGGGTCTATAGCCTGGAAGTGTTTCTCAATTATGGTCATGTTTACCGTTTTAAATCTTCAAGGTTTATTCTTTAGGCTCTCACTAGATGAGCTATAGTCCTATGAGTAACTAGATCATTAATGGTGGGTTCACATGCTTCACTTCTACCAAGTTAGTTCAAACAGTTTTGAACATCAGAAACATTACTGGATCAGATTTGACAACATCTGTTACTGGTCAAACATTTTAGGCCAGTATTGTTAGTGGTATTGGTAATTGTACCCTACTTTTGTAATCTGCCTGAGTTTGTACACAGAGCCCATGCTCACATTTAAATGTTAAAGATTGGGATAAGCAGTTTAGATATGGCAGGTGCTTAAGGATATTACGGGGAAAATGTGGTCTCCTCCTCCAGCTTAGCCATGTTCTGCAGATCAAATAGAACTAAACCAGAGGATTAGCTTCCATTCTGCTGATTGCATATTGAGGAGTATCATTAAAATGCACTTAGCAGAGCAAAAATGTTTCAGACAAGATAAGAGACACCTTGACTCCCTTCCAGACAGGCATGCCTGGTTCACACTTTCACAATGTTTATGTGCAGAGCTAGATATACAGAACCAATGTTTGGTTATTTGCAGGATCAATATTTTTTTTGGCGAATATGCAATTGTGTGTATCTATCCATCCATCCATCCATCCATCCATTTTCTATACGCGCTTTATTCCTAATTAGGGTCACGGGGATCTGCTGGAGCCTATACCAGCACACACTGGGAAAAAAGCAGCCTGGACAGGTCACCAGTCCATCACAGGGCCACATAGACAGACTACCACACACTCACTCTTATGGGCATGTTTGTACAACCTAATGTACATGTTTTTGGACTGTGGGAGGAAACCGGAGTACCCGGAGTAAACCCACACAGGCACAGGGAGAACATGCAAACTCCACACAGAAAGGTCCCTGCCTGTTCGAACCCAGGACCTTCTTGCTGTGAGGCAACAGTGCTAACCACTAAGCCAGCATGCTGCCCCGATTGTGTGCATGTGTAAGTAATTTCTGCCTGGAATTAGTTGACCTATATGAAATACACACCGATGTGCTAACTGTAAAGATAAGCGGCTATAAGATTTTATAGTTAGATCTTTCAATCAACATTAAGGATAGTGGCCTTATTTATAAAGACTCATTTTTGACTACATGAGAAAGCCTGTGTGCTGAAGGGATAACTTGTTTGTTTTCTGTTTAGTTGGTATGCATGATGGTCTGATTTATTTATTTATTTTTAGCTTCGCTAATTAACTACAGCTAATTAACAGCGAGTGTGCTGATTACAATCTGCTTGTTATCACACACAGACATTCTTGCAGCCACACATGCATTACATCTGCATTTACACACCATTAGCAATGCTGCTCTCAGTTTCATCATTAATCATATCACACACACACACATAACACATAGCTAATACCTAACTCCAGTGAAGATTTATTGATACAGTGAACAACTCAGTGGAGACGGAAATCTCATTTCCACTGTCATCCACAACGCCCTGGAAAAAAACAAAAAAACAAAAAAAAAAAGCACGAAAATTGCTAATAGAGGAAAAAAAAAGAAAGAAAGAAAAAGTGATGAATATAGAAAGTGATATACATTCCTCAGTGAGCCGGAACATCCAGTAAATGCTCTCAATTGACTCATTGCCACATAGGAATGCAAATGTCAAAAATTATTCAAGGGAAAAGTGTATTAAAGCAATCTGGTCTTTCAGCAGTGGAAGGAATTATGGGGCAGTGTGGAAAGGAGTAACTCATGAGCATTACTAAAAAACGTAGACATTTATAATGTGAGCACTTTCCTATGCACTTTGCATAGGAAAACACACAGCCAGCTTCCAGAGTAATATTTCTTCACGAGCAATGAATTTTCAACTGCTCTGTTTTCACACTTTAGTCTGAATGTGGTGGTGTTTTTTTTAAGGAATAATGTGTCTTCCACTGATATCCCTGTGGAAATGAAATGCTTTTCTCTGTAGAGCCGTGATCCGTGATGCTTTGAAATGTTTATGATTGTGTGTGGATGCGTACACACACACACACACACACACAGAGAGAGAGAGAGAGAGAGAGAGAGAGACAGAGAAAAAGAATAAGAAAAATCTAAATCTAATCAATTTTTGCTGTGACTACCCTTTGGCTTCACACCGGCATCTGGCACACTTTGTACACTTGCACAAAGTCAGAGATTTTGTCAGTTTAGAGTCAGGTGAATGAATAACCAATTATATCAGCATATATAGGTTGAAACAAAATCATTAACTGTGTTTGTGTGTATATACAGTATATGTACATATGTAGCATATATATATATTTAACACAGAGGCTAAGAAACTGGTGTGTTATTTCATCAGGACAGTAGGAGTGTGTGTGCCGCTGTAGCCGTGACAGCAGATGGAGGTATTTAGCTATTCTCTATACTCAGAGGTACACCGTCAAGCTTTCTTAGACTCTTCTTTTTCATCCTCGATAACCCACTAGAATCTAAAAGCAGTAAAACATTTTTCATTTTCTCTATGATTTAGGAAGCTGAAGACGTATTCAGCATTAAATATGCACAGGTTTGCACACTGGACAAAAGGAGGGAAAAGGTGTTAATTGGATGCTGACAGATCCTGAGGCACTGTAGCAGGTGCTTGTTTTTCTTCACACTACATCACAGCGTGCATATTCCTCCAAGCACTTCCTCAAAGGTGTAGGAAGCTTATTTTATTTGTTCTGTGCAACAGTGTATGTGAGAGAGCATGTATGTGACAAAAGCGTCTTGACTATAGAGGTAAGGAATAAAACAAGACAGGTCATCATCAGTGTTTGGATGGTGTTATTTCTGTTTTATCTGCTTATTGTTACAGATAACGTTGTGGAACATCATTAGTTATCACTTACATTACACATTTTCCTGAAGCTTATAAGAAAGAAATGCAGCAGAATATGAAGCCATGGCTGCTGTTCTGAAGACTATTACTTAGTGGAAAATGCACAAGTGTTGATTTAACAACCGGGCAGAAACACTCTATGTAAGGGGCAGTGGTAGCTCAGTGGTTAAGCTGATCGGAAGGATGTGAGTTCCCAGGTCCACCAAGCTGCCACTGCTGGGCCCCTGAGCAAGGTCCTTAACCCTCAGTTGCTCAGTTGTATAATATTAGATATAATGTACACCAATCAGGCATAACATTATGACCACTGACAGGTGACATGAATAACACTGATGATCTCCTCATCATGGCACCTGTTAGTGGGTGGGATATATTAGGCAAGTGAACATTTTGTCCTCAAAGTTGATGTGTTAGAAGCAGGAAAAATGGACAAGCGTAAGAATTTGAGCGAGTTTGACGAAGGGCCAAATTGTGATGGCTAGACCACTGGATCAGAGCATCTCCAAAACTGCAGCTCTTGTGGGGTGTTGCAGCTATAAGAAATTAATCAACACCTCCTGAGCAGTCAAACAGAAGAATTCAACAGTGCTGTAGTATAAAGAAGTGTAACGTGATGACAAGCTGTAAGTCATGTTCAGGAGCATATTCTAATTAAAAGTTCATTTGTTATTGGTATTCAACAACAAATGGCAAAACTTTAAAAACTTTTGGGATTTCCGACCAGTCAAATTATAAATGCGAGTGCTGTAACTGCACCGATTAACTAGTTGGAACAGATTACAAAGAATATTCAAATAGCATCAGGGATATTTCCACTAGACCAGAGATGTCTTGTCTTATCAGGAAAGGGCTGTTGTGGGTGCAGGTTTTCATCCCAGCCAAACAGAAGCCACACCTGAGTCTACTGAAAGCAAAGCTCAACTGATTAAACAGGTGGAATCAGATGTATGATTGGAATGAAAACCAGCACCCATTTCGGACCATTGTAGATAAGATTGGACACCTCTGAGCTAAAGTGTCAAACTCTGACCAAGCTCTGCTGACCGAACCTGCCCCTCTGCCTTGTTTCATTCGACATGTATGGGCTTGACGAAAAATAATATAGAAACTGCAACTTCACCACCTTAACATTTGACACTACCCGGAATTCACACCAGACCCATAGTGTGGCGATGGCCTGCACCGTCTTTACAGCATGTGAGCTCAAAATCAGTGATGCCCTTGGTGTAAATCAGACTCATGACTAAAAGAAGATTCAGAAACGGTTAGGACAATGTTTCAGTAATTCAATCCTAATACTGGACTCAGCCAGGGTCAAGACCTGCAAATGTGATGAAACAGCACAGTTTGGAGTGTCTAAGATGAGAGAAATGGAAAATCATGGCAGTGGTGATCCTTCTTAAACATATTTCACATGTTGCATAGTTTTAATATTTGGAAAAGGTGCATATTTTAAAAAAGATCATCTAATAGCGCATTAAGTTGAATAATTTGTTAGACCTTTTTTTGTCTTAGAAATGTCCTCTTCTACTTTCAAAACCTAGGTTAAGATATTAATCTGTAGAATAGATGATGTTAAAATGAACAGTTTTACATTAGTGCCTAAAATAGTGACATGGCCTGGTCAGAATATGAGTTCGATACCCCTGCTGTAGACAATGTTACGGTAAGCTGAGAAATTCGAGCAATTATTACACTTGACTGTGTATGCTCTACTGTTAGGAAGGTATTAACACTTGGAAGGTTGTGAGTTTGCCATTAGCACATATAGTACTGACTAGATTTCTTAATACATAATGATTCATTTCGCTTTCTAATTCTCTTTCTAATTCTAACTCTCTCTCTCTCTCTCTCTCTAACACACACACACACACACACACTCCAAGCTCCCTCTTCTCTGGTAACAATGGACATGATGAACTGTATAAGGCTACAGAAATATTGGAGTTAGGAATGCCTTCCCACTAATAGCCAGCATGTTGCATTCAACAGCAGAGAAAGAGCAGCTCACGCCAACATGTCAGATTTTTAGCTGAAGCAAAATGGAGGGTGCACTTCATGCCCAATTTATGCCAAGTGTTGAAGCAACGCTTCCACTTTACCCAGTGACAGTGTTTGTCATCTTTAACAGGAATGTGAATTCTCCTTAATGACCCTTATTTCATTGCAATACTTTGACAATTACAAGCCAGACTATTAAATCCCTTTATCACTAGCACGAGATCCAGGAATAAACAGTGGATTCTTCCACAGAACCAACACATTAATCTTCTCTTGATGAGAATAAATATTTGGTCCCTGGGGTTACTACCTTGAAAATCTGTTCTGTTTTATATATATATATATATATATATATATATATATATATATATATTTATATTTTTTTTATTTGGGTATAAGGTGTCTCTGTTTTTCTCATGCAGATTCAACCATCATTAATTGCGTGAGTCTCTTTTAATATTTAGTGTTGTATGAACATCTGGACCCATGAATCTTCCACTGTTTTATCATGCAGACTTGTAAATCTGTTTTCAGGTTCCATCATGAAAGCACTCAGGTTTGGTTGGTGAGAGGAATGGGATGTGGGGTAGATGATTTGCTGCTATGTTACAATCCTCCACCTGTTCAGACTTGGAGACTGAAGGGGATAGCTGTGAGCCGGCCAGTCTGTTGCTCTTGTGATGGATGGGCGCTGTCTCAGACAATTTCTGCCCACCTTAGACATTTATATTCGTATGCAGAGGGGATTTGTTGGCATTTAGGGAACTCGGAGAGAAAAAAGGAAATCCTGCTTTAGTTTTGTACTCATGACATTCTGTACATACTTTAATAAAGGAGTGTAAAACCTCAGGCCTCCACACAATAAAATACCATCTTGATTCATAAGGCAACAAATTGATATTTGACAACGCTACTGAATCTGCTGTGATGTGTATGATTCATTACGATTTTGATTCCCAAAGCATCGCTGAGATATTTGATGATACCTGTGAATCGGATTCAGTTCAATCCAATTTTGATTGATAAGCCATATGTTAAATATCTGATATCTCTCTTAGCAATTTCTATTCAATGTCATTTCTATTCATTGATTGGATGTTGGACCATACACGCTAATTTTGCCATGATATGATGATTTTGCTTTCAGTTATAGCAGTTCAGTTCATCTATTTGTTCAGCTTTTTTTGAATATCTGAATAATTCTGCTAACTATTTATTTACCAATCAATTCCATCCATCCATTTTCTGAACAGCTTATCCTACAAAGAGTCACAAAGAAGCCTGGAGCCACAATCTCAGGGGACCAGGGGCACAAATTGGGGGACACCCTGGAAAAGGTCAATTCAGAAATCTGACCTTTTTTTTAAATTATTATTTTATAATCAATTTATGATCATTGCATCGCTTCAGTTCAATTGTTACCTTTAACACTGATTCATCAACAAATATATTTACTATTCAGCTGTTATTTTATGAAAATATGGTGGACTGGGAAAACCTTTCATATGATGAACTTTGATATTTTATACTAATATAGTCTATAATTCAGTGAAAACACTGAAATTAAAGCAGTGTCTCCAATCTTATCCGCAAACGGCCGGTGTGGGTGCAGGTTTTTATTCCATCCCAGCCGAAGCTACACCTGATTCCACATGTTTAATCAAATGATCTTGTCTTTCAGTAGACTCTGGTGTGGTTTCTGCTTGGTTGGAATAAAAAAACCTGCAACCACACCGGCCCTTTCTGGATAAGTCTGGACTTAAAGATTCACTTACATCTCTATCCAGCAGCTTAATCAAAGCCGGTGTGACATTTATTGTAACTCAGACTTAGCTAACACGTTGTTAGATATCGCTGTATCTAATGCACATTATGTTAAACCGGCCAATGAGAAAGCAGCAGGAAGATGACCAAGGCAAATTGCCACAGGGACATCTGACAGGTTTTCCCAGAGAGCCTCATATACTGTACGTACGTTGTCCGCATTGGATGTTTCGACCGCATAACTTTTCCCTGATTCATTCCCTGACCCGTTTAGTAGCAGTAATAATCTCTAAAACAAATATTAAAATTAAAGTGTTCTTACACTTTGGTAATATTAGACTAATCTTCCGGTGTTTATGCACTGAATGATCTGTACAAGTAGAGAAAGGCTCTTGTAAGTGGCCTCAAGCTAACCATGGAGGAGTGAGTGGGCGAGAAAAGACACACACGCATGCAAGATCATCCACGCTTTCTTATTTTGTTTTCCAATATTTTTAAATATCTTCCCTCTTTTCTCACATTACTCATACTCTCATTGTCAATCAGCTGGCCTTCCCTCTATCTTTTCCTGTTACTTTAAATAATTCTGGGTTTCTACTGAGTCTGGATCCGGAAACAGGCACAACACTTTATGACAACCTGCTGTTTTTTTGAAGTTGGGCCAAAATATGTGAATGTACATTTGTTCTTTTTTCAGTAGAGGTTTTAAATAATTCATATTCATGGCACAGGAGGTCTGGTGGGAGGAGGTGTTGGATGGTAGTGTTGTCCTTTATGTTCTGTGGGTGACAGGAAAAGTGGTAAGGGTGGGCTCAACTGTGCAATGCTGGCAAGGGTGTGTGTGTGTGTGTGTGTGTGTGTGAGAGAGAGAGAGAGAGAGAGAGAGCACTTAAATGTGTTTTTCTGGGAGGGAGGTACCTCTGGGACTACTATGAGACAGGTGACGGGAGGAAGACTACGGTGCTCCACAGGTAGCCGTCTGGCAGATGAATGTTGGAGTGTGTGCAGGTGTGTGTCTCAGTGTCTGTATCTCTTGGCATCTGAAACAGATACAGCCCCATCTTCTGCATGCTGTCATACCGATCCTCCACACGTAAAGGAAGGATATTTGCTGCTTTAATTTTTTTCGTATTCCATGCAGCTCCATGTTGTTATGTCCCAGTGTGTGATTTCATGGGCCATTTTATCTGTGTATGCTTGCTTCGAGTGTTTGTAGTGTCACACACAGAACACTGCCATAATCCGATCTGTTTCAAGGGTGTACAGACCAGTGGCTTTGAGCACACACCCACCACTCACTCACTCACTCACTCACTCTGTACAACTCCATAACTTTGAGGTTAAGCCCATGCTGAATAATTAAACAGTGCTGAAACCGCACAGTAACACCTGCATCCTTCATCGAGACAAAACCAAAAATATTCAAATAGGCACTATGTACAGCATGAATTTTTAACAACTAATGACTGTGACACTGTGATCCTGAACATCCTTTCTTCACACTTAATACTTTATAGTATACAGTTGTACTTAGGTAATAATTTGTAATCTCAGTATCTGGTGTGTGGAAGAACATACCCAGTCCACCGCCCACCCCCGTTTGAGTCTGGTTTCTATCCTCTTGGAGTTTTTATCTCACCACTGTCACCTCTGGCTTTCTCATTAAGGATCTAAATCCATATCCGGATTTCTGTAAAGCTGCTTTGTGTGTTGTCATAATCGCTATACAAATAAAATTGAATTTAATTGCGGAGGCTAATGGGATGCTGGCATGTTAATACGTTTTTGTTTGTATGTTTGTTTCGTATTTCACACGACCCGACTTCGGAGCTCATGCCGCCCTTCTGTTGTGATATAAGCAGCACGTGTTGGTTGATATAAGAGCCATCTAATGGAGGACCAGCTGTAATATTACACTGCACTGCAGTAGCTGTTGTGCTGTTATTGTGCTTTTTCACATTGGAGGGGGCTTTTATCTTTAAGCCATTGTGTCATTAGTGAGCCAGAAGCCTCTCTTTATGACCGGCATGTTGTAAAAGCGTCCAGTGCGAGCCCTAATCAGAGCCCATAAACTCCAGCTCTGTCAGCAAAGTTTGGTCATTAAGAGACATTTGAATGTAATTATTTATTGATGGCTCTTATGATTTACTCTCTGAGCTGCACACGTCTGGATTTTTATGCCTTATGTCTGCACTGTGAGATGCGGGTTAACAGTCGTTTAAAGACCACAGCGCTCGTGGGGCTCCATATTAGCCTCTGCTCTGAGCATCATGAAAGATAAAGGGAACAGGCGTGTACATCTCGTCTATAGGAAGCATGCATGCTGATGCAGATTGAAACATGAATATGTGAGCATATAGTCAATTTAGTAGCAGCATTTGCATTTTATTAGCATCGGCTATCTTTGTATTTTAGCAAAGGCCCTGAATTAAATTAGCAATGCAACAAAGTCCATCAAGTGCACTTTAAGCCAAGTTTAATATAAGAGCAGGTGTTATAGTAAGTAGGTTTTAGTCAATAATAAATGATAATGTATGCTGCAGATCCAAGATTTCTATGCTTGGCTGTATTTTAATATTAGGACCTCAGCCTGTTATATTAAACGTTACCTTGTTTTATTTAAGACGCGATCGTTATATTGAGGTCAGTAATAAACCACACTTTGTCAAACCTATGTTGCGGGCAATTAAAAGAAATTTCATGGGCAGAATAACATTTTATTGAGCATTTTACATGTGTGTTTGATAGATCCCTGGCCAATTTTTTTTTGTTCCACTGACATTTAGTGATGCGCCGAAGATTAAACAGTTGAGGCCATGCATTTTATTTTATGATGGATGGTTTAAGTTTTAATTATGTAGCACATCACCACTGAGAGGCTGCTTGTTGTGGCAAATTGCTGGAAATACCGTCAAAATAATGTGAGCTCCAGTCAGTCCAACAAGGCTTAATTCGTGGAAAAAACGTCTTGGGCTTTTTTTATTCTTGCCTTGAAATAAGTAGAATGAGATTCAGTTAAGCTGCTGCACATCATCTTAACAGTAAGGCACAGCGGTAAGGCTCATCACCAATTATAGGCTCTGTAGGCGCTGATTAGCATACCACATTAGCATATTGGAGGAAATGACATGCATAAACACCATCGTCTCACCACTACCCTGACCAAAAAAAAGAAGAAATCACATTAGATTTACCTCATCACAACAACTTAGTAAACAAATCACGAGAAAATCTTTAATAATAAAAAATTCAGAGGACTGTTTAATCCTTTTTTTCCCCCTTGCACCAGCAGAATGAAAATCGACTTTTTCAGACATTTTCAATCAGTATAAACAGATGAATTATTTCAGTAGCACAGGTCTGATAATATAAAATGAGTCAGGACTCTGCTGGCTTTTGGTGTGAGACTTGCGTTTTTCCCTCTGTTGGATAACCTTACACAGAATTTTAGTGGTTAAAGATAACACCTTCAGTTTTGAGATGCGTACGAACAAGCACTTGGGGCATCTCAGAGAACGGAAATGGGTTTGATATCAACATTTTTTGGCCTCTGGTAAAGAGTTTTACACAATTGACATTTGCAAAGGAAAATTATTCCCTTTTCATACAGCCTCCAAGCCAATGCTCCAACATAAATGTGTGAAATATCTCCTTCGGTGTATGTGCATACTAATGTTTTAGATTGTAAGATGTTTCTTTGCTACCTTGGTGCTCCATTTGTAATCTCACACACATGATTTACATTGGAAAGACTCCATTATACAGCGTTGTACCACTTCTACTAAAGGTCTGTACTAGAAAAAGTCAAATCTACACAAAAAAACAATTCAGTTCAATTCTATTTATTTGTATAGCACTATTAACAATGGACATCATCTCAAAGCAGCTTTTACAGAAGTATAGAAACCTAGAATATATGTATATGCAATTATTAAGTTTAAAGTTACTATTTATCTCTAACATTTATTCCTAATGAACAAGCCTGAGGTAACGCTGGCAAGGAAAAACTCCCTGAGATGATATGAGGAAGAAATCTTGAGAGGAACCAGGTTCAGAAGGGAATCCATCCTCATTTGGGTGACACTGGACCGTAAATAATGTAAATGTAACTAATGTCCTTTCTACAACTGTTTATAATCATGTGGAATTGTGCAACCAAGAGCTCCTGAGCAACTAACAGGTCAGAGTAGTTTCTGAGTTCATTATAGACTTAACACTAATTCCTTCCTGACGATGTCTTTAAATGTTCACTGATGAATACCTGAGCACAAACAACACAACGGCTGTTCAAAGACGACACAATAGTCTCCAAGTGATTCTATCCATGGTAGTCCCCTGAGTCATGGGCTGTCCACGCAGATCTATGGACAGCAGTGAGCGCCACCAAGCGATGAGACTCCAACCAGGTGTAGAGCCTCAAGATGGATCAGGCAGGTCCAGAAACAGATTTTTTTTGTTAAGAGAAATGGCAATTACAAAGAAAAATCTACCCTGAAACACATTTAATACGTTTATTCTGAAATGTTTGTGAAATATGAGGTTCTGGTGCTAATTTGTTATTTTTGTGAGAAGGTAGTTGTTGTGGGCTGAAATTCTAAGGGGGAACCTCGCTAGCACAGATAACTTAGCCTTCACCAGGAGTAAAAAAAATAAAAGCTTCTTTTCTCATTTACCATTTTCCAGAAATGTTCATAGTCATAATAATGAGAATTTCAGCGTATGAGGATTGTAGACATTAACCACCGGACTCACAGTTCCACAGCACAATGCAGCTACATCGAGTTACAACAAAACATTCAGCTTGGCTAGTCAGTGATCTATGAGCTGAGGTATTAGCATATTAGAAACTGAAGCTTTGGAAACTGGTCTGTTTGAACAGCATGTACAGCTGGTGAGAGAGAAGTGAGGGAGATGGACACACTAAAGGGCTAAAGCATTACTGCATCGCCTTCTTTAGGGCAAAATCCCAGTGGCACCGTTAACGGCAAGTAGTCCCATGGCATTTTGAGCAATAAAGGAAACCTGATGGAAGAATTTAAACCCAAAACATCAAATACATTTTGGATGCCATTAAAGATAACATGTTAAATCTAAAAGATTGATATGGTGGCTCCAGGGTTTTTAGATAAATATAATTGCAGTGAAAATCAGAGGATCTAGAAGTTTTGGAAACGTGATTAGATCATTTGATTCGTGATTAGCCTTTAGTCAGACATTGATGTCTGATCATAGCTAGAAGGTCTTTGTTTACTCCTTTCTATAGTGTATTTTTTCATTAATAGATAGCAAAGAAAAATCCAAATGCATCTTTCTAGTGTATGTCTATTCTCTGTTCTGGAGAAAGAAAAGTATTTTGTTGGATAAATATAATTGCACTGGTAATCATAGAGCATCATAATGTTAACTTTGGCATTATTGCGCATACACAGTGGTGTAGTTTTGGTTTCAGAACTGCAAATGGCTGATTCATGTACTGGTGCTGTAATTTCCACAACAGGGATTTGTATACAGATGA
The DNA here is from genome assembly GCF_019097595.1 of Hemibagrus wyckioides. NCBI lineage: Eukaryota > Metazoa > Chordata > Actinopteri > Siluriformes > Bagridae > Hemibagrus > Hemibagrus wyckioides. Next base: position 5,277,296 of record NC_080723.1, on the reverse strand, counting down.
CAACAGCTCATCAGCTAAAATACATGATCTCTGTTTAGAGATCACTAATATAATCACGAAAGCCATAAAGCTTGTCGCATAGTTTTTAACAGTGTTCCGAGTTATGCACTTTTCTCTAATAAAAAGTGACTTTTCTCTATGAAGCTTATGTGTATTCTCATTCAGAGCAACTATAGCATGTCGCCATAGCACGGTGAACCCACGGGTCTGTCCTTTTCAAGGTTAACAAAGCAATCAAATCAATCACAAACCCCATAAAAGAGAAACCTTCTCTTTACCGAGCTGTCGTTTTTCATACCTAGTACAGTATGGTATCCTGGTACCGTTTCTTATTAGTGTCACAGCATCAACGTGGTCGCAGTGAATCAACAGGGATCATGACCTGATTGCTAAAAGAACAATGTGATCACATTGCCACTTTCACTTTAAAATGGGGGGGACGGGCATTTATACTCATCGTACATCAATCCAGGACTCTAAAGGAGAAGTGTCAGCCTTCTCCTTTTAGATATGATAGTGAGCAATGACTGATGGTCCTGTCAGAAAAAAAGACATGGAGCAGGAGAGAAAGTGCTTTTTTTTTACAGGGTTACTAGAAAACATTCAGGGGCATATCAAGATCAGAATCAATGCTTACAGCATGGCAGGCGAGGCGTACCGGCCTCTTTTTAGTTTAGTATGAGCTGCCACATTCTTCTGCCACCCATTACAAATTCCCACTTATTAAGAAGAGAAGTCAACGCTGACACTATGCCTGTTTTTACCCTATTAGATGGCTTGCCTCCCTCTCTGGGTTGGTGACCCCTTCACATAGCCTGGGCATTAATGAGTTTTATAGCAACGACCCACAATCCCAACATGACCTGAATTGACTGTATGGCCCAACTCTCGCCTCAGGACATATCCTCCTTCCTATTTTTCTCTCAGTTAGAAAGCCACCCATAAATACTTTTGAGAAAGCATGGACATCAGTAGTGTTGGAGAGGTTATTTATAGATGAGGCTTTACTGATGCTCTTTACGCACACAAAAAAATTAAAAGTGCCAGGGTGGGAGAACGGCGTTGTTTTTATTCTTTAATTATTCCATCAGCGCTAAGAGCCTACACATTCGCCATCTGTGGCATGAACACATCATTAGGTTGCTATGCCAGGTTTTTCTGTGTGTCAGAGGCTTGGATAGAGAGAGGGAGCTTCTGAAATACCTCATCTGGGATATTGTTAATGCATCACCTAATTGAGATGGATTCATTTTTAATGACTTGTACTGTCTTGCCGGTAAATGGTAGGAGTTAATGAATGCAGAGAGAGAAGGAAAGAGATACTCTAATAGGCTTCCTCTGGCCGAAGGTTACATTATATGCTCATATTTGTATTTCATTTGGCTTTTGCAGCAATCATGGATTTTTTCCTTCTCTGCACTGCTAATAGTGGAGGTGTGGGTTTGGATATGGAAAGGTACCTTGTAATGAAGTGATGCACTGGTATAATGCAGGACTGATAATGCATTTCCCTTTCTTTCAAGTAGCCTCAGAGTTTCTTCAGGATATTTCCAGAGTTTATCTCCAGTCCTTATCTGATCCTGAACCAGATCCTGATCCAGTTAAGTGAGGCATTCAGTAGAAACTAAGACAAATGTGTTAGCACTAAATGAAGTATTTAGCTCGAAATTGACTTATGAGACATTTTCAATCAGGATAAACAAATGAATTATTTTATTGCTGCAAGTCTGATAGAAGATGAGTCAGGATACAGTCAGTTGGCTTTTTTTTTTTTTTTTTTACCTCTGTTGGGTAACCTTCCACAGAGTTTTAGTGGGTGAAGATAACACCATCAAAGTTTAGATGCTTATGAATAAGTACTTGGGGCATCTCAGAGAGCAGAAATGGGTTTGATATCACCATTTACTCTGAGGAGATAAACATTTGTGTGAAACTTTTTTTTTACTTTATGAATATATTGCCCCTAAGGGCAACAGAAATACTTAAGAAAAAGTAAAAATTCCTAGAGCACTGATTGTCTACTTTTATATGAGCCATTAAGCACCACTGTGGAGTGTGGCATGACAAAAAAATTCAATGCTGAACCTCAAAACAGGCAAAAATTCATTTTTATTACTTCTGGTAAAAAGAGTTAAGCATTATTACATAATATGGTAAAATGGTATTTTCTCAGCAAATCTCAGTGTACTATTCGGGCATATATTTCCAGCTTTCTCAAGTATAATTATTTTAAACAGATTATTATTATTATTATTATTATTATTATTATTATTATTATTATTATTATTAATTTTTATTTATTTATTTATTTATCTATCTATCTATCTATCTATCTATCTATCTATCTATCTATCTATCTATCTATTTATTTATTTATTTATTTATTTATTTATCTATCTATCTATCTATTTATTTATTTGTTTGTTTGTTTATTTTTAAACAAGAGTCAAACTCATCTCCTTGGCCTGTGTCAGTATTTTAATGTGATTAATCATAGAGTATAATTATGACTGTCTGTCTGTACCCTTTATTTTGCCCCACATGTAGATAGATAGATAGATAGATAGATAGATAGATAGATAGATAGATAGATAGATAGATAGACAAATAGACCTATATACCTACTGTATATGAATCTTGTATGTCCACACAATAAAAAGTACTCTGATTATAAATAAATCTAATATTAATAGATTTATTTATAAATATTTTTCAATATTTATATTTTTTTATATAAATGTATACATATTTTATTTAATATTTAATATATAATGAATACAGTTTTGCATAATCCTGTCCTTTTCCTTTGTTTCCTTCCTCCTTGTATGACCTAGTTGTAATTAGAATGCTAACTACAGAGCATTTTCTTTATTCTGTGTGAATCTAGTATGAGGTCCTTGTTCAAAAAAAAAAAAACTTTGCTCTTTAACCTACGTTAAATGACTGGGTCATGACCGGGTAAGCCTTAAGGGTCACCTCTAGTATTTACTCGCTTAGTTTTCCCAGCAATAAACCAGAAGAGTATGTGTATGTCCACATGCACTCAAATTCACAATGGCAGTTTACCTACAGTATCTGAAACCTGCAGATAGCAGCATGACTACTGGTGTGATAACGTCCTACTTTCAATCACCACAGATTTGCATAGAGCTTCATATGAAAAGGATTTTATGACCTGGCATAGCGATCACCATATTTGTGAGATAAGCTCCAATATTGGGATTAAAGGGGTGTTAAAGCCAGGGAGTGGGAGGATATCTGGGTGGTAAGGGCAGACGCTATGAATTTAATTACGTTTAGTTGCCATGGTGTAAACTCCAGACCAACACAAAGTTAGAACCAGAATGGACGGGGTGGGCGGATGAAGGGAATTGGATACGCTTTCTTTGCTTTTGGTTGCTATGGATGAAAAGTCCCCTATGCCATTTATATCCATTCATGTCCCCTACATCATGAATGTCTACAACAGGTCAGAGTTGGTTGTCTTATGCTGCTGGTTTGCTCATCTGACATAACATAATCTTTATAACTTCCAACCTGGGATTCTAACCTTTTCATAAATTGTTCATAGTAAATGAAAATAACCTAACATTTCAAACCATTTTTTCCTCAATGTTTAAATGTAGACTAACTGCTAGATGCAAGCATCTCAATCTATTTTACCTGCCGATTTGCTTCCTCCCATGTTGTTGATGATGAGGTGTTCTTGATTGCCTTGTGTCTGTCATCAGTGTTGGCGCACATCCAAGCTCAAAGCAGTGTGACTCGAGATAACCCCCACACCGCATCCATTTTACCCCCATCCCCTCCACCACCACCACCACAGCAATCTCTCTGCGCCTCTTTATTCATTGCACAGGTTTCTGTCAATCTTGAGAAAACCCAAATGGAAAAAATCGGCTCTTCCAAAAGCTCCATTCACACATTAAATCAAATTCAATTTTATATATGCCTATTTTTGTGCATTATTTTGCTGGCTAAGCCCATTCACCATAGCGATCCAGCACTTTCAGCATTTTAGGAGGTTTATGTATTACTATTTGACTAAACTGAGGAACCAAAGCTGTCAACCCCTTTTCTATTTATGTGCTAGAATGAATTATAATTGGCGAAGATGTGCTTAAATGGAATTCGGCCAGGTTGGGTGAGATATGTTAAGGACAGTCAGACTTTTTATTCCACCACATCTCACTGATGATGCTTCTTTATAACAATGAGATGGATCGAGATGAGAGGATTTCATTTCCCTACAGCGATGAGAGGGAAAAATGAGGTAAACATCACCGGCTTATTAGATCTTCACACACCTTCTTGACTGACACAAAACCATGTCACATCTAAATAGAATTTGCATTTGCGGGCAAAGGGAAATCATTTGCATGAAAAAGAGCATCTTGTATTGTTGCATTTAATTGAAGCTAATCAGTGAGCGTGTTTCTATGAGGCATAAGGGTGGAGTGGCTTTGTTCATTAAGAACACCTCTATGCTTACTAATTAGTTACTCTGCCAGGCTCCTCTGTGAATTTGGTTTAATTGCGAAGTCTAGAGTCTCATGGAGCAGTGCTTCATGTACAAGTTGCACAGATGCTTCCAAATGAGTATTTGTTTTTATTCTTTATGCAGAAGGCCATGTTCTTGCTAACTTTTGACTGATAAAGTGTAATTAGCTGAGAAACTACTTGTGTATCCCAGAATTTACTCTGAAAGTTTCGTTTAATCCTTTTTTTTTTTCCCAGCTCAGAAATGGTCATTCATTACCTTCCACTGGTACAAACACTGTGTCTGTAATTAAAAACAAAAAAAAACAAAAAACTAAACAAAAAATATGAATATGTTTTTTGTTTAATCCGAGATGAGATTTAGAATTTTTTTTTTTACTAAAATTAACCTAATCTAACAAAATTATTGAAATTAATGGATGCTTAAAGTTTTATTTTAAATAGTTACAAGGTGATCTATTAACTAATTACTCCAAGTCCAAATCTCAGGAGTAATATGTGTCATGTCATGTTTGTGCTGCTTTATGGCTTTTAAATTGTAGTTGAGTTGTAAATCAGGCCTTTACAGTCAGGGACACTGCTGTATCCTTTGAGAGAATGATTTACGTCCTCCATCCATCGCTGTTGTCTCCTCATCCACGCTTCTTTAGTGATTACCTTTCCTGGGCTATCAGTGGCGACCTTGCGGTGCCACAGTCACCAGGTGGAAATGATAGATACTCACAGTAACACTAAGACCCCTTTCTCCTCCACCAAAAGCCTCATTGATTCATTAACCAATAAATACAGATGCAAGCCTGTTCGACTGGCCTCTCCCAGTGTGCTAGCATGTTATTCAGCCTACTGATGATGTCCTTATCGGCGGATCAACCCTGTGCCAGTCATGATTGGAGAAACAATGCATGCTGCACCCAGTGTGCTGCCTTATCACTTCGCCGACTGTCAGCTGCCGCCAATCAGGTGTTTCTCAGGCAGCTGGAGTAATGAGTGAATCTGGCCTTGCTTTCTGGAGATAACCAAGCAGCTTGGCGGCTTCTCCTGAAAACCTGTCGCTCCTGAATGGATTATGTATCGATTGTAACAATCCTGAAATTGAGGGGTTTTTCTTCTTTGTCATAAACATTATATTCAAATGATGGATATGTCGTCATCTTGACAGGGGCTGTGGTGTGGTGTCAGCATCTGGTACTGTATATTCTCAGATTCAAAGAATTGCAGCACAAAATGTCAAGTTTTTTAAGAACGGAGAGAGAGAGAGAGAGAGAGAGAGAGGATTTTTCACAAAGAGAGAGAAATTTATTGACATTTATATTCACATCTGAACCAAAAAAACAGAGAGAAACAAATCTGGTCAAACATGAGGTCAGACTTTTGACCCTTGAAAAATGGATTTAGCTCTGTAGTGTTAGTCTCTTTGATGTGCATAGAAGTGCATGAAGGAATCAATCCCTCTGGGATTTCGCGATTTTGCAATCACAGAAGTGAATGCAAAAATCAAACAAACTCTGGAGCTTCAAAATTACTGGAGATTTTCTGAGATTCTGGCCAAGACAGGTCACATGACCTCACAACACACGTTCTGTCAAAGCCCTCTTTGATTCATGTGCATCAAACATGAGCACAGCCATCAGAAGTAATTACATATATGTCTTCGCTGGCAGTCATTTAAAAGGAGAGCTTGCGTTGCCACCAATTCAAGTAGTTTTCTGCAAAAAAGCACAAAATCTCTACAAATTGCATGACAGATTTTAATAATCATAAACAATAGACAAAAATCTACAGCAAAATCAAGCATTTTTTGGCCACAACAAACAAACAAACAAAAAAACCACTGGAGGTACTGAGGAATAATGCCCTTCATTTAAACTAAAACACTTTCTTCCATGATCAGAGCTATCCAAATGCCTGGAGACTGCCGTGTTGTTTTACAGATCCTAAAGTGCTCAGATATGAGGATATAAATGTGTGCTACTACTGTTTAATGTGCCTTGTGAATTACACTGGCTCATTATATTCCACTATCTTCAACTTGGTTGACTTTGAGATGAACCCAAATAGGTGTAAATAGATGTATTTGCTTTTGGATATTTGAAGATAATTATAGATCTACTAGTATCTGTTTGTACAGTTCAGTTAAGTAACAGTGAGAACTCAGCACTCGGATTGGGCGATCGGTTTAAATTCTCGGGCCTTTATATTTATTCTTATTGAAGCATATGGAAAATAGACCCTTCTATGTACCCTTTATTTCATGTTATTGGATATATATTTAATTTAATATTAAATACACTTAGTGTCATGTTTAGTTTGTTCACTAATCCTAGATATTTTCTTTAGTTACATACACCGATCAATCATAACATTATGAGCACTGAGGGGTGAAGTGAATAACACTGATGATCTCCTCATCATGGCACCTGTTAGTGGGTGGGATATATTAGGCAGCAAGTGAACATTTTGTCCTCAAAGTTGATGTGTTAGAAGCAGGAAAAATGGGCAAGCCTAAGGATTTGAGCGAGTTTGACAAGGACCAAGAAGAAGCTTCTGATGGAAAGGTGTCAGTACACACAGTGCATGATGGGTCATCAAGGGAATTTAAATTAATCTAAAGATTTTGGTTTGTTGCTTGATTTCTTTTTTTCAAGGGCCAAATTGTGATGGCTAGACCACTGGATCAGAGCATCTCCAAAACTGCAGCTCTTGTGGGGGGTTCCCGGTCTGCAGTGGTCAGTATCTATGGAAAGTGGTCCAAGTAAGAAACAGTCATGGGCGACCAAGGCTCATTGATGCATGTGGCAAGTAAAGGCTGGCCTGTGTGATCCGATCCAACAGACGAGCTACTGTTGCAAACTGCTGAAGAAGTTAATGCTGGTTCTGATAGAAAGGTGTCAGAATACACAGTGCATTGCAGTTGCATATGGGGCTGCATAGCCACAGACCAGTCAGGGTGCCCATGTTGACCCCTGTGCACCGCAGAAAGCGCCAACAATGGGCACATAAGCATCAGAACTGTGGAAGAAGGTAACCTGGTCTGATGAATCACATTTTCTTTTACTTCATGTGGATGGCCGGGTGCGTGTGCGTCGCTTACCAGGGAAACACATGGCACCAGGATGCACTATGGGAAGAAGGCAAGCAGGCCGAGGCAGTGTCATGCTTTGGGCAATGTTCTGCTGGGAAACCTTGGGTCCTGCCATCCATGTGGATGTTACTTTGACACGTAGCACCTACCTAAGAATTGTTTCAGACCATGTACACCCTTTCATGGAAACAGTATTCCCTGAAGGCTGTGGCCTCTTTCAGCAGGATAATGGTTTGATGAGCACAACATCGAGTTTGAGGTGTTTGTTGACTCGGCCTCCAAATTCCCCAGATCTCAATCCAATCGAGCATCTGTGGGATGTGCTGAACAAACAAGTCTGATCCATGGAGGCCCCACCTCGCAACTTACAGGACTTAAAGGATCGGCTGCTAACATCTTTGTGCCAGATACCACAGCACACCTTCAGGGGTCTAGTGGAGCTCATGCCTTGACGGATCAGGGCTGGTGGCAACAAAAGGGGGACCAACACAATATTAGGCAGGTGGTCATAATGTTGTGACTGATCGGTGTATGTCCTATGACATCACTGGATATTGGTATCATAGATGGTGATATTGTGCCTGGGCTAGTGAACTACTGCAGTGTTACATATGATAATGTTACGAGAAATAGCAGGCGATTAGATCTAAAATCAGCTGTGGAGCATTTGTTAAATCTGTGTGCCACTTGCATCTTTTCAAAAGATCCCAATTATTTTTATTTCTCTAAGATGGTGAGATTTATAATTTCTACATGGCTCCCATTATGTGAATGTATATAATTTAAAAGTAACATGAAATAAATGTTAAAGGTTAAATAAACTTCAGTTTGCATCACTAATATTCTATTCTCTAATAAAAGAAGAAAATTAGCAAGAACGATCAAATATTTAAGGATTTTTAATTAATTATTCCTATTTCTTGGGTCAGTTTCTTTATTATTCAGTGAGGAGAATAATGTGGTGGAATTGTCGTGTTTGATATACAGTATTTCTAGTTATGAAATCCTGCTGCTTTGGAAACCAGAACAGTGGAAGACAAACTACTTTGTGTGAAAAGTTTTAAAACAGAACCTAACAGAGGCGAAAATTAACAAAGTACTGCATGTAACTTTATAATAGGGAAAGAAGAGAAATATGAAAGCATAGCAGGAGTGCAGTCACCCCTATCATCTAACTGTAAACGCCTGGTGTGGGAGAATAAAAGTAAGTAATACTTAATATAATGTGGTAAAAAAAAGAATTCTTCAATAAAGAAACTAAAATTCTTGAGTTTTTCTTTCAGCTGAGGCTAAAGGTTACTATTTATTTTCAAACCTCTACCCTCTGAAATAGTAGGATAAGTGTGTCAACTAAATTTTTAGACACTAATTTTATTTGTCACATACACAATCATACACAATATGACATGCAGTGAAATACTTTTTATGACTGTCCTTTATATAATAAAACTAACACTAAGAGCCAATTATAACAATAAAGGTAAAATGAATAAAAATAAGGTAAAGGAATAAAAATAAGACACAAATAATATACAATAAGTAGAAATAGAACATATAGGGGATATAGGGAAAATATGGTGGAAAACTGCAATAGAAACATGATTGGACACAGTGATGTGTATGAATTAGATCATACTTTGTTTATTCTAAATGCTCAGACCTAGAAAGTGAGAAGTGCAGCAGAAAATGTTACCATGGTCTTTAATGCGTTTAGTTGTTGCTGAGAGAGAGAGAGAGAGAGAGAGAGAGAGAGAGAGACTGAGGCAAAATAAGAAGTGTTTTGCTATTTTTTTTTGTATTTTATTAATTTCACATTCATTCACAGATTTCTTTCTCAAATGCATATCTGGTCATAACATGAGGTCAGACTATCTCCGTAGTGTCAGTCTTATTGATGTCCATATCCTTTCTATCATGATCACAACTGAGACTGCCATGCTGTTTTAGATATGAGGATGTGAATGTGTGCTGCTACTGTTTAATGTGCCAAATAGGTATGTGACCCGTCATCAGCCTTCTCAAGTAGCAGTAAAGGTTTATGGTACAGTTTATTTTCATGTTTCTACATCGTTCTGACAGATAGAAGGATCAGCATGTAGTGCAGTTTAGTTCCAATCCTCTTCAGTCACCAGATCTGGATCCAGGAGATCACCTTTAGGATATTGTAGACATGCAATTAGCAGCATGAGTGTGCAGATGACAAATCTGCAGCAATGATATGATATATGATATGATCATGTCAAACATGGTCCAGAATCTTAAATGAATGTTTCCAATATCTGTTGAGAGTGGAGACTGTTCTGAAAGAAAGCCAATATTAATAAAGTGAGTAGTATAGTTGTAGATGTTGGCTACATTTTGCATTCATTGAACCAGGTGGTCTGTCCAGGGTGTACCCCTGCCTTTCGCCCTATGTGTGCTGGGAGAGGCTCCAGCAGACCCCCGTGACCCTAGGAGTCCTAGGAATAAGCGGGTATAGACAATGAATGAATGAATGAACCAGATGGTAATGCAACAGTTAACAGCTAATAGCTTGCTAACTACTTGATGTTGTTAGCATTTGTCATGTGTTTGACAGACTAATTTATCATCAGTAATGTTTTGGTTTGTGACTTATTTTACATTGAAAGAAATTCCCTTTTCTCCTACTTGAATAAAGCTGTACTGTATTTCCATGCTTATTTGCACTTTTTGTGTTGTGTAGTTGTGTACTTGTACCATCTCGGAGCACTTTCAAATTACTTATAATGTATATGGATAATAAGGTCCTTATAGTGTTTATAGCCCTTATGATACATGCTTATTAGCTAAACTATGGCCTATCTAATATGTAATGCAATGCAGTAATAAGCAGTTTATGCCACTTTATGATCCTCTGAAAGCAACACATTATAATGTGAATGTAATTTTCACAAAATATGATAATCAATATTTTTTGGGTCTGCTTACTCAATTCTCCGGCTGCACACCACATTTAATATGAAATGGTTGTTTATGAAAAATACAGAATCTACAGCCCGGCACAGTGGCCATACTAATATATTCATATATTCTATTAAAAGAGACAGGACTCTTTTGCGCTGTATAAAATCAAATTATGGCTTAACTGTGCTAAGCAGGGGCCACAGGAAGCGTTGCAAATCACATTTGTGTGTGGACTAAATGAGATGCATGTGCTATTCAATTACATCTCAGCATAAAAGGATTGCTAATCCCCAATACCGCAAGAAATCTGCTAATGAATTTTCCCCACCCTCAGAAATCTTATTGTATGGACTGCTTTGAATCTGTGGTTTCTGATTGCATTATCCTGCACGCTCCTGTGGTTAGACAGTAAATGCTGCAATGTTAACAGGATAAAGTATAATATTTATTTACTGGACTATATAGAAGCCAGGGCATACAGTAATACCCATTCTCTTGTGCATATGCAAATGCACAGACACACGCACACACACAGGAATGCTGACAGAAGCCAGCTGTAGGCATAGACCGCAGCCGAATATTCCCATTAGGTCCTGGAAGACTATTAAGTTCATGATGGATGAGGAATTAATGCTGAGCACCAGGTCCCTTGTTTTGGTAGGGTGCATTAACCAAATTAGGTGGAGCAAATCTCTCCCCCACATAGACTCCAAATCCCAAACCTTGATTGCCAAAATGGAGCTTATGTGACTCGGCCACCTCCTGGTTAATTCAGCTAATAGAGCTCATTTGAATTGGGATGGATGTTGGGGAAGAGTTTGGGCTGCTTTCTTATCGAGAGGAACAATCATTGGCTATGCATTCAAGGAAACCCTAGTGATACATCAATGCTGCTGCAGAGAAAAGCGACAGTTCTTCCTTGCCTGCCGATGACAAATGGCTTTTTAATGCCCTCTTACGCTTTCACCGAGGGTCTCGCCCCATCCCTCCCTCCTTCCCTCCCTCCCTGCCTCCCAAACTGCATGTTCTTCCTATCATTTTTTTTTTTTTTTTTTTTACAATTTTAATAAGGCTGAATTTATCTTTCGCAGTCTCTCGAACCAAGATTTCAAATTAGTTGGATTCCTGATTGACGACAAAGGACAAAGCCTAATATTTTCGTCTCGGTTATGAGAACAGTACTTTCAGGCACTATTCAAATGTATGTTCTTCAGCATGTATTGTGATCCTTCAACTTCAGTGTGGAAAGCCTGCACTGAAATTTATTTATTATTTAGCTGAGATGGAGAGAGGGTGCAAAAACACAGCAACATTCTCAATTTGTTTTCACTTTCTCATACAGCCTTGACCCTGGACATGTAGCGGCAAATTGATCATGTAAAAATGATGAGTAAAATACATTCAGACATACTAGATATAAAATCCATTACATAAAAACAAGGAGACTGTATGTGGAGTATATTTCTTGGGGCATCGAGTTCAGGGTGATGCTGTTTTTTTTATTTTTTTGTAATTACAAATGGATTACTCTATGGGTCCTTGTTGGGGTCAGTTAAATTAGGTACAAACCAGTCAAGCAGTATACATGACCAGATCAGCTTCAGTTGCAAGGGTTTAAGAAAAGAATGTTGAGCTGATGCTAACAAGACTAATGAAAGCTGTACTTTCAGGAGATGTGTTCTACTCCCTTGTGATTGTGTATAATACATGAGTCAAAGACATTACAGGTTGCATTACCAAAGATTAAGCTTAGCCCTCAGTAATAAAATGCACTTCCTCTAGGGAGACTCCATTAAAAATCTTAAATGGTGATTTGCCTTGATCGCTACATCAAAACACAATCCATGTTGTAATATGCGTATAATAAAGGAGTTGTAAATAGAAGATTCTGAGTTCAATCAGTAATTAAAGTGTTCTTCAGCTCTCTGATTCAAACTAGCCTGGTGTTAAAGGATGTAAATGAGTGATGAGTTGCATCTCTTTAGCACTTCATGACCCCTAACCTCACATACTGACCTGGTGACAGCAAACATTTGATTTACTCCCTTTACCCGAAAAGGAATCAAAGAGAGGGATGTGGCAAAATCATCTCCCTGGAGAGAGCGCATCTGTTGTACATGCATGAGCTAACATTGCGGTTCTAAGCCTGTTTTTCTCAGCACACAGTGTGTATCTGATCTCCCAATCCAATCTCAGATTCCCAACTGAAAACTCATAACACTTAGCTTGAGCCAGCTTGAGGGTTAGGTTTAATCAAACTTCACTTTTCTAAAGAGATTTCCGGGAAAATCCAACGAAACCTCTTTCCAGTTATACATTCTTAAATCAAATTCCAAATCAAATTCCTCATTAACTTTGGATTTAAAATAAAAAGTTAATTGTTATATCTTTTGCTGCTTTCTTGTAATAGAAATCTTGAATTTCTTTCTGGATCAATAAAGCATCTATCTATCTATCTATCTATCTATCTATCTATCTATCTATCTATCTATCTATCTATCTATCTATCTATCTATCTATCTATCTATCCATCCATCCATCCATCCATCTGTCTATCTGTCAATCAACCAGTCTATCTATCTATCTATCTATCTATCTATCTATCTATCTATCTATCTATCTATCTATCTATCTATCTATCTATCTATCTATCTATCTATCTATCCATCCATCCATCCATCCATCCATCCATCTGTCTATCTGTCAATCAACCAGTCTATCTATCTATCTATCTATCTATCTATCTATCTATCTATCTATCTATCTATCTATCTATCTATCTATCTATCTATCTATCTATCTATCTATCCATCCATCCATCCATCCATCCATCCATCTGTCTATCTGTCAATCAACCAGTCTATCTATCTATCTATCTATCTATCTATCTATCTATCTATCTATCTATCTATCTATCTATCTATCTATCTATCTATCTATCTATCTATCTGTATGTCTGTCTGTCTGTCTGTCTATCAACCTACTGAGAAACAATCCTAGTTAAATAAATGTTACTATCTAACTAATTAACTAACTGACCTAACCATGTGATTAACATTTGCACCAAGTTATCTTAAGCAAAGACAACCTAACTTTCTGTATCTTATTTGTGTAGATTTGCAATTTTGTATATACTTTGTGTTGAATACTGTAGCCTAGTGGGGTTTGAGACCTACCAGCAGTTTGTGGAACACAGCCAGAAGGTGTATATATATTTAAAATTTTGTAACAAGTCAAGTCAAGAAACTTTTATTGTTATTTCATCCATAAATAGCTGATGCACTACATCCAGGACCATGGTGCTACATAAAACAACACAGGGCTACATAAAACAAAAAAACAACACAGGGCTAAGGACTAAAGAGTAAGTTGTGCTAGCCACATAAAGTGTATAGTGTGCAACCTAGTGCCAACAGAGGAAGACTGTCTGTCACAATGGTAGAATTTACGACCCACCCATGTGTATGTATAAAAAAAAATCCAGTTCTATCTATTTATTTCTTAATGCAATTTGCTTATTTTGACTTCTCATTGGAAGTGAATGGGATTAATGTAAACCTCTATACAGTGGAATCTCGGCATACTAATTCATAATTCGTTCTGGAGGCGAATTCTGAAGGCGAAAAATTCGTATTGCGATATACAAAATTTTCACATAAGAAATCATGTAAATGCAGATAATCCATTCCAGTCACCCAAAATATGACCAATGTGACCAATATGTATGACGTATGTAAACTGTATGGCTGCTTACAAAGAACTGACCCAAGCCAAGCATTCCATGTCAAGGGTCCTCACAGGAAGTCGTGCACAAATCTTGGGCTAAAATTAGAACAGACACCGATCTGTCAACAAAAAATGGGCAACGTTGGTATCGTGGGTTGACTCTTTCAAAACAGCTTTCACTGACTTAAAAAAAAATTGTGAAACTTGCTTCAATTGGCTCTCCACTGATGTTTTGAATGGCTCCTGGATGTATGCGCTATTCATATCATTTGTTCATATGCTGAAAATGCTTCAAATGCCAATGCAGATTTCAATTCTTAAGGCAAAAATTCGTAAGGGAGGGCATTTGTATACTGAGGTTCCACTGCAGCTGTAATAATTATGCTTAATAATGTCGACTTGTACTTAATGTGTCAGTGGAAAGTTCAGGAATTTCAGGAACAAGCTCTTTAGCTTCAATTTGTACTAGCCAGAATATGATCGTATAGAAAATAAGTCTAACTGAATAGGTTATTGTCGATAAAAAAAAAGCCTAGATGTTTGTAGGAAATAGTGCTGTATTTCTGGCATAAGGATATTCTAATCTCTCATATGCTCTCCTGAACAGCTGCATTGGGTTTTACCCTGTAAAGTGTGACGTCCATGTGGAATATTTGTGAAAGTGGTTTGTAGCAGGCATATAAAAGTTTGCTACCTTTTTATTTTTAATACGTTATGATGTTCTAATACAGATTCATGTTTCCAAAACACATTTTCATCATTCACCATTCAAGTAAGTGAGTTGTCATTGATTGAAAGCAGGAAGGATTTAGCACTAATTAATATCAGATAGCAGTTAAGAGGCAACAGCAATAAAAAAGCCGACGCGTACCTGTGTTATCACATGAAATACGTGTTTAATTACATGTTTTTTTCCTCCCCAATGATTGTATTAGCTTTTGATAAACAATGTTGTACAGCCACTTCTTGCTAATGCATTGATGTAGTAATTTTGATGTTTAGACCTTATTACAGTCATTAATCCAAATTTCATGCTTTCTAATCAGCTGGGGAAAAAAATCTTCCATCCATTTTGAATGTTTATAGTCAGATAAGTTCTTTTTGCACTGTTGGATGAATTAATGAACCTTTGTATCCTTATTGTGTGTTTTAACATTTGGTTTGTCTTGAGCCATAACTCCTAGAGTTCACAATAATCATTCACTGTCACCTTCAGAATTATTGGCACCCCTCACAATGATGACCAGTAATTCATATAAACAGTGAATAATTATGTGATATTTTGAGCTGAAACACATAAGAAGACTGTATAGGATTTCCACAATGTGGACACCCTCTAAAATTCAGACCACAGGGATTTTACTATGGGTCAAATCTGAAGACTAAGAAGATAAATATTGATTTTGTGTCCCGCAACAATTTCTGTGTTAATTTGGATATATGTTTGTCATTATCTTGAACAAAAACCCATCTATGGCTAAGAGATAACCAACTGGCAGAGGCAACCTTTTTTTGGCTACAAGCTGCAAAACAACCACAAAACATTAATGATTCTCCAGCATATTGCATTATGGGTATATGGATTTTCCTTGTATGGGGTCTGCTTTTCTTTAATTTCGCACAAATTCTATTTTGCTTTCATTTTACCACAACAATTCTATGACATATATCAATATTTCTATAGCATACAGTACACACTACAGACTAACTAACTAAATAAATACCCTAAAAAGTGCTTTACATACAAACTATAGTACGAAAAATTCATAAATAAAGATAAGTAAGTCATTTTTGAATTTGGATTAAACATGATTCCCAATGTTCGCCAAAATGCAGCTTCAGAGTTTAGGGGCTAGCTGTAAAAAAAAAACATGTTCTATTTGCTGAGCTGCAACTGATCCTCAGGACTAACAGTCTGTCTGCCACAGCTCAGTGAAGTGCTATACTGCTTCAGGAGATCAGTGAGAAACACAGGAGCTAAACCATTCATAGCTTTAAATGTAATGAGCAAGACATTGTGGTCAATTCAAAACTTAACAGGCAACCAGTGAAGCTTGAATACACTGCGGTAATGTGCTCTGACTTTCTATTCCTGGTATAAGGACACGTTCTGAAGTAGCTGCTGCTTCCCTACAGAGGCAGCAGGGCAGCCAGCCAGCCAGCAAAATATTCCATTAGTCCAATCCAGAGGTTAGGAGTGCATGCACCAGTTTCTCAACATCATGTAGGGTTAGCATAGTTTTTACACTATTTCTTGAATGATAATACGTCGTTTTACAGACATTAGTTACGTGAAAATCAAATAAACAATATTCAATTTTTACAACTGTAGCTTTTGGTTTTGTAAGCCATTAAGCTACAGGATGAAATCATAAATAATCATTTATTGTAGAATGCATTATAAAATAAAATCGAAACCAAGCAAGGACAAAAAAATTATGATCCAGACTATACTTCATATTATATTTGTACTGCTGTGTTATTATTTTTGCGATTTTATAAAAATCCATTAAGTGCATGTCAACAATTTTCCCTCTCTTCTAGCTGGAAAGCAGATCCTGAAGGTTAGAGCAGATTATTTATTTATTTATTTATTTATTTATTTATTTATTTATTTATTTATTTATTAATTAATTAATTATAAAAAAGCTCATTTGTTTGCATTTACAGGCTGATGCAATAAATGTTTCTTCTTATAGTAGAAATGTGAATCATTGTGTGAAGTTTTTGTACAATTTCCTACCCAGAGTAACAGAGATAGTTGCACTGCAATTCATTGCTTATTGTTCTCTATATAACTGTTTGTTGCTGCTACTTTCAGGTCATCCTGCAGCTCTTTTTTTTACTGCTGGGGTCAGCCTTACCTTAACTCATTACTATTACTCTGAGAGCATGAGCGATATCTCGCTTGGCACACATGTTCAAGGATGATAAGTTGAGTTTCTGTGAACTTTCCACCTGCAAATTATTGAACCAATTTTATTGAAAGGGATGTTTAAAGTTTTTGCTGTAGCTCTGTAGATTTTTTAGTTCAGGTGAAATCTTTAGGAAGCTGTTTTGCCTTCACCATGAAATTCACTGTATAATGACACCGTGTGCAATATGCATGGCCATATATCATATATTTTGCAGCTTTTGTACTGTCTAGAACAGGGTGTAACCAAGCTCAGGTGTTGGGTGGCTTGATTTACAAATATGGGTGCAAGAGAAAATTTGTTTACATGCTGATACAAAAAATAAAATAAAATTAAAATAAAAAAAAACTTCCAACATCCAAGAGAATGATTTTTCTTCATTTCTTCTTTTATTATTGTACAAAAATCTCTTGAATACTGTAGAAAATGTGTGTAAAATTTCTTTTGTACAATGCATATTTTGTCCAATTATTTTTAAGCACCCTAATGTGCATTTATTAAATATTTTAATTGGTTTGTTTGTTTGTACCCAGGGATTAATCAGCCTGTGTGATGAGTCTCTCCAGAAAATGCTCATTTTTAGTTGGAAACCTGAATACTGTGTTAACCTTACCCATAATTCTCTCCTGACCCTGCTGTTTCCTACTGCCCCCCACCCCCCACCCCCAACCCCCAAATTACACTATTCACCACTCCTATCAAGGCCAGCTGGGAGGGATTGCAGTTTTTGTAATATAGCGGACCAGAAGCTGTCTAAGGGAATCACACACACCATGGGGCCAAAGAACTCATTTGACCAGGGTGCCAGGGTGTAAGCAGCCTAATCAATGTCCACATTGACTTTCTATAATTCTGTAGGTTTAAAGATGCCACTGGAGATAGTAAACATCTTAAAATTCTAGATGTAGTGTGCAGTAAATGTGTAAAACTATTAAATTAACGGTGGCTAAATTAAAACATTTATTCACAAAAAGAGTTCTCGCTCTAGACATTTAAAGCTTTGCTAACTCCGTAAGTGGACCAGCACCCCATCATGCACAGCTGAAGCAGACTTACTGCTGATCCCTGTGATTGCTTACATTGCACCCGGTGGCAGCTCATTTTCTAACATAGTGCAAAAGTGTTCAAGAGAAATAAGCAAGGCACGTTCACTTAAATAATATATTTCATACACAAAGGCGATTCCAGCTGTTTTACACAAATTATAGTGAGTAAAATAACAGTTATAAAAAATATTATTGTTATTAATTATTTATTATTAATAAATATTTTTTGTAATAAAACACATTCATTTTTTTAAATTTAACACCCTTTCAGGGCATATATCCACATTACATTTCAAAATTCCTTTTTTTTAGTCTATACTTATAAATTTAACCAAAAAAATGTATATCTATAAACAGCGTTTTTATTTTCATCGAATTGTTAATGAAAAAGTATTCAGACACCACAAATTATCAACATTTCTTTCTTTGTGTTACAAAGCTGCTGGCAATTTGAGAGATAGCTTTGAAATATTTACGGTAAAATGTAATCAGGATTTTTTTTTTTTTACAGCATTGTGGTTCAATTTTGGCCCAGTCCTGTTGCCAAATTGTCACTTCCCCAAGGTTATGGAGGGTCCCGCTGACGGACTCGCAATTTCAAAATCCTCCATAAATTTTCAGTGGTATTCAAGTCAGGAGATTGAAGAGGCCATTCACAATCTCCTCAAGTTATTTTGTCCTGTTGAAACGTCCGTCTTGTCCCAAGATTCAGTCTTTTGGCCGATGAGATTAAATTCTCCTCTAATATTATAATCTCCTTCCCCGTGTTAACGGATGATTGTGGTTCAGTTCATTGCTCTGTGTAACGGTTCTTCCTGCTTTCAGGTCATCCTGCAAGACGATGAGTTGTGGTTTCATGAACTTTCCACCAGTGAATTATTGAACCAATTGTACTTCTTGTTGTACTTCATGTTGTTTGTTTAAGGTCTTTGCTGTGGCTTTGTAGATTTCTGCATTCGGCTGCTGTTGTCTCTGAAAACTTTAGGACGCTCTTTGACCTTCACCATGATTGGATTTTGTGTGAAATCCTTTCATTCAGTGATTAATGACACCAGGTGCAATTTGCATGGGAATATTTTTGCAGCATTTGTACTGTACTTCCCAAATTAGGGGTGACCCCCAGTTTTTAAATGGGGTTGCAAGAGGAGGGGGCATAGTGTCTTAATGGTTAGCATGGTTACTTCGCACCTGTCAGGTTAGGGTTCAATGCCCAAGAGTAGGAATTTAACAACAAGAACAAACAAATTTCCTAATCCATCTACAGTTATATGTATATTGATGGTATAATATAATGTTAAAATGTTATATAACCTGCCTAAGAATCCTTGAGGAATCTTTTTTCTCTACGAGTGTAAAGTGAAATTAAAATGATGCCCATGTAAACCTGGTAGTGTGCAGGTGTTGCTTCGTCTGGAACAATACAAACGCTCAAGCTGTGTTTTTCATCAAAATGCTCATTTGTAAAACGGGCCCTTATAATTTTTTATACTCCTCTCTCTCCACTGTTGAAGTACTTCTACTGAGAGCTCTTGATCTCTGCTGTCATCATGAATGTGTTACATTTATAACATTATGCAGAGTGTTTGGCATTGGCCATTTCGCAAATTCTGCCAATGAAAAGTCATTAGATAATGGTGATATCAAGAGCCGTCAATTATTTAGCTGAAGTGTGGGGCATTGGAAGTGGAATATTGATTAAAAAGGTTGGAGTCCTTTGAGCTGTATCTATAGTGGACATGCAGAGATGTGAAAAGGAATGTGGAGCATGGAAGACATTTGTGTAGTCTCTAAAGAGCAATGTATGTGTTTATAGTTTCTTTTAGTAAATTCCTGTTAGAATGGAGCATTTTGTGTTATTACAGGATCTTAATGTTATGTGTAAAGATTTTGTATGTGTAGATTTAGCACTGATTTCCTGTCCCACTGGCATTGCGTATGATATCTGAGACATTATACCAAAGGGCTGTTGGCTTCTCGATTCTGACTGGTCAGAAGGTTTCTCTAACAGCAACTTTGACAGTAGTTCCACCTCCAAAGGCTATCACAAGGTTTATATTAATGAACTTGTTCTAAAATAACTTTGTGTATTGTTGATATGTAAAGTTTTCTTTGAGGTACAATTAACAACAATTTTTACTTATTTCTCAGGGGCAACACCATGATCAAGCAGGTGGTTTGCCCTAAGCGAGGCTCAGCTATTGCACTCGGGGCTGTGCTGACCTTTGTGAATTCCCTAAATGCAGTAATTTCAACTGCATAATTTCTGATAGTGGGGGGCCGCGTTCACGCTCTCCCCTTTTTCATGGGGTGGTGGTAGCACAAGTGGTTAAGGCTCTGGGTTGTTGATCAGAAGGTCGGGGTTCAAGCCCCAGCTGCCCACTGCTGGGCAATTGAGCAAGGCCTTTAACCTTCTCTGCTCCAGGGGCAGTGCATCATAGCTGCCCCTGTGCTCTGACCCCAATTTCTCGGCCGGGATATTCGAAGAAAGGAATTCCACTGTAATGTATGTGTGGTGATAATAATAAAAGCTTAAAGATATATAGTGTCAGAGTTCTGTGACAGTGAGAGCTAAGGTATAATTGTTTTATAAAAGTTTTCCAACATAGGAGAATATTCAGGCTGTTAAATTGGACAAACTGCATTTGATTTATTCATATAAACTTCATGAGGGCAAGAAAAAAGTATAGAAAGGAAACAACTGTTTAGCACTGCTACAGTATATTGCAGTGGTGGGCCGTCAGTGCCAGCAAGGCCTTCTCTGCTGGCCTAAACATCAGTGATCTGAATCACTGACTTGCATTTTAATATATTTCATATATTTTTCCATGAATGTGTATTAAATTATTCCCAATAGTCTATTCTCTACATTTCATAGCTTTTCTCTTGGTTGCGCTGCTTCCAGTAGTGTATATTTATGATAAGAGTATTTATTCCATCATATTTCAGCCAGTGGCTGACATCATGTGTTGCCAGGCTGACAGAAATCTTCCTTAAAGCCTTCAGAATCAATAGTGCAGGCGTCTGTAGCTTAAAATAAGTGGCAATGAAATTGTTACATTAACCAATCAGATTTCGAGTTGGTGTCACTGGGGCCATCTAGCCCCCAGGCTAATTTATAGCCTGACGATTACGTCAGCAATTTCCCATCCTTTGATTGGATAATTGGAGTAGTCAGAGGCAGCAAACCACACAAACAAAATAAAATATATATATATTTTAACTCACAATGGCTGACAGAGGAGAAGAAATCGATTTGGTGAAGGCCAGTGAAGGCCTAGGTGTGAAATGCACAGCCCACCACTGGTATATTGTAAGCAATAAGAAGATCTTGGATGTTCCACATTCAATGATATTTGTTACTATGAACAGTTTATATGTAGGATTTTCCTTCTTAAAATAATCATTAATTGTAATTGTTGGAAGACAAGACAAATAAATCATTTCGGATCAGCTCTGGGGTGGTAAAAGTAAATCTTCAGTCCCTCCAGGATTTTGTGGACTTTTTTTGTGGTTGTTGTGGCCAAAATGCATGATTTTGCAGCATCTGTTTTTAAAATATGTAGAGAGCTACTTGAATTGGTGAAACTATTGAATTCTTTTAAACTATTACCAGAGAAGACACATGTTAGCTGTGCTCATGTTTGACACACATGAATTGAAGAGGGCTTGATTAAGCATTGTTATGATGCCACACGACACGTCTCTGGAAAATCTGCTGTAATTTTGAATAATTGCAATCACGTGTTAATTTTTCTGAAAAATTATGAAACCGGACTGGTCACACCAATGCTGTTCACTATATGACAGCATATATTTCCCTAATAATAATAATAATAATAATAATAATAATAATACTTCTAATTTGTTATAGCAGTTAGATCAAATCATGTTTGGTGTACAACCTGCAGTATATTTTGTTTACAATTTCATGCTTTCGTAACACTTCGCTCATATAACCCGATCAATGCATTCCGACTCCAAATTGCCTGTTTCAGCTTTATTTTTTAGTCATTACTCCAGTAGGTCATCTTTGGAAAAGACATTAGCAGCTTTTCCACACTGACATATAATGAGAATCCTCTATTGTTTACTGTATCACTGGGGTTAGCTGACCCCCAAAACAATCCATTGATGCGCAATAAACCTGCTCAAGCCCGTGAAAGAAGATTGATGCCAATCCAATAGTGATATATTACTTTTCAGTGTGACTTCCTGTGTACTAATTTTGTGAATGTGGAAAACAAAACAAAAGGGCAATTAGCGAGAGAGAGAGAGAGAGAGAGAGAGAGATTTGTAAGATTTTGGGATTTCAGTAGTTTTTAAACGTGTAATATCACACTTGGAGTGCATGAAGGTGTCTGTGAACTAAGAGGGATTGTATGAAGGTGTGACTGTATCATTCAAAGTTTTATTATTTTTTTGTCTTTATTCATTTTGCATTCTTGATTTTTCCATCTTGTAACATTTTCAGCTTCAGGATGATATGTGACTTTGAGCCTGTAGCACGGAAAAACATTTCATCAGGAAGAGGCTTTCCAGCCTCATGTAATTTTTGTTGGCAAAAATCTCACTAGGGTTAAAAGTACCTGCTAATCTAACATAATAACATATGATGAGTTAGACAGCTACTTAAGTGCACTATCTGTAATAATCTTCTTCAAATCATTTCAGCTATAAGCTATTATGTTCTGTTTTCACATTGCATCTAAAGCATGTTATTTGAGTCTGGCTAGCTTCTTCACATTCTGAAGATATATTTAACCTTGAGATGGCTGTGTGTTAGCCGGAGAGCTTTATTATGCTCTCTTTCATTAGTAGCTCCACAAGCTTGTGTGTTTCTGATCCAGAAAAGATCTTTTGATGTTAAATAATCACTCCATCAGCCAGCTCATGCCTCAGCTTATGTACGTAGTGCAGCAGGATTAGGAAGGGTGAGCTATATTTTCAGCAATCGGGATGCATGATACAACCCTGAAGTGCATGAAGCATCTGTGGCTTGAGGCCAGATATTTTGGCGGAGCAGGATGACATTAATAAATGATCTAGCCTCATCACACTTGACTTATGCAATAGGATACTGTGCAGTGAAATGAGTAACCACCATAATAGACAGATGAGAGTTGACACCATTCAGTCATTAAACATAAACTCTAGCAGCTCGAATTGAGACCACAAAAAGAGCTGAAAGTAGCCAAAAAAACATTGGAAAAAATGTTGGTGTCACCATGGTACACACACATTTCTGATCTGCTCCATATTCCTCTTTTCCATCATCTAATTTTTGCAGTATATCTTAGATTAGAAATGTTTCTGTACCTTTGTTTGTGGAAAATATTAGAATTAGCCAAAATTCATCTTGTTGACCAGAAAATGTTTTTAAACTAGCCTAATAAGGTGTAAAAACTGCAACACTGGCATCCTTGTCATCAGCATTCCTGTCCATTTCCCCATTTCCCACTGATAATATTCATAGAGCAAACATGGGGCAGTGTGAGTTTTGCCCAAATGGATTCGATTAGTGTTCCTAATCTGCAGTTCCCATTTTTGACCACTAGGTGCAGTAATAACGCTATTTGCAGTGAGCTTATTCTCTATTTTTATTTATTTTTTGATTATATTTTGTTTGATGAACCTACTTGCCTCTACAAATAAACAACTAGTAGCATGCATACTAATGCTCGACCCTGGAGTTTGGGATATTGATTTGTATACTACACTGCTATATAGAAATATTTACAACGTTCTGAATTTACTTTTGATGTGTTCTATTCAACCACAGAACAATTCATTCATTCATTCATTCATTCATTCATTCATCCAATCGATCATTCATTTATTTATCTTTAGTAAATGTCCTGGTAAGTTTGTGATTCCAGTTCCTCTTACAGGACTATTGTGAACAAGGCAGTCATGTTGTAAGGAAGCCCACATGTACAATTCAATTCAATTTTATTTGTACAGTACTTTTAAAAATGGACAATATCACAAAATTGCTTTGCTGAAATTCATTATGGTTTTAACACAAAGTTTATTTTGTTGATATTATCAACTATTCACTGCCAGAAATTTGAGTGTAAATCTGTTTGTGACAACTGCAGACCTTAAGCTGCATTTCAAATCATTGCGTCTTCAGTCCTAAGCCATCATAGCAAAACTGTTCTTATCAACTGCAGACCAAATTCATCTTCATGGTTCATAAGTGGTACCATTCACAATAATCTCATGTATCTCCAGGCTGTCCATGTGGCTTTTTTCCAACAGCAGTGAGTGATTTCCAAGTGATGAGACTTTATCCAGAAGTAGGGCATCAGGATTGCTCAGACATGTCCGGAGAGCAGGAGGGGTCAGGATCACTGGGATCTCAGGAGTAACTTCTATATGTATAGCTTGAGAGAAATAGATAGAGAGAGAGAGAGAGAGAGAGAGAAAGAGAGAGAAAACCATGTCTTCTGGACTATATGGACTATAACTGGAGCTTGTTCATACACCTACTGGAACATCAAGGCAGAAAGGCATTACAAAATTTATATATATATATATATATATATATATATATATATATATATATATATATATATATATATATATATATATATATATATGTGTGTGTGTGTGTGTGTGTGTGTGTGTAGAGGGGATGGTGGCTTAGTAGTTCACATGTTTGCCTCACAGCTCCAGGGTGGGGGTTCGATTCCCTCGGTTCTTCCTGTGCGTCAAGAGTTTCCTCTGTGTACTCCAGCTTCCTCCCCCAGTCCAAAGGCTGTTTGGCACCTTTAAATTGTCCATAGTGCATTAATGAGTGTGTGAGTGTGTGTGCCCTAGGATAGACTGGCACCCTTCCCGGGTGTATCCTGCCTTGTACCCCGAGTCTTCTGAGATCGGCATAACAATGGTATAGAGAATGAATAGATGAATGGATATACACTATATTGCCAAAAGTATTCGCTCACCTGCCTTAACTCGCATATGAACTTAAGTGACATCCCATTCCTAATCCATAGGGTTCAATATGACATCCGTCCACCCTTTGCAGCTATAACAGCTTCAACTCTTCTGGGAAGGCTTTCCACAAGGTTTAGGAGTGTGTTTATGGGAATTTTTGATCATTCTTCCAGAAGTGCATTTGTGAGGTCACACACTGATGTTGGACGAGAAGGCCTGGCTCTCAGTCTCCGCTCTAATTCATCCCAAAGGTGTTCTATGGGGTTGAGGTCAGGACTCTGTGCAGGCCAGTCAAGTTCATCCACACCAGACTCTGTCATCCATGTCTTTATGGACCTTGCTTTGGTCACTGGTGCACAGTCATGTTGGAAGAGGAAGGGGCCAGCTCCAAACTGTTCCCACAAAGTTGGGAGCATGGAATTGTCCAAAATGTCTTGGTATGCTGAAGCATTCAGAGTTCCTTTCACTGGAACTAAGGGGCCAAGCCCAGCTCCTGAAAAACAACCCCACACCATAATCCCCCCTCCACCAAACTTTACACTTGGCACAATGCAGTCAGACAAGTACCGTTCTCCTGGCAACCGCCAAACCCAGACTCGTCCATCAGATTGCCAGATGGAGAAGCGCGATTCGTCACTCCAGAGAACGCGTCTCCACTGCTCTAGAGTCCAGTGGCGGCGTGCTTTACACCACTGCATCCGACGCTTTGCATTGCACTTGGTGATGTACGGCTTGGATGCAGCTGCTCGGCCATGGAAACCCATTCCACGAAGCTCTCTGTGCACTGTTCTTGAGCTAATCTGAAGGCCACATGAAGTTTGGAGGTCTGTAGCGATTGACTCTGCAGAAAGTTGGCGACCTCTTCGCACTATGCGCCTCAGCATCCGCTGACCCCGCTCCGTCAGTTTACGTGGCCTACCACTTCGTGGCTGAGTTGCTGTCGTTCCCAAACACTTCCACGTTCTTATAATACAGCTGACAGTTGACTGTGGAATATTTAGGAGTGAGGAAATTTCACGACTGGATTTGTTGCACAGGTGGCATCCTATCACAGTTCCAGGCTGGAATTCACTGAGCTCCTGAGAGCGACCCATTCTTTCACAAATGTTTGTAAAAACAGTCTGCATGCCTAGGTGCTTGATTTTATACACCTGTGGCTGTGGAAGTGATTGGAACACCTGATTCTGATTATTTGGATGGGTGAGCGAATACTTTTGGCAATATAGTGTATAATCAATATTTCTGAAATGAAAGAAGGTAATATTATTCTAGTAATATTATCTACATGAGCTTCAAATAAAAGACTGGAGACAATAATCACACTAGCTGCTGCACATGATGAAACAGAAAGGCCATCCAGTGATACTTTGTAATCAGAATGATTACTTCTAACTGCATGTGGTCCTAGCACAAGTACTTCTCTCTTGTCAGAATTAAGTATAAAAGAATTTAAAAAGCATCCAGTGTATAATGGTTTTTACACATTCCTCAAATTTATTAAGCTGCTATCTCTCATCTGGCTTTGCTGAAGCATACAACTGTGTGTCATCAGTATAATAAAAGAAGCTAATACCTTGTTTTACCCAGACATAGTATACATAAGGAAAAAACACTGGGCCTAAAACCGAACCTTACTGAACACCAAAATGTAGCTTATTATGTCAAATAAGACCTGAGTGAGGAGAGGCCATTTCCATAACTCCAACAACATTTGCTTGTCTATCAAGGAGAAAAGCATGACCATTGGTGCCAGAAGCTGCACAACCACTTGATCTATCAAGTTAAGGCTCTGGGTTGTTGATTGGAAGATTGGAATTGGAAGAAAGAACTGCACACACTGTGCAGTAATGTATATGTGACAAATAAAGGCTACTAGTTGTAGCTGCCAGTTCACTTTCCAGTTCACTTAGATCAAGGAACACAAGTAAGGAGACACAACCCTGACCAGAGTTCAGTAGTAGGTTAAACAACTCCATACAATTCGATATTAAACCCAAGATCCTAGAACTGTGCAGTATCAACCCTGTCTGCTGCTCCACCATGCTGCTCTGACTTACACAGTGCACAGAGTGTGAAAGTAAATACATTTCTCAGTAGACATTACATGTAACTTTGGCCATTTTTTCAAATTATCGTTCGAACACCTGTAGACTCTCAGAACAGAGAAGAATTATGTTCTCTCCTCCCATGGGAACATGACCAAAAAATGGGCTTGTATACCGATCAGTATCAAGTCTACAAAACATATTTATAGTGTCCACTGACTCCCTTGTGAGTTATTGATTGAAGATACACACCAGGGTTTTCTTATGGTCACTCAGGACCCAATCAACATCAGGCTCACCAGGTGGGAGAAAATTGCCCCAAAATATCTAAAGCCAACAATCATCTGTATTAATCTCATCCTCCCATAGCGGTGCACTGAGAGAGCATGTCTGTCAGGGGTGAGTTATTGATTTCATAAGACCATTAGTGCAGTACTGTGGTGTAACGAGGCAACCTCGTGACCAGACCTCACATCAAGAGCGATGGCTAAGGGCTTTCAGCACTTCTCTAGCCCCTAATGTGACAGGAAAATCCAATTCCACACAGCTGTAATTGAAATTTATTTTGTCACCACAATGGCATGTCAGATTCGCTTATTGAACCCGCTGGTGCTTCAGGATATGTCCTAGCCTCTCTACAGCGTGTAGTGATCCTAAATGTGTTAATAAATGAATAAAGCCTAAGGATTTTATATCAATCCGGGAAACGACTGCTGAATAATTGAACTAACGATGTAGTTGTACTGTAATTGTGGTCAGTCTGAGATCACCTGTGGTTGGGGTGTGTGAAAGATACAGGCTGAATCAGAACAGGAGTTTTAGATCTGAACATCTCAAAGGAATATTGTCATTTCATGTTATCGGTACTGAAACGTCATGTTCATGAAATTCTTCAAAAAGTAGTTAGTAGAAAGTATTTTGGCCTTCTTATTCCCAGAACATGTGAAAAGAGCATACAAAATGGTTTTAAGAAACCTCTTTCACTTGATTAACCTTTTTTTAGACAATATAAGGCACATACACACATTGCAGCATTTAATTACAAAAAAGAGAAAAGAAAGCAATGTTTCTGAAGCTATTGAAGTGAAACACTCTGGTCCACCAAGCATTAGTGTTGTCCTTCACGCCTCTGAGCAGTTCTGTTAACACATTGTGCCAACTGCTTCATTACTCTGTACACTGCAGTAACACAGAGCAGACTGACACACAAAAATCTACAGCACTCAGGGTGAAAGCTCATGACACACAGCTCTACACTTTCATTTAGATTAAGATTAAGCAATTAAGGGAAGCAACTAGCAGAAACAAACACTGAGGGATGCACTGATATGATTCTGGGTATCAGTTACGGAGCTGATGTTGGATTGAAACACTGGATCGGTTTTGGGCTAGTCTAATCTGCTGGCATGCGGCTTTATGCCACGTTCACGGTCATGGTCTTGATGGACACGACTTTGCACATGACGGAAATTGAGATTTGGAAGATAAAGCTTCTATTATGGATGAATATACGGGAAAATTTAGTTACATTTATACATGATTATTATAGTGTTATTATATGGAACTTTTGATTTACTAAATATGTTTCTGCAGTTCCTCCATAAGTAGAAAAAATATGTGCAAGCCATAAGAGATCGTGGGAAGGAAATACTCTGAGAAAATATCATAAAGAAACTATCGTGATTATCAAACATCTGCTTTCTATAAGCATACACTATACAGCCTGGAAATTCATTCCAGTTATAAGATTGTCAGGAGTTACTGGGACAGTTCTTCGCCAGACCACCAGGGCGTCCTGGCAAGTGGTTTATTTATGTATCACTGTTTTATTCCCACGTGGGCGGTGCCACGCCCTTTCCTAATGTGTTTTCCCGATTGCTGACCTGTCCCTTGTTTTCCCTTGATGTGCTGCTCTATATATGTCTGTCTTGCTGTCTTGGTCATGGCCAGTCATTATATTTATATCTGTTGACTTTTTCAATGTAACGTTGTGTGTGTATGCGTGTAAGGCCATAGTCATGTTGTCATAGTTAAGGTTTGTTTCTGTTACATTTAATGTAAGTTGTGTTAGTCTTTGTTTTGTTAAATAAAAGCAGTGCACGTACTGGATTCCTGCTTTTGATCAAGCTTATGGCCGAGATCCGGGTTCGATCGGCGTCGTCTGTCCCCGATTGTTAAAAAAGATGAAGTCTATTTTGTTGAAGTTATCAACTGTTCACTGATGGAGACTTGAGTACAAAACTGTTTGTGGCAGCTGCAGTCCTAAAGCTATCATAGCAGTTGTAGTCTATTGTAGCAAAACTGTTTGCATCAGTTGCAGTCACAAAACCATCTTCATGGTCTGTAAGTGGTACCATCCACAGTAATCTTTAGGCTGACCATGTGGTTCATCCTCAGCAGCAGTGAGTGGTTTTCAAGTGATGAGACTCCGTCTAGAAGTAGTGCATCAGGATGTGAGAAGCAGGTCCGGGGAGTAGAAGGGATCACTGGAGTCTCAGGAATAGCGTGTGTGGGATATTAGATCCTGTGGGCTTCCCCCTTGTCTTACAGCACACCATAATCATAATGTCTCAGGTTTCACACAATATAAGAAGAGAAGCTCGCACAGACGCATCAGTTACTGTGAGGATGTCAGTATCTGATCAATACAGAGTCAGATCATATGCATATCTAGTGCATCTGTAGTTAAAATACCAGTATGAATTTAGATTTTATAAAATTGTCACAATATATACTGCACCTTAAAGCATGACAATGTCAGGGTCCACTGACTACAAACCTTTTTCTCAGTTCATTGTTTGCATGAGGTGCTTTATTTGTAATAACCCAATAATTTGGGGTTAATATTGTGTGTGTGTGTGTGTGTGTGTGTGCATTTGTGTGTTTGAATGCACAATTGTATTCAGGCCTGTCATGTGGATATCAATATCCACTGAACTGCATAATCACTCTCAATCATCAAGTGTCTCTCTCTTCTGGGTTCACAGTACCCCGGTGATTCATTAGAATCTAATTTCCTTGATCAACCTCAAACTCAGATGACTCCAAACTTCCAGATTCTCCTTGCTAATTGGCGTCGAAGCCCTGCATGCATAATCATGGGAGAGGTCTCATTGTGTGGAGTGTTTGGTGCGTATGATATTGTAAGCACGCGCTCATGTGTGTGAGATCGCAAGCTATTAACTTGCAGATAAGAGGTGATATTCTGGTGCTTACTCGAGTAGCATAAGGCATTAAATTTCCATTAAATTGTGTGACCGAATCCCTCACACTATTTCGGTTTAGTACAATGAAGAGGGCAGCAGCGGGTCAGGGCTGGCTGCTTGTTGCTTTTTTTTTATTTATTTTTGTCAACCAGGGTTTTGCATTAATTATGAAGTAATGGAGAGTAAAATGTTATGGGCGTCCAACTTAATAACATCACATCATGCATTTTAATATGAGTTGCAATGTAAAAAAAAAATGTATTTAAAAGTAATCTCATGTGAACTGGAGAACTGGGAGACGAAGTCTGCTTGCCTCAGCGTGATTCTACTCTCTCTGCTCTTTTATGACTTATAGCTTCCTGATATGGTCCTGCTAATAAACCACAGCTGGAGACAGCTACATAACTCACCTATATATGATCCGTCCAGGGTATTGTATCTTCCCAAGACTATATTCCCAGTCCATATTTGATTCCTTCCCCTCTCGCTGTGTAGCGCAGCTGGGCCTCCTGCATGAAGTGATGAACTGTCCACCTCCTCCTACACAGTTCTTGGGACGAGTCCACCTGCGTTCTGGTTAATAATGGGGTGGTTTGTTCAGATCCGTGCACCTGTTTGTAAAGTGTCCAGCATCCAACATAGTGCTAGTGCTCATTTTGAATTTGGCCAATGTCCACATCCTTATCTAGCAACTGATTGGCAAATTACTTCATGTTCAGATTGGGTGAAATGGTTAACATTTGGTTTATGTAGAAATTTAATGAAGACGGCTGATTATCGTTCTTTATTTTTTAAACCACTGGGTGTGGATGCATCCATGGCAGATGTGTAATCATTGAGTACACTAATAAAGAAAATTGCGTGTGTGTGTGTGTGTGGACATAAAGTGGTTTGGTAACATTATATGCGTGTGTATATGTGTGGGTGGGTGGATTGAGGGGGTTGTGTGTGTAGGAAGCATGTACACTATGCATCAACAGCATGATAGCAGTTGTATCAAGCTGTTACAGAACATCTGCCACTGAGAAGTGTGTGGTAGGATTAGGGTGTGCATGTGTGTGTGTATGAGTATCTCCACAGGTATTCTAAGCTGATAATAGCTTCCATAATATTTCACCTCAGTCATATTTACCCAAACGGTGAAACAGAGCTTGACGCAATCTCTCCCTGAACACTCATTGTTATTAAATTCTCTGAATGAACGCTTAGTATATGCACAACCCTACAGCCTGCAATTGTGAGTTGTGTGAGTTTTTCCTTAAGCATCAGGAATATTAGTGCTATTTTGTGTCGTTTTTCAGAAATCAGTTTTCCACATCCAGTGAATAATCCATCATAGCAACTCTACTGGAGCATGTATGTAAACATTTGAAGGCAGTAATGGGTGTAGATGTGCACTCGGCTAACCCGCAACAGATGAAATCTTTCATGTGTGCCCAAGACACAAGGCTCAGTTCATGTCTGTTTTAGCGACCTGCCAAACTGCCTTATTGTTTGCAAGAACGCAGTCCAAAAACAACAGCTGTGCAGTCAATGTGTGCTGTTTCTGCTGTGCCTGGGCAAAAAGATGAGTTACAGAATGCCTTGCTTCATTTACAAAGACTAAAATGAAATGGCTGAGAGCTTGTGGCCAGCAAACAGCTGGGAAGGTTTATATCCATCCTTGCATAGCTTTTGTGTGAGGTGTTGGTCAAAGCTTTTCAGGTCTTTGTCTTGTAGCTGGCAAGCATCACCAACCCCCAGTCTCTCTCTCTCTCTCTCTCGCTCTCTCTCTCTCTCTCTTTCTCTCTCTCTCTCTCACACACACACACACACACAAACACAAACACAAAGTAATGGATTAGCTATTGGGCGAGATGGGGGGCCTTGACAAAGTGCCTGTTCCAAGATGTAGTCGTGTCTTGTGGTGCCTTATAATAATTGATGGATGACTATAGCATTACACAATGACAGACTGGTTGCATGGCCTTTCGCCCCTGCTACTTCAACCCTTACATGTGTGAAATAGCCAATTACTGCCAGGCCTCGCCCCAGTAATAGGCCAATGAGCAAATGGCTACTGTGGGACTGACTGAGGTGGTACGTGTATTTCAGTGAAGGTTTTAGGAGATGGAAGAAAGGTAAAATAAAGTTCTTCTTTTCATGGCCCTGTTAAGGCCAATATTCCTAGAGTAATGTTGACAATATATTTGGATATTGATTGCAATGTTATGAGTGCTAAGTCTCACCTAATAGCATCACTATGCATAAAACACAGTTTAACTGGCCTCCGTGGTACAGAGTCATCCTAAAGCTGTTAAAAAATGAATAAAGCCTAAGGATTTTATATCACTCCAGGAAGTGACTGCTGAATAATTGAACTTATGATCTAGTTCGTAATTCTGAGAAATACATCAGAGATCACATGCTGTTTAGATACAAGCTCCTTAATGGAATATCATCATTTCACTTTGGCAGCACTGAACGTCATGATTAAGAGACGCATAAACGTGCTACTCCTCCTGTGGTCATTTTTAATGAAGATTCTTCAGACTGGACGTTATTTTTCGTATAATGAGTCTGAATATCGAGTTCAGCCGTTCACCCCACAGCATGACTACGCACAGAATGACTAGTTATTATTTTGTTCTTCTTTCATCATGTCTAGTTTAAAAAAAATGACTGCATTGCTTCAAAGGGATCTTTTCATTCATTATATTTACTCATTCATTTAATATAGCTCAAGCTACAACAGCCAAAATTCAAAGTTGTGAATAAACATCTTAAACAATTCATTGTTCTTATAATATTCTTTAGAAAATTTAATCATTTCCATGCCAAAAAAAAAGACATACTGTAGTGCTTTAATTGTTAGTGTCTTTGGTAACAGTCTGTTGTGTTGATTCAGATCTTTTTGATCATTACATTATGCATTTCATGACTAGTTCACTGGATTTTCTTTCTCAAAATTGCTCAAGCTAGAGCGATGAAAATCATCGGCATATTAGGGCTTTCGAAAAAATGAGCATCGCCTATCAAATACCACAGTAGTGCAATACTCCAGATGGTATACTGTATAAAGGCCTAATTTGGCAGGTCAGATTAGTATAGAGAGCTCGCTGTCTAATATTACAGACTAGATTGGATTTAGGAGATGATTCTAAGCAGTGCAGTTGTTCATGGTTCTGGTCAGGATAAGGATGTTGGTTGGATTGTGTCAGAAGATATAGAATTCTATGATAATTAATCGTTTAAAACTTCATTTGGCAAAATAGGATAAATAGGGTCTTGTATATTAAATATATAAAAGTATATTGTATGCTAAAGAAAAATGATGTGAGGTCTTATCCACTCAATCATTCTGATCTGTTTTGTATTTAAGAAATAATTGTATTACTTAAACAAATGATTATGCTTCTTCATTTACCTGCTTGCACACTGGAAAACAAAATAACACCACTATAGCACTTTAATTGTTAATGTATCTTTGGTATCAGCTGAAAAACAAATAATTATTGAACATGTTGTAAATGGTGCCTAAGTGAAGGAGGGTCAGGTGATTGTCTCTTTCTGTGGTCTGTCCTGCCTTGTATTGACTTAGATTTTATGATCCAGGGTACACGCCTGTTATACTCGGGCTAATTTAGAGAGATAAATCCTGCTTTTAGTGCCGTTAACAGGCTAATGGTCACAGCTCGGACCCATAGATTTGCTAGGAAGGGCATTGAATAGCATTTCAACCCAGGGTATAGAAAGTCATACACATTGTACAATGTTGCGCTCTAATGGAAGCTGTCCATTGGCTATTGACAGAACAATCCATCTTCATAAAGGACAGTGAGAAATTCCAATCTACTTTCTCAAATCACATTATCAGAGGTAATATACGAGTGCATCTAAATATAAACTGAGGATTCAGCAGATTATGGTATAGAATTTACTGTATGGGGGTTGTGGATTTCTTTGTGTGGAAGAATTGTTTCGAAGCTTCACAAGAATGTTTCTATACTGTAGAGTTTTATTCAAACGTATTATCATTTTTCCCTCACACACAGGAATTCTGCAGGAGCCTGCGGGATGTATATGAAAAATTAAAATAGTGGTGATAAATTAGGCATGGCAGACATTAGAATTAATTAGCAAATGAATAAAAAAGGGCAAATTAGCAAATTAATAAAGGGTGGATTTTAACTACTCAATTTTATAAATTCTTACTTCCTATTCCTGTTTGTTTCGCTGTAATTAAGGAATAATTCATAACCTGAATAATACGTTTTAAGACGAACAGCTAAAAAAAAATGAATATGAACCCCCGGTTTTAAGCTGCTTTTTGGTTGATGGATGGCTGCGGAACAATTCCAACTGAAATAAGATCTATAACGTAATATTCTCTGGCTCCCAAGTAGAAGCCATATTAAGCCACTCAATCCCGAGCATATATAGGGGTGAAAGTTAATGATCATTTCATTCTCTACACTAGAGCATGATCAGTGTCCAGAGGACGCGTACTCTGGCCCCCAGGATCATCAGCTAGTCTATTTATAGGATGGAGTATACACAGAGGGGCTGAGATCACCTCTGTAAAGACTGATATGAAGAGAGGAGGGTATGCTGTATGTCCGTTTTACACAGGCTGGTGTATCATGCATATCACATTTCAGCTTCCCATTGATGGGATTGTACTTTTCATTTAAACATGACAAACTGCTTTATCTCTAAAAGAGTTCCTGGGGGCTCTCTGCAGTCACGCAGCACAGCTTGAATCATTTCTTGAAAAATTCAGGTTGAAAGTGTTTAGAAACCACAAATACCCTTCAGTTTGTTTGAGTTTAAACTGTCACTTGGCTCGTTTCAGCCAATTTGCATGGACTCCCCATTGATTTTCCACAAAAAAGTGAACTGAGGTGGCCTGAGTACAGTTTCCTGTCTACTTTGTGGTTTTGTGCATTGAGGCATTGTGAATGCAAAATGTGCTTCTCAAAATAATTGCTTTTTTGTCAATACAGGTTTTGCCCTACATTGCTTATGTGATATTACTTTTACGTTTATGCCATTTGGCAGATGCCTTTTAAAAGTCTCTATCAATGAATACAGTGGAACCTTGCGATATGAATGTACTTGCAGATAATCCGGTCCAGCCACCCAAAAATATTACTAATATTACCAATTTCCAAGGGTTAAGGATCCTCACAGGAAGTCGTGCCACCAAGCATGGGCTAAAAATAGATCAGACCACCCACGCCACCAATCTGAAGTGTGAAAAAAGTGTGAAAAATCACGTAGCTTTTGAACGCATGCCAAAGGCAACGTAGGTATTGTGGGCTGACTCTTTTGAAAGAAAGTTGGCTTTCCACTGATGTTTAGAATGGCTCCCGGACATACACGCAACTTAGCCGCTGTTTGGTTTGGTTCAGCTTGTTCCTATGCCGAAAATGCTTCGTAAGCAATGGCAAATTTCTTGCAAAATTCCAATTCTTAAGGTGAAAATTCTTTAGGGAACACTGAGGTTCTGCTGTACATTGACACAGGTTCACTAAATCATCGACTAAGAATACCATCAGTCTAAAAATAATACAGCAAGAAGGGCACATTTTAAACAAGTGCTAGTTTAAGCATTTCAGGAACAGGTAGGTCTTTAGATGTCATCTGTAGACAGAAGAATATTATAGCTAAGCTTAGCTCAAAAATTTGTAACATGGCAGTCTGAGGAGTGGTGTGCTCAGAGGAGGATTCAGTGGCTTTTCTCGACGTTTATCCTATAAGGATTATATGGTATATATGGAGCCAGTTATTTACAACCAACAAGACACATTTATGATACAAGAAGAGGCTAAAGAAAATCAGACAAATGTCTTCTTTATTCTGTATTATTGTGTCATAATAGCATAATCCACAAAGGTACAAGTGCAGCCATTTTGTCCTAGATGAATTTATACCCAAATCTAATCTTATTGGTCTCAGTCCAACAGGAACGAGTGTGAAGGGCAAGGAAGTGGACTGAGCCGAGTGCGTACTTAAGGTCAGGGACAGTGTAAAAGTAAACAGAACTGAGTTCTCTTTCACTACGCTCAATTTTTGTTCCACACACACTAATATTACTTTCACATATTTTTCATTCAGGCTGGTTCAATCAAACTCTTGTGAGTTTCCTCCCTGGGTGGGCTTTGATTAAGCAGGTGTGAACACAGCAATCTCAATCAGGGTGCAGACCAAAACAACTGGCCCAAGACCGTGTGAGTGAGGCGGTCTCGGTCTGGTTCCATGTGAGCTCTATAGCACATTTTGATTGCAGTGACAAAGTGATTTGACACTGAATCAACTCAAATGCAGGAAGTGAACCAAAACTGCCATGGATTTTGGTTTGCGGTCAGCATTTTTTGTAGATACATGCTCATGGGGCACAAACCGAGCCATAGGGCTGAGCTGTAGCCTATAGAAATGCAGTGTTCTGGAGAATTGGACCACTGAACAAAAAGAAAAGATATGGATAGATACACCCATTGAAATAAATATTTATATAATCATATAATGTGAAGTGGATTTAGAACTTGTTTTTCATTTATTTAGTTATATCTTCTGAAAAATGAACAAATTTCAGTCAGAACTTTCATACACACTTCTCAGCCAATGTTTTTTTTTGTTGTTGTTATTTGCTTTACACTTTAATAATTGACAGTGTGAATCAATTCAGTTCAATTCAGTTCAATTCAATTCAATTCAATTTATTTGTATAGTGCATTTTACAATGGACATTGTCTCAAAGCAGCTTTACAAAAGAAGAGAAAAAAAAGAAAAATTATTAAATTAAATTATTAAACTATTTTATCCCTAATGAGCAAACCTGTGGTGATGGTGGCAAGGAAAAGTCCCTGAGATGATAAGAGGAAGAAACCTTGAGAGGAACCAGGTTTAGAAGGGATCCCATCCTCATTTGGGTGACACTGGACAGTAAATAATGTAACTGAACTAATTAATGTCCTTTCTACAACAGCAATCAAGGGCCCATGTGAAACTATTATATGAATCCAAACTAACTCGGGAAATGGACTATTATGTGTAAAAGTGTCCTAAGAGTTGTTTATTATTAAATCTTTTTGGGGAAAGTCTTATTTTTTTCAGAATATTTGCCATATAAAAAGCAAATAAAAATTTTAATTCGTTCATTTAGGAAAAATTTGGCTTCGCATAATTGCTATCATCTAGATATATATTAGCTAGATAAAAAGCCTTACTAGCCAGCTAACAATGTTTATTCAGCTAAATGTTTGTCCCACAAACAAATCTCCCAGAAGTTATAGATGTGCATCCCAATTAGATGTGATTACTCTAAATAATTTATTTATAGTTAAGTGCTTGCTGGATAAAGAGCAGTTCCTCTTTAGGTCAGTCTGTTATAATTTGCAGCGCTTAAACATTAATCCTCTTTGAGTATTGATATTGCCACACACAGGTTAGCATCCTCAACGCTGAACATGTACATTTGCAGCCATGGTTCTAAATCACTCAGTCAGTCAGAGACTGTAGACTTTACTAAGCCCACTTAGTGATGCAACTTAAAGAAAATGTCTTTCTTTTCTCCTTCACTGAGCATGTATTCGTCTTATATCTCTAATATAATTCCACTGTGGTTTTCTGTAAGGCAATTGAACTAAGTGCTCCTGACAACATGCTTGGAGATGACGGATCAGCTACAAGAACAGGGTTCATGTTAATGCTCATTTTTGTTTTTGTTTGCATCCTTTTTTTTTTTTTTTTTTTTTACAATCAGAGGGATTTGGCAAAGGAAGGTTGTTTCAGAGCAACATAACCAGTCCACATATACACACAGTCATTATGACTGCAGTGATTGGCAGAGGAAATGGAGCCTGGGATTAGCAGAAAGAAGAGGCCAGCTGTTGGAAGAGTTCTGCACCATTTGTTAGACAGTGACTGAGAAATGACCAAGGCAACCCTTGTGTGACCCCATAAACACATTTACACCAACAGGGGTTCACCGTTATATGGATGCTCATGACTAGTAGAGCGTGGGTCTTCTATTACCACCCACCTTATCAGTTACCTTCTCTCCCTATCGCATGAGCCCTGAACCTGATGGGATTTCACCAGGGAAAAATACTGTAAGGGTGTTAACGTGTAACCACACACTTCTGTGCATCAGGGTGTGAGGTATAGAGAAGTGTTTTCTCACTATAGCACCTCAATATATAACTCGCAGTTGAAACCGAAATTCTTGGGGTTATTTATTGGGGTTATGTACCCACGTATTTATTAATTAGTTAATTATTTAAAAAAAAAACTGTTCAGTATTGGTCATGCAGTTGCTTTATCATCATTATGATTTGAAATTTACAGCATTTCATTTCAGTTCTTGTCTATATTATTAATATCTGATTAAAAGAAGAGGACAACATATATATATATATATATATATATATATATATATATATATATATATATATATATATATAGCGCACATAATTATACCAAACTACAACCACATCTTTTCCATCATTTTGATGGTCTGAGTTAATATATATGATTCATAAAGCACTACTTGTTGAAATGATGGTCAATTTTCTATGCATCTATGACATGTCTTGTATTTTATTATTTATATCATATATATATATATATATATATATATATATATATATATATATATATATATATATATATATATATTATTTGCATGCTCATGAGCACTGAAGTATCTAATAATGATGGCTTGATCTAATAATGAAGCTCAAGTTCTATATTTCAATTTAGGTGTCATTATGACGTAATTTTATTTCAGAAACATTATAAATTTTATGTAAATATATATATATATATAATTTTTTCTCAGAATCGTAAATGTTTTTTAGATGACTTGCATTTATTTCTATTCCTATATATATTCTATATATATATTTTTTTTACTGTTGTTAGAATTATGTTAGATTTTTTTAAGGTGAAAAACTTGATTTGTAATACCAGTTCATTGTACTCCATTGATTAAACAATAAAGAAATGACATTGCACCAAAATGTTCTGTAGAATTTTCTCATTTTGAGCATTCCTTTATAATTCTAACAACTTCAAAATGATGATTTTTTTTGTTTCATGAAGTGTGCAAATGAGCTTAAATGAGCTTATTTAATTAGAATTAAAATTTGACAATTAGACAAAGCCTCATTTGCGTAAATAAACACAAAAAAGTCTCAGTGCAAAAAACCTGTAATCTTAAAAAAATTAGCAATCAAGAGGTGAAAGACTGATTGTGGTTATTTTGCCTGTAGTTTCCTGCCTTTAAGAAATCAGGTAAACATAAGTAAATGGACTAAACAATACATTTGGAATTATAACTGTAATATTCAGATGGCACTAACAGCTTTGATTAGCAGCATATAGTAGATGCATTTGTGAAGATTTTTCCTGCAATAGACACATTCCACAATCATCACAGAAGAGGACAATTCTGTTGCTGGAAATGGGAAATGTATTACTGGCTATTTTAGTCTTGCTTAGAATGAGGTCATCACTTTAGATATGAGAGATGAAGGTGAAAATGTCCAATTTTCAACAGAAAAAGCTAATTAACCCCCTGTCTCACATGTTCCTTCCCCTACTGCATGCTGTGTGCTTTTAAATAATTAACTTGTAAACATCAGTGAACACTTCTCTTTTATATTGTTTCCTGATTAATATGAAGACTACTGATGTAGGCACTTCAATCTAGCCATGGGGGTCACAGTCCAGAGACTTCTGTGCCGGTCCCAAGCCCGGATAAATAGAGAGGGTTGTGTCAGGAAGTGTATCCGGCGTAAAACATTGCCAAATTTAATCATGCGAATCGTCAGTACAAGACAGTGGTGAGACCAGCCATGCTGTATGGTTTAGAGCCAGTGTCACTGAGAAAGAGACAGGTGTCAGAGCTGGAGGTAGCAGAGCTGAAGATGTTGGGGTTCTCTTTGGGAGTGACACGATTAGGAACGAGTACATCAGAGGGACAGGTGATGTTGGATGTTTGGGGGACAAAGTTAGGGAGGCCAGATTAAGATGGTTTGGACATGTTCAGAGGAGGGAGAGTGAGTATATTGGTAGGAGAATGTTGGACATGGAGCTACCAGGCAGGAGGAAAAGAGGAAGGACAAAGAGGAGGTATATGGATGTAATAAATGAGGATCTGAAGCTAGCGGGTGCAAGTGTTGAGGATGCAGAAGATAGGGATAGGTGGAGAGAGACGATTCACTGTGGCCACCCCTGAAGGGAAAAGCTGAAAGAAGAAGAAGAAGACTGATGTAGGCACTTTATTCATCTGTCCATCTGTATCTATCAATCCATCCATCCATCCATCCATCCACCCACCCATCTGTATCTATCAATCCATCCATCTGTATCTATCAATCCATCCATCCATCCACCCATCTGTATCTATCAATCCATCCATCTGTATCTATCAATCCATCTGTATCTATCAATCAATCCATCCATCCATCCATCCATCCAACCACCCACCCATATCCATCCATTCATCCATCCATCTGTATCTATCTATCCATCCATCCACCCATTCATCCATTCATCCATTCATC
Organism: Hemibagrus wyckioides; assembly: GCF_019097595.1. NCBI lineage: Eukaryota > Metazoa > Chordata > Actinopteri > Siluriformes > Bagridae > Hemibagrus > Hemibagrus wyckioides. Next base: position 5,236,356 of record NC_080723.1, on the reverse strand, counting down.
CATCTATCCACCCATCCATATACGGTAACCACTTTATCCTTGTCAGGATTGTGGTGGATCTGGAGCCATACTGGGACAACACACACACACACACAAAGACTACTGATGTAGGCACTTTATTTATCCATCCATCTGTATATATCCATCCATCGATCCACCCATTCATCCATCTATCCATACATCTATCCATCCATACATCTTTATCTATCTATCTCTTTCCATCCATCCATCTGCCCATCCATTCATCCATCTGCCCATTCATCCATCCATCTGCCCATCCATTCATCCATCTGCCCATTCATCCATCCATCTGCCCATCCATTCATCCATCTGCCCATTCATCCATCCATCTGCCCATCCATCTGTACATTTATCCATCCATCCATCCATCCATCCATCCATCCATCTATCTGTACATTTATCCATCCATCCATCCATCCATCCATCCACGCTTCCTTCCATCCATCCATTCATTCATATTCAGTAACCACTTTATTCTTGTCAGGATTGTGGTGGATCTGGAACTGGGAAAACTGGGTGCCCAGATAAAAATACACACTGGGTGGGAAGCCAGTCCATTGTAGAGCGCCACACACACACACACACACACACACACACACACACACACACACACATACACACACACACACACACACCCCTAGGGGAAACATATTTCTGAGAGTTGGAAAGAAACCTGAAATCCTGGAAACCCTGAGAAACCCACATAGCCACCATATGAATACTATTTTATTGTGTAAGACGGGACATTACTTGGGCCTACTTCTGAGGATGCAGAAATTTCTGCTGTTGCAAGAAATAAAATCTAAAATTTCAAATGAATTCTGAAATAAATTATAACACTACTTACTGGCAGATTTCTACTGCGGTTTTTATTTAATCAGCTCTTACTAATGTTCAAGATTTTCTATAACCCTCTCAGTTATTAATGCTGTCATTTTTTCTGATGTGGATAGATACCAGAAATCCTGGAAACCCAGAGAAACCCAGATGGCCACCATATGAATATTCTATTGTTTAAGCAACTTTTAGTAATGATGATTTTGTCATGCTACATTTACAGAGAATTGTCAAAAAACAGTTCTATTGTAGACACATGCAGCACAGCCTGACAGTAAAGGTATAGTTAACAGATACAAAACATTTACATTTGAAAGGAAATAAATGCTGAATACATTTATATTTCTGCCATTTGGCAGACGCCCTTATCCAAAGTGACTCACAATTTATCTCATTTTTAAAATACAACTGAGTAATTGAGGGTTAAGGGCCTTGCTCAAGGGCTCAGCAGTGGTAGCTTGGTGGACCTGGGATTCAAACTCACAACCTTCTGACCCA